>NC_090437.1:84675847-84978877 GCF_031143425.1 Pleurodeles waltl | reverse complement strand
GACAAGAAAGCCATGGTAAGCCCTTTAAATTTTTCATATGGTTCACAAGAGGTCTTTAACAACAGACCGCTAATAGTGGTTTGTAGACTTGATCTAAAAACTGCTGAATATAATTACATCATACTCAGCAAGAAGATTCATACCTTCTAAAAATAAATTAAATGCTCAGCCAACTAGATTCCTTGAAGCTGTGTTGTTCTCATGATAGTGTCAGGAGTTGTGTCTAATGTCTTACATCTTGTTACTGTTGAGTGCTGTTGGGTCGAGTACAGTCACTTAAACCATGTCTGAGGTGAATTGGGTGTGTGTATTATGTTATCTTATAATAATCCTGGGCCCAGTCTGCCAGTAGTAATTGTAACTGTGAGTTAAGAAACTGGGTTCCAATGGTGTAAATCTCTCATCCTTTTTAAATGCAAGTTCTAAGTTGAATGTGGGTTATCACATAGGGTATGGACCAATTTACACCAGTTTAAATCTTGAGATTGAGGAGAAATGCAAAACCGACAATATATCCACATATAAGATTCCAAACTTGCAGGCATATAGTAATATAGTTCACGTAGAGTCAAGATGGTAGGTTCAAGGGAGTTTTATTATGATTTTGGACAGGAGATCATAGATATGTGAGCAGAAGGCTGACACGTGTTTCGCTTCCTAAGGCAGGTTTGTCTGGGGCTTTTTCAAGGCTGTAAAGTATACATAATAATTAGGCCAGTATTGAGTGAGGCTATGGAAAGCTAGCGTGTAGTTACTTAGGTGCGATGAAGAAAGAGAAAAGTACCACAATATATCCAAAAATATTCGGTGCACTGTGATCAAAGCGGAGAATAGAGATAGCACCCTTTGTGAGGAAGGGTATGCAGAAGACTCTAGGTAAGTAGATACTGATTGTGTTCCCAAGTTATATTATATGAAGGTCATACATTAGGTGATATATAGTCAGATAGCAGTGAACTATAGTCATGCATAGTAGGGTGTGCAGTAGATTATAAGGGCAAGTGCTGGCAAAATTAGATTAGTAGCATCACTTATTTAATTTTCAGATTCACTAGTGAGTATATTATAGGTTATTGTGGCATCAAAACTATGACTAGCGAAAGAGACAACACATACCTAGTTATAAACCATCTAGGAAAATCCAGTATTGTGGAATACTTTTTTGGCCGGTCAATATATTAATTCTGTGGAGGAAAATATATAGCGTATCAACCAGTTTGCTTTAATCCAACAAAATGCCGAAATGTATAATTTTCAGGATGACAATATATAGAGAGATCTTATGTGGTTGCAATTGGTGAGTTAACCCAACATATGTACAATACATTGATAACTATCAAGTTAGCCCCCAATACAATTGTGGTAAATAATGGATGCATTAATCCGTATGTCAGATCCCAGGGCGTTACGGTCTCACCCATTTGCTGAAAGAAGATCCCTATCGGTGCTGAGTTCAATTAGCAAACCATTTGACAAATCTTTTCTCCCAAAATTCCTCCTACAATTTAAATATAACTGGGAATTGAGTAAATCAATAATATGAGCTTTCTAGGAGCTTGATGTCACGTATCGTATTTTATATATGCAGTCGTCAGAGTTCCCTCAAGGATAACAATTGAAATTGGTAAGTACGTGAACTATGGATATTTAGTCAAGTCCGCTTGTCAATAAGCGGAACCGGGTCACTTACTGGTCTATGAGGCGTGTAGGAAGACGTCTGATGACTTAAAGTATTTCGGGCTGGATCCTGTGTTGTGAGTACGGCGTGCCGGTACAGCGCTATATTAAATATGTTCCAATACGTTAGTCCTTCTTCCATTGTCATGGTCCTGTAAGGTAACGTTCTGGGTGTATTTTGACGGCGGCCATATTGGATTGGTGTGCGTGTGTGGAACGGAATTAACTGAAAATCCCTGACGTAAAGAGAATGTGTCTTCCTGTAATTGCTAAAGAAGAAAAGTAAGGTAATACAATGCAGAACAGAATCCGGTGTACAGATCAAATGAATATATTAACAATCGGCAAAGTAGAAAAGATATTTTATGCTGTATGGTTGTTAGGAGGAACCAAAATTCATTGCGGGTCAGCGCCTATGTTATAAAGTTGTGTTGCCTAACTTCGTTGCAGAGGCAGGTCCGAAATAAGGGTCAGAAAATGCGTGAATATATGTCCATTGGTTGTGAGCCCAAGTGTGGAGAGCATAATACTACTCGTAAAAGCATGTGTCTAGTGCTGGGTATGATAATTCCCATAGGTCTACGGACAAGTAGGAAAGAAGAGGGAGTAGCAGATCTCATATAGGTATAGAGCAGCCATGGTATAAAGTATAATTTGAGATGACTGCTATATTGGGTGGAGAGATATCTTTCTTACCTGGATAAAATAAATGCTAGGAATGTTAGTTATAAATACTCACTAGTTAGGGTAAGAACCTGGGTAGTGATTCTCATATGTAACATGAGTGGGGAAAAGTAGGATGTCAGCGTGCTGGTCATATTAGGATATCAATATCAGTCAATTCTAATGGCTATCCTAAAACCTGAAAGGGAAGAAAAAGAAGAAAAACAAAAATGTCAATTTCGGGAGAAACGGTAGTAACATATATATGTCTTTCCCGATTCATTAAAGAAGCCAATAGTGCCATTCTGCATCTTTAAGACCTCGTCGAACTGTATATCAAAGCAAATAATAAAACAACTTTCACATTGTTGTAGTTTTAATTCAAGGTCTCCTCCTTGAGGGTGTTGTTTTAGTTTTTGAAGACTGCAGCATTTAAAGGTCCGTGTGAAGGGATGGCATTTAACTAAGTGTTCAACCAGTGGAAATTTGAGGTCATCCTTTTGCATATTGCGGTAATGTTCTTGAATTCTCAATTTCAGTGCTTGAGTTGTACTTCCTATGTAGGCATTATCGCAAAGGCAGATGCTAAAATAGATTACATTGGTACTCTCACAGTTGATAAAATGGTGTATTGAGAAATGTTGGTCATTGATTACTATCTCTTTTGATTTAGAAAGACCCAGTTTGCAGATTGAGCATTTGGTACAGGTATAAAACCCATAGTTTTATTCAAGAAGTCTTTTATGGTTTTCTTTTCTTGATAAAATGAGGAGTATATCTTATCTCTGAGGTTGGGTACTCTCTTGAATCCCATTTGTGGGACAGGTGGAATGTACTGTGAGATAGAGTTTTTTTTTTGTAAGTAGGTGCCAGTGTCTATTAAGTAATTTCCGAATGTGTTGGTGACCATTGGGAAATGTAGTAATGAAACGGATAATAGTTTGGTTGGTAATGGGCTTGTCCTTGGTCAGAATGTCTCTGCGGTCTATTTGAGCAAATTGTTCTTTTGTGTGATTTAGTTTAGTAGCACTATATCCTCTTCTGGATAGACGTTCTGAGATTTTTGATGCCAAGATTTTATAGTTTTCTGCAGTGCCACAGTTGCTTCTAACCCGTCTAAATTCACCTATTGGAATGTTTCGTATTGTACTTTGTGGATGACAGCTGAAGGCATGAAGGATAGAATTCACAGCAGTTGGTTTTTTGTGGAAGCAAGTGTGTACCTGATCATGGTCAATATAAAATGTAAAATCCAGGTATTCAAGAGATTTCCTTGATATTTGGTAGGTAACTTCAATGCCCCATTTGTTGGGTGTAAGGCTATGTAAAGATTGTCGAAGAAGGGACTCTTGACCTTGCCAAATGAGAAGTATGTCGTCTATATATCTGCCCCAGAAGATCAAGTGTTGTGACAGGGCCTCAGTATTTTCAGTTCAAAGCCAATATCTTTCTACTTCACCCATCAGGATGCAGGCATACGGTGGAGCAAAGCGAGCTCCCATCGCAGTCCCTTGTTGTTGAAGAAAGTATTCGTCTTTGAATAGCAAAAAAGTTGTTTTTGAGACAGAAGGTCAGCATCGCAATGATCATTTAATTTCTTTCAAGAAAATGCACTGGCTGGGTAGATAAGCATCTTCGTACTGCCTTAATTCCTTCTTCATATTTAACTGAGGTGTAAAGACTTACCACATCTATGGTTATGAATATATAGTCTGGTTGCCAATCAATGTTTTGGAGTTTCTGAAGTAAGTCCTTATTGTCCTTAAGGAAGGAGGGTAAGTTCTTAATAAAAGGTTGTAGTTCTGATTCAATGAAGATGCCTAAGCTGGAGCAAATGGAATTCATACCTGAGATGATTGGTCTCCCCTTGGGTGGAAGGCCCCCCTTGTGAATTTTAGGAAGGAGATAGATGGTAGGTGTAGTTCAATGTTTTATGAATAGAAAATTCTTCTCCTCAAGGGTAAGTAGTTCTCTGGAGTTCCAATAGTCTAGTAATTCCCCTAGTTTAGTTTGAACCTCATGTGTTGGATTTTGGGAAAGTTTTCTGTAGCATGTGGTGTTGTTAATTTGTCGATAAGCTCCTTAAGATAAGCATTATTGTTGAGAATGACAATATTACCCCCCTTGTCTCCTTCCTTAATCAGAATTGTTCTGTCTTCTTGTAATTCTCTTAAGGCCTGCCTCTGTTTAGGATTGGCGTTCAATGGGAGGTACTTTTGTTTTCTTATGTATTTTTGATGTAATCGGTCAAGGTCCTCCATAATTGCTGTAAAGAAAAGATCAATGGTGTTGCCAGATGGTAATGTGGGTGAAAAGGTGGAGTTAATAGGTAATTTGGATTGTTTAGAATGTGAAGTGTCGATATTGAGTTCCAGTGCTATCTCTGTTAGTGACTGTTCATGTCCATCAGTGCTGAGTAGGTTACTAAGTAGTTGTATTGTTTCCAAGTGTTAGACTGTTAGATCACTTGTAGTATATTGTTGTAATGATTTGGTCTTATTGTAGTCTTGTGTAATAAAAGATTTTAATTTCAGTTTCCTAGTGAACTTGAACAAGTCTATTTTGGTTCGTACTGGGTCCCAGCATAGGGTAGGACATAATGAGAGACCTTTTGTCAGAATCTCTGTTTTAGATTTGGGACAAAAGATTTGACAATTGGTTTACTAATTGAACTCAGCACAGATAGGCATCTTCGTTCAGCAAATGGGTGAGACCGTAACGCCCTGGGATCAGGCATACGGATTAATGTATCCATTATCTACCAAGATTGTACTGGGGGCTAACTTGATAGTTATCAATGTATTGTACATATGTGGGGTTTGACTCAACAATTGCAACCACATAAGATCTCACTATACATTGTCATCCTGAAAATTATACATTTCGGCATTATGTTGGATCAATGTAAACTGGTTGATACACTATATATTTTCCTCCACAGAATGAATATATTGACCAGCCAAAAAGTATTCCACAATACTGGATTTTCCCAGATGGTTTATAATTAGGTATGTGCTGTCTCTTTTGCTAGTCATAGGTTTGATGCCACAATAACCTATTAAATACTCACCAGTGAATCTGAATATTAAATAAGTGATGCTACTAATCTAATGTTGCCAGCACTTGCCCTTATAATCTACTGCACACCCTACTAAGCATGACTATAGTTCACTGCGATCATCACTATATATGACCTTCATATAATATCACTTTGGGAACGCTATCAGGATCTACTTACCTAGAGTCTTTTGCACACCCTTCCTCACATAGGATGCTAACTCTATTCTCCGCTTTGATCACAGTGCATCGAATATTTTTGGATATATCATGGTATTTTTCTCTTTCCTCATTGCACCTAGGTAACTACACGCTAGCTTTCCATAGCCTCACTCAATACTGACCTAATTATTATGTATACTTTACAGCCTTGAAAAAGCTACAGGCAAACCTGCCTTAGGGGGTGAAACACGTGTCTGCTTTCTACTCGCATATCTACGATCTCCTGTCCAAAACCACAGTAAAACTTCCTTGAACCTACTATCTCGACTGTATGTGATATATATTACTGTAATTGTAATTGTATTTATATAGCTCTTACTATCCCTGATGAGGCATTGAATTGCTTTTTGGCGATTAGCACGCTACTCCAGAACCCAAAAGGTTTAGTGGTGGATTAGTATAGGGAAATAGGAGTATAGTATTGGTATTAGTATAGTGAAATATGAGTTAATTTGAGTGGTTCACATTTGCGAGTTTGTTGGATTTAATAGAATAATGGAGGGATAGAAGAGGGAAGAAAGTGTTTATTGGGAGATCATAGTAGTAAGATGAGTTTTGGGAATGCATAAAAGAGAGATTGAGGAGGGAATAGGGATAATAGTGAAATGAGGTTTAGGATGAGTCAAAGAAGCGATATATTGAGGGGAAATTTAGTTGGGTTGTTTTGGAGATCATAGTGGTAAATTGCGGTTTGGGGTGTGCCAGGAAGGGTAGAGGAGGGAAGAGTCTAGGAAGGGTGATTTAAGAGTTCATAGTAGGAGAATGAGATTTGGGATGAGTCACAGAGTGGTGATAGCGGATAGATTGAGGAACGCATAGTGTGAGACAGTAATGCATTGGAGAGAGTGGTTTTTGCTTCCTCTTGTCTCTGTTTTTTCTTGTACAGTAGGATTAAACTAATAAATATATAGATACACGATTATATAGAAAGGGAGTATTTGTATTAGGAAGATAATATATTGTGATTTGAAGTTGTACAAACAGACTTTCAAGCATTGCAATATTTGAAGATAATTTGTGTACTTTTTATATTAATATCTTTTATCTTTCCTCAATATTTCAGTAGTGAAACGCTAATAGATAAATAGTTAAGATACTATTTATCTATTGTGATGGATAAGTAAAACAGAGACTTATAAACATCAGATCAAACAACTTATATAGAATTATGCAATGACCTATGAACATGTTAAGCATAGAATTTTATTTATATATATATATATATATATATATAATTTTTTTTTGTTTTTGTTAAGCAGGCCTAAGGAGTATATATATATTTTAAGAACAAATATAGATATTATGCATGTTTGTACTATGAAATACACATATATATAGATATATATATGCATTCAATTTCAATCAAATAATAAATGTTCACAAACTCCAGGATGTGAAGTACATTGCTGCTTGAGTATGGTGGTTATGTAGGAAAGAGCCAACTCAAGTATTCCTCTGAAGATAAGATAGTTATCCGTCGATCTTATATTTGGAGGTAATGAATTCCACAGTTTGGCTGCTTGAACAGAGAAAGATGTACCACCGTTTGTCTTTTTCTTGTATGGTGGGGTTTTGAGGCAAGGTGCTAATCTTGAGCAGAGGTTCCTTTGTTGAATGTATTTGGTGATTTTATTCCAGATAAAAAAAAGTTGTCCTGTTGCATGTATTGCTTTGTTGGTGATATAAAGCAGCTTGAAGGTGGATCTTCTGGCTACTGGTAATTAATGTAAGGCCCTCAAGGAAGGAGAGATATGGGCTTGTGGCTTTACATGGAGGAGTAATCTGGCTGCAGAATTTTGAATCAGTTGTAGTCTTTTCATAGTATATAGAGATGAACCATGGTAGAGACCATTGACATAATCCAGTTTAGACAGCACAAGATAGATAGTAGCCTGGACCTTGTGTGGAAATCACAGGTGGGGAAAGATGCGTCACAGAGTTTTCATGGTGATGCAGCTTGATCTTGCTAATTTGTCGGCGTGGGCAATCGTTGTTAACTTGGAGTCCATGGTAATTCCAAGGTTTCTTACTTTCTTAGACACTTTAGGAGGTGGCCCTAGTTAGGCAAGGGGTTGAGTGGGTCATAATTTTCCAATCGTGCCATGTGAGTATTTCTGTTTTGGAAGCCTTCAGTTTGAGAAGGCTCCAAATCATCCATTGATCAACGACTCTGAGTCAACTGAAGATTTTTGAGTTTCCAATGTCTTTAGGGTATTACAGTTTAAAGAGTATTTGTGTGTCATCTACATAATTGTAGCATGTGAGCTGAAATTCATTGACCATTGCCGGTTATGACCATGTAAATGTTTAAAAGCATGGGTGAGATGATTGAGCCTTGAGGGACCCTTGCTTTTGTGACAGTTTGGATGAGAAAGGGGGAGCATGGATGACATTTGTTCTGTTTTGAAGGTAGGATGTGATCCAGTTGAGAGCAATCCCTTCTCTGCCAGTTTCGTAGAGTCTTTGTATTAGAGTGTCATGGTTAACTGTGTCAAAGGCAGCTGAGAGGTCCAAGAGAAGTAGTGCAGCAATTCATTGCCGTCTACTGTGTTTCTAAGGTCATCCCAGATAGTGATGAGAGCCGATTCTGTGCCTCTTCAGGGGTGGGATTCAGTTTGGTAGTCTGAAAGTACGAAGTTATCTTCAATGAATTGTGACATCTGGGCGAATGCTGCTCTTTCTATCAGTTTAGGCACCAGGGATAATTTTGTTTGTGCCAATTTCATGCAAGGGGAGCAACCCCTTAGGCACCAGATATTGGTGTGTGTTTTGTTTGGGGGGGCAGCCCCTTGGGCATGGGAAGCCCCCCATGAGGGCACATTACTGTTGCCCATATCAGCCCCCCCTTGGAGACAGATCGGCCTATTTTTGGAAGTTCCATCTACCCACAAGGAGGGCAGATAACCCACCAGACACCAGGGAAGATTTGTTTTTCCAAAAAAAAGGGTGGAGGTATACCTCCACACCAAAACAGGGGGTCAAAGTTGTTCTGCCCACTAGTGGGCAGATGGGACAATTACCCTGGATCCACTCCCCGAGGGGCAGAAAGCCTACTACATGCCAGGGAATTCAAGAAAATAAAAAATAGTGGGGTGGTGGCTACCAACCAGTATGGACATGGTTATGCCCCCACCCCAACTGAAGTGGGTAACAGTCTTTCAGCTCTCCCCTGCACACTAAAACATCTTACCCCACGGCAAGCAAGAGGACATTTGATTATTTTGGGTTTTGGTTTTACATTTGGGCTATTGAGCTTGTCTAACTCTCAAAATCATCCCACTTGGAATGGTGAGGGCTGCACTTTTTGGACTTTGGGACGCTGCCATGTAGAAAAATCCACAGGACCTAGACACATCTGAGAGCGAAACATCTGGGTGGGTCCAGGGTGGTGTGCTTCACATGCACCCTGCACCATTTTCTTACCCACAGTGCCCTGCAAACTTCCAGCTTTGCTGGAAATCACACATTTTTGTGATGGAACCTTCTGGCATCTGCAGGAATCCCCAAAAGTCCTACCACCCAGCATTGTCTCATCTATACCAATAAAAATTCTGCCCCACTTGTCAGCCTAAATGTTTTTTTTCAAACTGACCTTACGGACTCGCTTTAGTTCCCGTACAGATTCAACATGTTTTTGTCTCTTCCCTGTCACAGGCACTTGGCCCGCCTACACAAGTGAGGTACCATTTTTACCAGTAGACTGTGGGGGAACGTTGGGTGGTAGGAAATGTGTGCCGGTGCAGTTATCCAACACAGATATGTGGGAAAAATTGGATTTTTTTTTTTAGCTAAATTTAAGGTTTGCTGAGGATACTTGGTAAGAAAACACTGGGGGTGCATGCAAGTCACACCTCCCTGGACTCCCTCGAGTGTCTAGTTTTCAGAAATATTTGGGTTTGGTAGGTTTCCCTAGCTGGCTGCTGAGCCCAGGGCCAAAAACGCAGGTGCCCCCACATAGGCCCTCATTACAACCCTGGTGGTTGGTGTTAAAGTGGAGGTAATACCGCCAGCAGGCCGGCAGTAATTACCACAAATTATGACCACGGCGGAAAGATCTCCGATAGGCAGTAAATGTACCACTCCGACCGCCAGGGCAGAAACAACAATCACCACTGCAGTAACCGCCTACAGCCAGGCGGAAGTCAGTGTTCGGCCCACCATATTATGACTCAGGAAACCGCCACCTTTTCCGGGGCGGTACAGCAACATCAAAAGCCTGGCGGAAACAGACCTCAGAAGGGAAAGGACTCACCATTGGAGACACAGGGAACAACCACACCGCCATGGAGCCCGAGCTGCATGTCTTCCCCATGATCTTCTATGTGCTGCTCCACCACGAACACACACGCACCACACCCGCCTCCCCCACAACACCATTCACACAATCAGCAGCATTACTAAAACATTTTTACCCCATACCACGGATAAATAATGCAAGGACAAAGCGATTTTGAAAAAGTGAATGTAATGAGAGCAACACATCAAGATAAATAAGTGAGACAAGATAATAGATATATATATATATATATGTACATAAAAAGGGACACAGCCCAGTCCACAATGTGCGTTGTCCACATGGCCACAGGCCAAAGTCTAAGGCCAACCATGGCACCTGCCTCAACACGGGGAGAAACTGCAGGGGCATTCGTTGGTAAATAGGCAGGGGGACAGGGGATGGGGGGCACCTCAGCCAGAGATGTAACAAGACCACTAGTTCTGGAGGGGGCAACATGCCCTGTGCTTGGTCCTGGGGAGTGCAAGACCACAGTCTCTCAAGTGGGTGACTTGCCTACTGGCTCTGGAGAGGGCAACATGCTCATTGCTTTGTTCTGGGGAGTTCAAGGCTACAGTTTATCAAGTGGATGACTTGCCCACTTGCTTTGGAGGGGAAACATGCCCTGTGCTTGGTCCTGGGGAGTGCAAGGCCACAGACTCTTGTGGGTGATTGCCCACTTGCTCTGGAGGGGGCAACATGCCCTGTGCTTGTTCCTGGGGAGTGCAAGGCCACAGTCTCTCAAGTGGGTGACTTGCCAACTGGTTCTGGAGGGGGCAACATGTCCTGTGTTCTTGATCATGGGGAGTCTGGGGTAGGTGGGTGTCTTACCTACTGGTTCTGGAGGGGGCATTGTGCCGTGTGCTCTTGATCCTGGGGAGTCTGGGGGAGGTGGGGGGCTTACCCACTAGTTCTGGAGGGGGCATTGTGCCCTGTGCTACTGATCCTGGGGAGTCTGGGGTAGGTGGGTGTCTTATCCTCTGGTTCTAGAGGAGGCATTGTGCCCTGTGCTCTTGACCCTGGGGAGTCTGGGGTAGTGTCTTACCCACTGGTTCTGGGGGATGCATCATGCCCTGTGCACTTGATCCTGGGGAATGCAAGGTCAAAGTCTCTCAGGTGGGTGTCATACCCACTGGATTTGCAGGGGGCAGGCCGCACAGCAGCCCATGGAGGCAGGATTACATATCATCTGCCGGTGGTGACGGCTGCTCAATGGAGGTGGTGCTGTTGTTGGCGGGGGAGGCTTCTGCCCACCCCCTCCAAACTTCGGACGGCTGCTCACTGGTGGTGGTGCTGCTGGTGGGGGGGAGGCTCCTGCCCATCCCCTGCAACCTCGAATGGCTGCTCACTGGTGGTGGTGGTGGTGGTGCTGCTGCTGGTGGGGGGAGGCACCTGCCAATCTCCTGCAACCTCGGACAGCTGCACAATCATGGTTGGTGGTGGGGGCTCCGTCACAGTTCCTGCCCCAGGCCCCTTGCTCTTCCTGCTTGCTGGTGCAGGTTCCTTGCTGTTCCTGGCAGCTGGGGCAGGCTCCTTTACCTTCTTAGCAGCAGCTGGGGCAGGCTCCTTTGCCTTCCTGGCAGCAATGGGGCAGGCTCCTTAGTCTTCCTGGCAGCAGCTTGGGCAGGCTCCTTGCTCTTTCTGGCAGCTGTGGCAGGCTCCTTTCCCTTGAGGCTGCCTGGTGCAGGCTCCTTCACCCTCAGGACATGTGCCCTGGATCCTTTTCCAGCACGACTGGGTGTGGTGACGACTGGGCTCGTGGACTGGGTGGCTGAGGTGCTTGGCTGGGTTCTTCCCACCATGGCCAGTTGTGCAGGACAGGGAGGGGGTAGGGAAGAGGTCAGTGGCAGATAGAAACAGTTTTTTAGGGACATTGGGGCAGGAAGGGGGAGAAGGTTTGGGAGTGGAGGAAGAGGGAGTGGTTGGAGGAGGTGTCTGCTGAATTTGGGTGCAGGTGCATGGGCGGGATGATGTTTTGAGGTGGATGGCTGTTGGGTGACTGAGTGCTTGCATTTGTGTACCTTAGGAGGGGGGGGACAGGCACCTTGGGAGAGGACACAGGGGACGTGTGCTTGGCTGTTGTGGAGGTGTCTGCCAGTGAGGTGTGTGTTCTGCTTGGTGTGGTAGTGATGCTGGTAGAGAATGATGATGTTGTGCATGCAGGAATGAGTGTAGACGGAACTGGGAGGGAAGTGGAGAAGGAGGGGGAGACAGTGGAAATTGTGGAAGTTGGTGTGTCTGCATCTGAATGGTGTTTGTGTGAGTGCCTGTGGGATGAAGTGTGGTGCTTGTGTTTGCCTGTACGATGCTTGTGTGTTGTCTTGTGTACATGCTCGTCTGCTTCTGTGCTTGGGATAGGTTGGGGTTGAGGAGAATGAAATTGGGAAGAGGAAGTTGGAGGGGGGAGGGTGGAAAGAGGGACAGTGGCTGCCATCAGAGGGGACGCCAGAGCCTGGATCAATCTCTGTTGGGCTGCCAAGCCAGTGTGACTGCCCTCCAGGAATGCATTAGTCTGTTGCATCTAGGCTGCCAGCCCCTGGATGGCATTCACAATGGTTGACTGCCCTGCAGAGATGGATCCCAGGAGGTCAATATCCTCCTCACTCAGGGCAGCAGGGCCAGAGGTGCCTGGGGCGAAGGAGATGCCCACCCTCCTGGGTGAGCGGCCACGGGTAACTCGATGAGGGGCTGCTGGGAGGGGGGTGCTGGTATGGGGGGTGGCGGCTGTAGCTGGGGTGGTCACAGAGGTGTCCGTCACCACAAGGGAGCTTCCATCGGAGGAGGTATCTCTGTCAGATCTGTTCCCTCCAGTCTCCGCTGTGGTGCTCCCCTCGCCCTCCGTCCCACTGGTGCCCTCACTGTCAGTGGACTCTGCCTCCTGGGTCCTGTGGGATTCAGCTCCCTCCGTCGCCGGTGCCTCTGCTCCTCCGCCAGATGATGCTTATGCACCTAAGGACAGGGTGACAAAACAAGAAGGGGGGGAGGGAAGAGACAAAGGATACACTTGGTCAGTGGCTGCACCAACACCACCATTGGCATACACAGCACCCTCACACACAGGGAACAGGCCTACGCACTGTGCATTGGACTACCAGTGATATTGCTAGCCACCAAGGCATGGGGAGGAGCACACACCGGCAAATGCAACACACCTGGGACCCACGCAGCCCTGACCAGTAGTGGATGCCTACAAGCTAGGCAGCAGGATTTACCCTTCTGAACCCTAGCCACCAGGGGACCTACGCTGCTATGTCAGGCCTGGCATAGGGGTACCCATTGACACACAGCCACCACCCGGATACTACCCCACCAAGCGTAAGTAGTAATGATGGGCAATCTACTCACCCCCCTTGTGGCTGCTGTGATGCCCTTAAGTGCCCATCCATCTCTGGATAGGCCACCGCCAGTATGCAGGCCATCAGGGGGGTCAGGGTTCGACGGGCACCCCTTCCTCTTTGGGAAGCCATCCCCAGCTGGGCCTCCGCCTTCTTCCGTGCGCAGCGTCTCAGGTCCTCCCACCGTTTGCAACAGTGGGTGCTCCACCTGCCGTAGACCCCCAGGGTCCACATATCCTTGGCGATGGCACGCCATATACTCTTCTTTTGATGGGCCCTGACCTGCAGAGGAAATACACACAGGAAAATAGGATTAGACAAACAGTCCTGCCGGTTACACTTATGGACCACCATACCCCTTCACATCACCATTTGCACACACATGGCCCAGCACACAACCAGTACGCCACCCATAGGACGTCCACTCTTACACAAGGCCTTCACACACACCACTCCATGCATTCATGCCACATGCATCATGTCCACAGTGGACTCACCTGTTGGTCTGGAGGCCCATACAGCAGTCCGTACATATTCAAAAATACACAGGTTTGGTAGGATTCCCTAGGTGCCGGCTGAGCTACAGTCCAAAATCCACAGCTAGGCAGTTTTAAAAAACCAGCTCTGTTTTTTGGGGAAAATGTGATGTGTGCACGCTGTGTTTTGGGGCATTTTCTGTTGCGGGCACTAGGCCTCCCAACAAAAGTGAGGTACCATTTTTATCAGGAGACTTTGCGGAACGCTGGGTGGAAGAAAATTTGTGGCTCCTCTCGGATTCCAGAACATTCTGTCACTGAAATGTGAGGAAAACGTGGTTTTTGGCACAATTTTGAGGTTTGCAAAGGATTCTGGGTAACAGAAGTCACCCCATCCTGGATTCCCCTAGGTGTCTAGTTTTCAAAAATGCACAGGTTTGGTAGGTTTTCCTAGGTGCCGGCTGAGCTAGAGTTCAAAATCCACAACTAGGCACTTTCCAAAAAACACATCAGTTTTCAATGTAAAAATGTGATGTGTCCGTGTTGCAACTCCTGTTGCGGGCATTGGGCCTACCCAAGCAAGTGAGGTACCAATTTTATCGGGAGATTTGGGGGAAACACAGAATAGCTAAACAAGTGGTACTGCCCCTTATCTATCTCTACACTCATTCCTTCCAAATGTAAGTCAGTGTGTAAAAAAGACGTCTATTTGAGAAATGCCCTATAATTCACATGCTAGTGTGGGAACCCCGTAATTCAGAGATGTGCAAATAACCTCTGCTTCTCAACACCTTATCTTGTGCTCAATTTGGAAATACAAAGGTTCCCTTGATACCTATTTTTCACTCTTTATATTTCAGCAAATGAATTGCTGTATACCGGTTAGACAATGAAAACCCATTGCAAGGTGCAACTCATTTATTGGCTCTGGGTACCTAGGGTTCTTGATGAACCTACAAGCCCCATAGATTCCCGCAACCAGAAAAGTCCAGCAGACATAACAGTATATTGCTTTAAAAAATCTGACATTGCAGGAAAAAGTTACAGAGTAAAATGTGGAGAAAATGGCTGTTTTTTTTTATTTTATTTTTTTACCTCAATTTCAATATTTTTTCATTTCAGCTGTTATTTTCTGTAGGAAAACCTTGTAGGGTCTACACAAATGATCCCTTGCTGAATTAAGAATTCTTTCAAATTTTCAGAAATGTTTTGCTTTCTGGGATCCGGCATTGGTTTCACACCCAGTTCTGGCACTAACTGGAAGGAGGCTAAAAGCACAAAATATAGTATAAATAGGGTACGTCCCAGTAAAATGCCAACATTGTGTTGGAAAAATGTGGTTTTCTGATTCAAGTCTGCCTGTTCCTGAAAGCTGGGAAGATGGTAATTTTTAACACCATAAACCCTTTGTTGATGCCATTTTCAGAGAAAAATCCTCAATCCTTCTTCTGCAGCCCCTTTTTCCCTAAAACGATTTTTTTGCTGTATTTTGACTAATTTCTTGGTCTCCTCCAGGAGAACCCACAAACTCTGGGTACATCTAGAATCTCTAGGATGTTGGAAAAAAGGACATAAATTTGGCATGGGTAGCTTATGTAGACAAAAGGTTATGAGCCTAAGTGCGAACTGCTCCAAATAGCCAAACAAAGGCCTTGCACCGGAGGGGGTGGAAAAGGCCTGGCAGCGATGGGGTTAAAAACTGAATTAAACATATCCACAATAAATACTTTTGGTATGTTCGCCAAGACAATTTTATTTTACTAAAATGTATGTGTGTGTGTGTGTGTGTGTGTGTGTATATATATATCAAAACAAAACCCGGTCAGGTTTAGAGTGACGCATGAATTATGCAAAAAATAAGTTAGAACTCTGGTCAGTTCTCAAGTTAAGGTGGGGAACAGTTCCAGTAAGGAGCGCCCTGCAACAACAGCAGCACTTTAGATTTGCTCACCTCAAATGTCTGTTTTTCTAGCAATGTTTTTAAACATATGATTAGACCAGTGCCATCCAAGCTCAGCTAGAAAGGGACAAAGTATTTTGCCATTTATACAGCAAACTCTTTAAGCATGGGATTGGCACAGGGCCATCCTTGCTGAGCTGTAAAATGACAAAACCCTTTCACTCCTCCAGGCACAGTATTACAGCTTTGGATCTGTATAATCCCATCAAGCCAACCTGGAATGAGCAAAAGCTACCCCTGACACGTGGTCCGCTATCATTATAGCTGTTTAGATTTGTCCAGACATAATAAAAAAAACAAGGGTTAAGGATAATTTATAGTAGGAAAAACTTTTTCATCTTTCTGTACAAACCTAACTTAAACTATAGAAACATTAGAAATTCTAAAGTTATAATTATAACTTACATTTATATTTTACGCACCAGCTTCAAATTACTGTAAATTGTGCATCTTCGTGCACAGTCTGGTTACCTCACTTGTCACACTACAGTAACTAGAACTCACCCTTTCTCCATGCTCTAGTTATACCTTTCCATTTTACAAAAGTTAAAGCATGTCAAATCATAGCTTTCATAACAAAAACTGTGACACATGCTATGATTTGTGAGAGTATGGTAGAATGGCAATTTATAGTTAATGTATTGTGGCAAATAAGGTGACTAGACTGTCTTTCTTGTACTCTACTGTACCACACTCCACTTAATGACACTTCACTCGATGACAGTAAAGTGCACAATATGAAAAAACAATATTTTAAACAAATTGAAATTCAATGGAAAAAAAAACAAAGGATAAGTTATAGCTTTACTTATAGGTAGGAAAACGTATTTTCTTCTTTCTATACAAACCCAACTTAAACTACACAAACAATAGAAATTAAAAAGTTCTAGTAATAAATTTAAACTGAAGTGGTGCACAGTGCAGTAGCGTGGAATAGTGTAGAGTGGAGTTGGGTACACTGAATTGCGTACACTGCAGCGGCATAGAGTGAAGTGGCGTAGACTGGAGTGTCATAAAATGGAGTGGCATACCGCAGAGTACAGTGATGTGGAGTGGCATAGAGTGGATTAGCTTACAGTGGAGTGAAGTATAGTGGAGTGGTGTTGAGTGTAATAGCGTTCAGTGGAGTTGCATAAAGTGGAATGTGTTCATTAAAACAGACATAGTGTGAAAGTGCGTCAACAGATGTAGATGTTTTTTTCTATGGCTATATATATATATGTGTGTGTGTGTGTGTGTGTGTATATATATATATATATGTGTGTGTGTGTGTGTGTTTATTTATATATATATATATATATATATATATATATATATTCACTGAAGAAAAAAAAACATTTGAGTGAATTCAGAACCGAACTATAACGTCCCTGTAACCTTTGTTTTTTTCAGTGAATTTCTACGTTTAAAAAAAATTCTATTTCCTAACTAACAACCCTGTAACCTTTATTTTCAGTGAATTTCTATGGGTTTTTAAAATTCTATTTCCTAGCTATAATGTCCATGTAACCTTTGTGTTTTTTTCGTCAATTTCTATGTTTTTTTTTATTGTATAGTAATTTTCATTACTACATGTTAATCCAGCCACCGCCACGCACGGCCTTCGGCCATGCGCAGCGGCGGTTGGCCACAGGGCAATGCTAACCCCCCTATATGTTGCACCCTGCATGGCTTTCACTGGGCTGCAGCCTATTTCTTTGGGTGTGAAAACAGATGTAAGAGGGTGTATCTGGGTGTGAGCGTGGCTGTGAGAGTCTCTGGGTGTGAGAGTGTGTGAATCAGTGTCTGCTTAGGTCCGTGAGTTGGTGCATGGAGGTGTCAGTGGGTGTGTGAGAATCTGAGTGGGTCTGTGAGTGGGTGTGTGAGGGTCTGAGTGGGGTTGCGAGTGTATGCATGAGGGCCTGAGTGAGTCTGTGAGCGGGTGAGAAAGGGTCTGAGTGGGTGTGTGAGTGGGGAAAAAGCATAAAAGAGAGAGAAAACGAGAGGGAGATAGAGTTTTTATGCTTTGATTTAGATTTGTCTGCACAAATAGAAAATAAAAATGTATTTGTCAATTAATAAAAACAGTAAGATCACCTTTCAGTATGAGCCTTAAACATTTCCATTTGAAAAACAAAAGGAGGGAAATGACCAGGGATACACCTGGACTTGCATCCTCAGTACTCATTGTAAGGTCTGTGACCTTCACATTTAAGCTATTTAAAAAACATATATTTTTTAGACCCTTATGGGTTGTTCTGGTCCACAGGGGAGCCTTGAGGCCTCCCCCATGGTGCCTGACCATTTTTTAAATGTATTTTATTATATGCACTTTACAGACTATCTGGGACCACGGAGGGAGCCTCAAGGCCTCCTCCGCTATCTCATTGTTCCAGCAAGCAGGCAGCTGCTTTTTTTTACATACATTTCAGGTAAAAAGGATAGGTTGCGCTCGACTGATTCTAATATATTGATTGAAGTGTGTGAGTGCCTTGTGGCCTTTATTTGGACTATTTTGATATGAGTTAAAGGGTACCAACCTTCAGAGGTGCAAAACCAGTGTTTCATGCAGTTAAAAGGCCCATAAGTTCATCCATTCCCTCTCAAAGCTTTTTCCATAGAATGAAAATACGATATGCACTTTACAGTGCAACAGGGCCTATAGCACTCATAATATACTTTGCTAAATGCAACAATTACCTGAAAGGAGAAGAGTGGGTGGACATGGAGGGCTGGGATTGAACCAGAATATATATTTTTTCATTAAAGATTCTGATTAAATACTGTCTTACGTTATTAATGGTTTCAAGGTGCTAAGAAAATAAAAAAAAAGACATTGACATTTATATTCTGTCGAATATTTATGTTACAGCACCTTTGGGCTCACAAGGAATAGGAAAGCTCTATAGAAATACCAGTATAACAGTACAATGTAACTGTGTTGCTCATTTATATTTTAAAGGAAACTCGCATAACCTCTCCTTTGTAGTAGTTTAGAGTGTGACAAGGTAATACTGCAGAGATATGCTACTGGAGCCATTCATCTCTGTTTATCTGTCACCACCAAGTCCTTAAATGACACCTTGCAAGTGGGCTGAAGAGGGGGTACAAGAAGCAATAAAAAAAAAAAAAGCCTCCTCTACATTTGAAAGGCCTTTCAATGACCTGTGAAATACTAGAATCCAGCTCACAGATAACAATCCTGGGTGTCAGGGTATCTGCAGCAGCCCCAGCAACTGGGATTGCCAGCTTTGCTGATTAAGAAAAAAATTCAGAAGCCCAGTTTAAACTTCAATGGTTTTCAGTGCTCATGCTTTTAATGCACTAAAAAACGAATTATGTTTAAACAGGGACACATTACTGTTTTGTTCTAAACGCAAGTTCGTTTGTCCCCGTGTACCCCCCCCCCCCTTGACTTTTGTCCCACCTTGTCATCTCATCTCCAAAATCTGGGGGGGGATAAATCCCCTGCATCCCCCACGGTTCCTACGCCCATGATCATGAGAGTAAGAGTGCTAAACTCCAGCAATATTTCCACATCAAGAGCTACCATGGTGGGTTGGAATATGGGCACATA
Organism: Pleurodeles waltl; assembly: GCF_031143425.1. NCBI lineage: Eukaryota > Metazoa > Chordata > Amphibia > Caudata > Salamandridae > Pleurodeles > Pleurodeles waltl. The sequence continues at coordinate 84,959,658 of NC_090437.1, read as the reverse complement.
TTACACCTTAACTCTCCTTCACTGACCCAGCTTATGTATTACCTTCACACATGATCCAGCTGACTGCACCGATCTACAGTTGCCCTTGGAATCAAGTGAAAACAGCTCATGTCCACCTCAACCTGTCCAAGTACACCCAGGCCTGGACCTTCATTCCTGTATCTTCCTTATTTCATAATGTGTCCACTTCAGACCATACTGAAATTTTCTTCCCACCTGCCGTAGGAGAATTCCCTTGTCAAGCTAACATTGGAAGGTTTGTGGCTCCACCATCCGCAAGATGCAAGAGCCTTCCGGCCATACTTAAACTCTGACAAAAAGCTCTAAATCAGTTATTTTTATGATGTACACAGGACTCTGCATTCAGTTTACCTCACCATTACGATCACATTAACCAGAGCATATGCCGTGCCCCGGAGATGGGAATGTGAATTTATTCAGCATAATGCAGGTATTGGTCAGCTGGTGTATTCCCAAATATATTTATTTGAACAAGATATCCAGAAACTGAATTTCTGCTGTTCTACCTCCAACTACTTCTAAAACATATGGCAAAGTTAAGCGAGGGTATAGAAAATCTTGCCTGTGACCCTGGAGCAGAAGAGCTTTTCGGTGTTGGTACTTCTTTATGGAAAGGTTTGCCTGAGGTTGTGCAGTGACGCACAGGTAAATATCTTTAAGTTCTGGAGGAATTAGGATATGTGTGTAACTAAGTAAGATCTCTTGATTGCAGCATGGTTCCAATACAAAATGGAAGACTCTTTACATATTTCATTCGTTTAAGTCATTTAATTCTTTGTCTTCATGGGCATGGCAAAAGGTACGCCCAGGCCATAGGGCCACATGCACATTACACAGCTCTTCTGTCCACCCTGTTGAATAGTCAGTAATGTCAATGGCCAGTGCAGTGACCTAAAGAATCAGCTTGGTCAGACTCACCAAGGTCTGCAGCTAGTCCAGGAATTCCACATAGCTGGCTGACAAATGGTGGTGTGGGGTATTACCATTGCTTGTTGTAAGGGTTTATTCTGTACTGCACTGCAAACTAAATCATCTACTCAGCTAAGATGCCACCCTGAGACTATAGGGATAAAGGCCTCTGCCTCTCTGCAAGTGTCTCACGCTGCCAGCTGGTGTGCCAGACATGTGTGAGAGGAGTTTAGGGTTAGAGCTCTTCAATGGTTTAGCATCTCCACTAGCATTGCAACTAAGTCATTATGTTTTTGTAGACTGTAAAGGCAATTTTATGAGGACTTGCGACAATAGTGGCAACTACACTCGAGAGCAGTGGTAAAACGTGAAATTTGGAGCTAGATAAGGCTCTGATTGGTAGAATGTCCAGTGTCTTGCTTAGGGACTGTAGTGTGAGACGCCTCTGCATTTGCTTAGGAAATTGCAGGACCGATTAGAGTTTCTCCTGTTTAAAAGTATATTTTTGGGACAAAAAAAAATCTTTGTGAAGGAAAAGTATAAGAAATGAACCTGAAATAGAATTGTGCAAAGGTTAAACGCACAGTCTAAATGGTTTTTCATGAGAAGACTGGTCAGTGCAGATATTTTAAAAGGGTTGTATTACAGCTCAGGGTGTTGAACGCCCTGAGCTGTGTTACCACACTTTTAAGAAAGTACTTTGTCTTGTTGAAGTGCCATTAACAATTGACTTGCAATGATGCATCTGGGCATGTATTGGAAACTCTAAAGTATAATTTAAAAAATTTCTTTTTGAAACACTTTGCGATAGGTAGATTTTGTTTTTCCTTTAAAGAAAGAACTCTAACAAGTCTCCTGTATGCTTGATCGTTCCACAGAAAAACATGGCTCAGTGAACTGCTAGTCTAACAGGTCTTGTAGGGCGAGGACACCGAATCAAAGCCGTTTTATCATTGGGAACAATAGATGATGATTGCAGGCAAGTGATGCATCGTTGACTTAACTCCATTCTGCATTATTTTTTCAGGTACCATACCGGCATTTAGAAAAACATTTGAGATAGTCTTGTTGACTTTGACATCATTTTAATCTGTTCTCTCTATAAAATCTTTTTAATGAACGTTGTTTGCCAGACATGCCACCCATTATGTAAAATTGCTGAGAAACTAATGTTGGCTCGCTTTAGAACTTAATTGGCAAAACACCCTGTATTCGTTTGCAGCTAAATTGGTAATGAGGCATCTTTGTTCTTTAAATGGTAGTTAACACTTGAGGGCATTTTTCTCTTCTTAGGGCACCTTCCTACCAGTGGCACTTGTGGTGTGTTTCTTTCTCATCTGCATTGTGCCTTTGATCACGTGGAGTTGAGTTTGGCATATAGTCTTTCCCAAACCATAAATCCTCAGTTAGTGTAGAATCTTGCTGGAAGGTACGTTTTATGTTATTTTAATGCTGATTTGGTCTCACACGAGGTTTGCCATTTTCATGGCCTCATGGGGCTGTTTGATGGCTCCGGGGTGTTCTGCTTTCTATACTTGTTGAGCATTAACCATACCAAGTGATCTAGTCTTGCACACGCCCAACAGTCTATGCGAGTATGCTCCTAATTATTGTGTCAGTCTTCCTGTTCATTTTGAGGATATCCTCCTTGTCTCCGTCTCAGTGTTCTTGACTCCACTGCTGTGTGATTATTGCAAACATTTCCTACTGAAAGGGTCATGAGGAGTTTCAGTCTTGATTCACCAAGCTCGCGTGAATGTTCTCCATGGTCACATCAGTGGATTGTGGTGTGTTTGTCTACACCATATGATCCTAAATATGTGTATCTGGGGCATCTAATTCCCAAAGAGTAAATGAGGGTTATTCTTGCCCTCGAGTCATTTCATTTTCAGTCATTGTGATTTTCTTCTTCTTTGTGTCCGAGCGTTCTAGGTCCTGGTATGTCCACTCTCTCAGTGTAGGAGTAGTTGCTGACCTTGGGTGGTTTTGCTCCATAGTGTGTTCCCTAGTGATATTGCATTTTGCTGTCCTGGCCTCTTTTATCTCCTGGTTCCTGAGCTAGGATTGATGATCCGTGCTGGATCCTTACTGTGTATTAGCAGTATGTTTACAATAATTGTGTATCCTCATTCTACAGAAGGTGCATTCCTGTTTTAGTTGCGTTGTGTATCCTCGCCCCACACCAAAGATTTAGTAGTTAGTGCGGCTTGTGTTTGACTAAGTGTTAAAGCAGTATCTCCCTGACCAGTGTGTCTCTCTCTTGTATATAACAGGCATGTCTTCCAGACCCTGTGCACACATCTGTGTTCCCATTTTCTAGTCTACTTTTCTCCCAGTACTCGTGCCTGCGCATCCTTCTTGTGGTATGGGAGTCTGTATTGGCGTGCATATGAATTTCTACCTGTTGCAGTGACTGTATCCGTGTCTTCAGGGTCAATTGTCTGCCTGTCCCAGTGCAGGAGACCACCTGACCAGCATCACAAAACTGTTGGCCTTATGTAGAATTTGGCAGGTGGGATACTGTGTCAAAACGTGTGTGATACCTCTTCCACCATATGACAAGTTCCATAGGCTATAATGCACTTGTAATGCAGACATCCACCATGTTTGTTACCCGAGCAACCCATCTGCCAAAATGCAGTGTATGTATTCTCTTGGCTTATTAGCTGCTCCTATTCCCTTTGTGGCTGTTCCTTGAGCCTGTGTATGTGTTTCCCTCAGTCACTATATCTATACCTTCCTGTTCCATTTACTAACCATCATGCTGAAGCGTTTTTGTCAGAGTACTTATAAACTGATGGTGCCCAATTGTGTGTAACTCTGTTGGTCCCTGGTCCGGTGTTGTTTCCTCTTTGCTCCATTCTGCTTATCTCTTCATTCCTAAATGTAGGAGTCCACAGTCTCAGCCATAGTAGTAAGTGTGTATGCTCTCCCTGCAAGCTTGCCCCGCTCCCCACCTGAGCATGACAGTTTTCCCTATTCCATGCTAGTTAGTTACCTGCACAAGGGTGGCCCATCAATTCTTTCTGTGTTTTCTTCCCCAGGGCGTGTCTTTGTTCTCATTCACGTCTCATCCTCACTGTATACATTGTTTACATCGCCAATGTATGTTTTGTTCATAGTGCTAGTGAGGGTGCCAGGGGTGATGAAACGGTATTCTGCATCTACAAATAATTGACTTTATATATACTGTATGTATGATGTACATGATATTTCTACAACACAAACCTAGCCAAAAGGAATTGCAGTGCTGTGCAGGGTCAAAGACAAGCAAAAAAGTCAACAACTGCCACGAGAGGTGGGTGCTTTTTGGATTTTTAATGGGTGGTTGCTTTGTGTAAGTCTCCTTGTATGGTCCAAGTATAAGCGGGCATAAACCATGTACTCTTTATCATCTGCTTTCTTGATGATCTGATATTGGAGTTCGCAAGAGAATCACCATCTGTTTTTTAACACTGCGTTGGTTGGTGAAAGTTTTGGAATAGTTAGGTGCTGTTAGAAATGGACCCAGGTGGTGGTGCATCATTGTGAGAGGTTCTTGGGGTAAAGATAGGAAAATCAAAATACACGTTGGGGTTGGAGTGGCAGGTGTAGAGTTAAAAGGCAGAGGTTTGGGCCTGTGTATTTACAGGGTCTAAAAGGGCTAAACTCTGCTGCACAGGCCACTAGCCTTAGGCCCTTTATGAGGACCCAGAGGCAAGGATGGTTTAAGTGGGTTGCTGAAAAGGAATGAACAGCCAATGACTTTAAAGGACTGATTGGTCTGCATTTTAAGAAAGTCCTTCGAATTTTGTGGCCATGCAATGTAGAACTGAAGCAAATCGGGTAGAGAGAAAAAAAATAGAAATCCGGACAATAATCATAAAACTTTGTCTACAAAGGTAAAGCTACAGCTGTTGAATCAGTATTTGTATTGGTTGTGTTTATATTCACTGTCAATTGTGTATGTATGCTTCTTTTCGTGATGTATTTGGATCTGATGTACAAAACCGTTTTTTGGTTGCAAAGCCTGTGATTTTTAAATTCACAGGGTTTGTGACAGCCAAATCACTTTTTGCCGTTGGCTAAACCCATTTTGAGATTCTACAACGTGTTCCTAAATCGCAAAGTTGGTTTGTTCATCCTCTTCTCCTATTTGTGATAAAAAGTTTGGTGATTGCATTTTTGGTCACAAACAACTCAAAGGAGGTGGTAAAAGATTTACAAAGGGTTAGTATCCCCAATGGACTGCTTCCCCTTTGGGAATGTTGTTGGTGGCCTTGGTGTGAGCTAGCAGTGTTCAAGAGGACCACACTCCCTCCCTCTTGATGTTTTTCCAAATTGTTAACTTTTTTTTTTTTTAAGTACAACCTGTTCTTTTAATAAATATGGCCTGTTTTAAAAAATCAGTTTGGGAATGCAAAGAGATGCTTGCCCTGCGTTCCTTGTGGGCCCCCATACCTGTGTTTATAGCTAATTACAGGAGGTTGCATTATTCTTTATTAGTCAGTAATGTGGAAGACCCCTGCAATTAGAGATTTTTGCAATGCAGCCTTTTGGTACATTGGTTTCATTGTAAAATCAAAGATCTGTAGATAAAAGATGGTGCACAAGTGGCAATTGTTTTTCATGACCAGTCTTTTTGTGCATCTGGCCCTTACTTGCCAGTGAGAACGGTTTTCTTGATGGATAACTCTGACGTCCTGCCTGACCTGAACTTTTAATAGCTTCTTCCAAATAAACTCAATACCTACACACGGGCTTTTTTTTTTTAACAAAAAAAATGTAGTGTTCTGGAATAGCTGCTCGAAGGTGAAAAAGAATTCCGTAAAAATTGTCAGGATCCTCTTGTAACAGAACAGGCACACACACACCAATGTTTGCTCTTACTTTTTTAACCGATTTCTCCAGTAATTTGCTGTTGTACGTTTGTGTCAGAAGCTTACAAAACGAGATTGTACAGGCATTTTCAGCGCCACAAGCAAATAATGCATATTTACCTGTGGCATTCCCGCACCCTTGCAAGGGAGGTGTATTTCCAAGAGAGATGGTCCTTGCTGATCCCTGTTGTATGGCGCTTGCTTCACCATTCGTTTGGACACGCTGGACCTCTAAGCAAATACATCTCGCTCTAAATGGCCCCTGTATTTGGATTGGTTGTTGGAGCAGTCTGGTTCCCCCGTTTTAAGATCGCAGTTGCTTGGTTTGGTACCCCATTTAATAAATGCATTTTCAGAGGACTCGCATCGAAAGATGGTGGGGCTTTGCTGAGTTTATAAACGCTCATGATCAGCACCATAAAGGGCCCGTCACTACCTGAGAGGTCCCGGTTCTCTGATGATGAGTCATCGTTCAGCTGGCGCAGGAGGACTTGCAAACGGTGGGAAATGAACAGTTTCCTGACACGTTGATTATGTAGTTGCAGTTCAGTCGACATTTGAAAAAGGTTATGTGATGGCCACCGAGGTGCCCAGCTTGACAGTGGAAGACAAAAAAACGTTTAAAAGAATTTTAAGCCTGTGCGTTCTCATTGGCAGTTTGCTTCAACGGATGCAAACAAGCCAAAATACACCTTGTGCTCTTGGCCCCAAGTCCAACTAGGGCCCTGTGGCGTTATTCTTGTTGCGTGCCCCTGCTCCCCCTCAAGCCTCGGTTTGACTTGATGCCACTGTAACACGTGCCTCACCAGCCTGTCAAAAACGTATTTGTAGAATGTTCTAATCGGTGCACGTGTGCTGACGGTGGGAGTGCTTGATGCACAGGTGCAGTCGTAGCATGAGTGAGGGCAGGCTGCGTTTGCACCTGCTCACTAAAAGCCTCCCCACACCTGCAGAGTGTATGTATACAGTGTCACGTGGCGTTGAATGGTCTCTACGGCAAGCCAATGCCTCTGCGTTCTATTACAAAACGATTGGCATCAGTCATAGTGAAACTGTTGGCCCATAAAATAAATAGCTCTTCTTCCTATACCGTGGGCATGTTTTAGTAGCCCTCCCATTTCTTAGGCGGAAGGATGGCTAACACCAATTGCTTCGTTTCTTGCAAATTTTGATAATGGTCACCCGTGCATAAGAATGCACACACACAAGGCGGCCATTTTTAAATGTTTTTTGTTATACTATAAAACAATACCCATTCCAAAATGAGTGCCATACATACATGTGTATGGATGTGATGACTGCCAGGCGTGTGCACGTCTGAACAAGCACAGGCAACCATAGTAGAACTTTTTAACATAAAGCACAAGAAAAAGCATTCCAAGGTAGCTGCCCACGCGTGCAAATATGCAGATGTACTAGTGGCCATCTTAGAATATCTTTTTTGTTATACTTTATTTAATGGACCATTCCAAAAGAGTGGATGGGCATTTTTAAAATAATAGATTAATATTTAATGCGTTTGTAAAATCCTGCACACATAAATACAAATATATGGCCAAGGAACACTGCAGCTACGGGAAAAGTGAATAAATGAATAAATAAACAAGGTAGGGCGAAAGAGATCGAGTGGTGGGAAGGTGAGATGTGGGAGAATGTTTGCTCGAGCATTGGCAGTTGGCAAGCGAGAGCGACAAGTGGTCAGAGAGGGTGCAAAAACAGAGGAAAGGCAGATAGATGGAGAGGCAGGAGAGAAAGTAGTCCCCATGCACTGAGATACAAAAGCTTCTCATAGGAGAGATGCACACAGAAACACCTAATAGACTGATGTGAAAGAGAATATTGTCTATAGGCTGACCCAAGATGTTACTGACTATTTTAAATCATTGATTGGAAGGAAAACAACAAATCACTGGAGTGAAGTAGGTTTATCCAAAATATATGTTCATTTATGAGATACAGCAGGTCTGTCCACGACTGACAGATCAAGCTGTCTGTGGACGAAGACTAAACATACAATGAAGGCTTAATTTGTACTTGACATTGCTCTTGTTTAAGATAAGTTTTTTTCTTTAGTTTGTTTTTGTATTGTATCATATTTTGTCAATGCAACTGTGTATTTTAAACAGAGTAGAGTGTGTTATTCCCAGTGCTTGAAATGGAAAAATAGAACTGCAGGTACTCTGTACCAGAGTACCTGCTTATTTCTGAGAAGTGCAGGTACTCTCCAATGAAACGTATTATGTTTTTCTTAAGAAGGAAGGTATTCTATTTCTAAAAATAAAAAAATGCTGGTGCTTGGTACTGGACAGTTCCGACCCATTTAATTTAAAGCACTGGATATGCCAAATGTTTCAAAATATGTCTGCATTATTTAAAATTATTTTAATTATTTTGAGTTAATAGCTCTTGAGGCCATGGTGCTTCCATGCTTGTATCAACAGAGACATAGCTCGTGGAACATATGCCTCTCCTTAAGAGGTACCAAGATCTGTATATGACTAGCTTGTGTCAGAAGAAATGTAGTGTGATATAGGTGTAGACAGTGTATGTAACTTATGCCTTGTGTTGTGAAAAAAGTGTTAAGGCAGTAATAACATTTCTGTCTGCTGATATTAGAATTTGTGTAAATGCTTATTTAACATGAATTTGTGGATGTATTGGGCTTTGCCTTAGTATCTTATGGATTATAAAAATGATTTATGTTTGCTAAATTAGTAGTTCTAGTTCTTTTCACAAACTTTTAAAGTCTTGTACGTGTTGCCATGAAGCCTTGGTCAAACCATTGGATTTCTCTTGGCCTTGAGGTAGTGAAGCCGTTCCACTGTTTACTCGAAAAATTATACATGTAAGAACTACCATGTCTTCTCCAAGCCCGGCAGGTTATAGTTGAGTTGCCTTCACCTATTCACCCAACTCAGTACACAAACATAAGATAGTTGGGCGAGTATTCTTAGAGGTTTTTATTATAAACCAACGTATTACAGAAACTATGTAGAATAGTAGCTAATACTGCACATAGAGTGGCAACAGCAAAAGTAAAGAACAGGTACATTATGAAGAAAGCTAACATGCGATTTTGTGGTATTTATTTCCACCAGTAAAACCCTTCAGTGCTAACTGTTGCTCATTAGGAAATCTTAAAGCCCAAGATGTTGAGTACAGAAAGAAGCCACATACCTGAAGCTAAAGAAAGCCACCCTTGGGTACACATCAAATTATCGGTTGCCGGCCAGATGTCCTTGGACAGATGTTCCTACTGGGAACGAAAGAACCCTCTGAGGCAGCATGATTTCCTATATGTAGCTTTTTTGCAGGCGTGTGTCAGGAGGCGTTCTTGTGAAACTGACATGGTGGTAATGATAGTACGAGGAATTGTGCTCTATTATATTCCCTTAAAGGTAAACACAATGCAATGCCTAAGTGAAAACAGTCGACTTTTGCCTTTGATGTATATGAATGAAACAAAGGACAAAATGCTAGAATGTGTTTTAATGAAGATTCTAATAATTACATATGTATTAATAATATGCAAACACTTTACAGCAGATGTTGGATGCCACAGGTCATGTATCCTAGGCAAAGGGTCACAAAATATTTAGCAACAGGCATGTGACAGTGTGCACAAGGTGGGGTGTGTAGAATTCGATCAAGCTGGGATCCCCATGAGCACATTGTTTTGGTGACATTTTGCTTCTCTGAGTGTATCCCTCACATCTCCTTCACACTAAGGAAAAATCTTTCCTCAGCTCATCCTGACTTACAAAGGAATGAAGTACCACTTTAGTCTACACCTGACTTGATTTACACCTTATCAATCACTGTTTCCAACACTCTTTATTTCTCCAACTGCTTCTATCAGCTCCCTTCCCTAAGCATTCACTCCTGCATTTACCCCTCACCCATTTTTTTCTCTTTTTTATTCAATACATTAATTTGCCCTTTGTCTCCGCTTAGTCCTAATCCGCTGTGCTCTGCTTGCTCTCCCATGGCTTTAATCTACCCTGCCAGTCTTTATTTCTCACTTGCCTACACTGGCTATCCAGAATAAATCATGTTTCCTCTCTCTCACATCTGCTCCTTCCCAAAGTACCAGGCACCCTCCAGATCCCTGCCAAAGACTCTCAAAATGCCCATTTGTACTGTTTTCCTGTGGGTGATTGGCTTGGCATTAGGCGTCTGTGTCGGTAATGAAGGGGAAGGTGACTTTAAAGACTTGTATTTGGGAGTTGTTGAGAAAGGAAGAAAATACAGAGAGGCGAGGAAAGCATTGGTCGGAGTAAAGAGCAGGTGGGTTGTGCTTTAAAGTGTTTTAGGTCGGGCTTGACAGCACAGCTGTTTGTATTCCTGTTATTACCAATTCCTTAAAATATACTTGGAGTGAGCCTTCGCTTCACCTAGAGGAGCATACTCCCTCACCTCATGCCTTTGGCTTTTTGGTGTACATTTCCACCTCTGTGGAGTGCTTGATTGGTAAAGCACGAGAGGCTATTTTATATCTCAAAGGTATGCTGAACTATCACACATTAAATTGTTTATCTCACAGACGTCTTACATTCAGAACTACTTTTTTGTTTTGTTTTCTTCTCTGTACCAAGCTTATTTAAAATGTTTTAGTCAGGACTCCGAATGAAAGTCAGTGCATTAAATTCAGCTGTTTTTTGGTAGACAAAATGCCATGCTTTATCAATATACCCACAAAAAATGTGTAACGTATGTTAAAGGAAACTTAAGTTAATGTATTACCTTCTGGAGTCTTAAAAAATGTATGGTTTAGGCATAGCTTAAAATCTTAGTATGGCACTCTTGCAGGCTCATCATGCCTCTCTTTCTGGCGCATTATTTTCTCCAGGTTCCAACTTGCTCTTGTTTAAATTCCTAAATCATGTCACTCAGTTTTTGTGGTAAGTGTTAACACAGAACTCTGACCACTTATAACGTTTTTATGGTGTGTTCACCACTCTTGCCTTCATTTGTGGCGTGCTAATGGTAGTCATTATGCTTGTGTGCTAAGGGGCCGTTAAGGCTATTGTGTAGCAAAGTAGTCTGTGTTCACCCTCCTTAACACCCTAGGCAGCTGGTTACTGTTTTGTTCTCTGAACTCTAGTGACATTTACGTCTAAAGCATCCTCTAAAGTAGCTGTGATCTTGGTACATTTATGTTTTTCGATACAGCAAATAACTGTTTTCTTGGAAAAATGGTGTCTTATGGCCTTATTTACAAATTGTACCTACCAGATGTGCTGATGTATTTCTTATTGGTTGACCTGCTTCTCTGAAGTGTAGTCCGCAACCCACTCCACCACCTCTGGAATTGTGTACAGTGATTTACTCCATGCTTCGTCTGCTAAATATAGACATCAGTTTCCAGGATTTTCTCAATGCTACATTTCCTGCAGCCTGCTAATGACCTGCGCATGTTTTTGTTCTTTCATATTCGTTATTAATAATTCATGTGTCTGCTTGCCTTAGCTTTAAATTTCAAGTTGTGACCGATTCATGCTATTATTTGTCATAACTTAAAAAATGGGTTTTTATAGATATGTTTCCAATAAATAAAGGGTGCTAGTTGCAAACTAGCAGGCCAAATCTGTATTTTTTCTGGTCATACACTCCAAGAGAAGGTTTTGCTTACAAATTGAGGGGTTTTGGGCCCCCTATCTTCAATCCTCAATATATGCCCTCTCAACGGGTAGTTTCATTATTTGAATGTTGTGGTTCTCAAGCTGAATGATGGAGACTGTTCGTCTCATTTCTCAGTGTGGCATTTGCACGTGGAGGAAAACAAAATGTCAGGCTGTGGTGCTCATTGTTGTCCTCTAACAGTTGGAGGAGATCTCTGCATGGAGGATAGAAAGTTTCTATGGACCGGTTACAGATCTGCTTTTGGCAAGGAACGCAGATGCATTTGTTGTGAGTGAGCCTCACTGTTTATTTGCAGCCCCACCCAGCCATTCCAGAGGCGACCCCTAAGTGGTCATACTCACCATATCCGAAGCTGTCACATCCCCTCTGAAAAAATGGGTCCCTTCTGCTAACTTTCAGAGTGGTGGGTTAATGCTACATTGTGATGGTGTATCAGACACCTGGGGGTACATTCCCACATTACAGCAGCGTGCATCTGGGGTCCTGACCTTTGAATTCCACATTCATTAATGCGTGCAATGATAGTGTGCCTCAAACAGAGACCTGTGACCTGCCCTGGTGCAGACTCCCGCTGGTGCATTTTATGTAACGTGGTCCTGCTTGTTTCCTTTGCAAAATTCAAAGTCTCCCTTACTACATCTGAAACACAGGCTGTGGGCTTATTTTACTCATCTTCTAATTTGAATTATTTCAGGAAGAACTCCTCTATTATCGCAAAATGAGTTTAACAATGAGCTATGTGCTAAAACTTTTTACGACAATCCCAGATTTTGTATTACTCATAATTCCTTCATAGATGCCCATATTTTGGTCCTGCATATGTGATGCATTGCCTACATTTTCCTTTGAAAATTGTTTTGGACTATGAAGTAGAATATAAAAATGTACAGGCATTTGTTGCTTTCGTTACTCAAACAGGTATGTGGAAACTAGGCCGGGGTGGAGTTTACTGAGTTCTGCTGCGCACAACTCCGCGAAGTGCTGTTAAAACTCCACTGCGCAACGCAGAGTTCCACGAGCGCTGGAGTTTGGGTAAGTCACGATGTTTGCACTGATTTTCAGCAGCAAGAGTTTCTCCCGCACTGTAAAATCAGAACAACACTCTACATATTCAGCCGTGAAAAGCTGGCATGGAATCTGGCTTTCCAAACCCCCTCCTGTGATGCCCACATCAGGTTGGAGGATGAGAAGAAATCACCCTTGCCCGGAAGCCCTCTTTCCTACAGAACTCTCCATACAGCACTGGAATCAAGGCTTTTCTGGTTCTTGGCGTTACTCAAATTTAGAACCCTTTCTTTTTCTGTTTCAATTACTGCAACAATTATTTACTTGCCAATAACATTTGTAGCAGAAATGTTATACAATGGAACAATGGTGCACACCATGGTAGCATGATCTGCTCGGTCATGTAAAGCAAGTGAGTGATTGAGGCATTGTATAAAACTGCTGTTGTGTGTCATAGGAACAGTGAGTATGAAGAGTAACACGATTCTTGGTGGAATTAACTGTCTGCATATTAACAGTTCGGTTTGGTGTTACTTCAGTGCAGTCTTTTAAGTTACTGAGGGTCAAGTGTGAATATAAGCTGATAATGAGTACAAGTGGACAGGGCCAAGAAGATCCAGCAAGTTGGAACAAATAGGTAGTCGCATGTAGATATTTGGCTTGGTCTGTGTGCCTTCATTTTTTATGCGTCTAGGTATTTCATATTTAAGTTTCTAATTCCTATTGTTTAATAGAAAGCATATGAGTTCAGGCTTCCTAACTATCGCTTCTTTGTTTATCGAATTAATCAACCATACCACTTGGCAAGATTACTAACTCAGTGGTCTGATACTCCCTGCTGACATTTACTGTGATCTCCAGGTCATGAGTTATAATCTGGGAAAGGTCAACGGAGCCCTCAATCCTTCCAGTGTTGGTAAACTGGTTGCCAATTACTCATAGTCATAATACCTGTTATGTACAGCATTTTGAATTGCAGAAGCGTGGTATGAAGCCCAATTAAAACAATTATTGTGTCTCTTATGTTAATATTAAGTTTTTATCAGAAGACTGGGCAAACATTTTCAGTTGCACATACAGAAAAGTTAGTGCAAACTCATCAGAAATATGTTCTTTGTATACTGCATCATGTTTGTAAGTCAGTTTATTTTTTGTTTACTAAATATATCCTCAATTATTTTGATCATCTTTTCGGTTCAGTTGAACCACTCTTTTTACTATGAATCAAATAAAATTGAATATTGCAACAAGATACATTTGCTGCCCCCAAAGGGTTCTCGCTTATGGCCTGGTGATCTATCTCTCACGCATCTGGCTTATGCAGGGGAGGACCCTCGCCTTAGAAGAAGAGCTAATTCTCATTTTTTCAAAAACATTTGCAAACCAACAGGTTTGGCCTTGGCTACCAGCCCTTTGGGTTTATCAGTGCTTGTTTTGTCATGTTTCTTGAAAACCTTTATTGCCGAGGCCTTTATCAATCTAAAAAAAAAGCGTTGCCTAAAAGCAAAAATATTTTTTTGGTCTCAGAAAGCATCCATTATCATAGTAGCCCCTTCTACTGAAGGGAACCACTTTAATGGCAGATGTGCTCCTTGCGAAAGAGCAGAATGCTTTCACTCAGAATGAAGTCAGCCAGTGGCTGAAGTGGGATGAACCACTGCCCCCTTGCTGTATGCTGTAGTGGGTGGAAGAAAAATGTGTATGATGCAAGAACAGAATGGATGTAGAGGGCTGGATGTATACCCAGGTTGCTAAATATATTATACATTCAATTTCAGTAAAAAACAAAAGGTCTTGGCTAAGCCCAGACCACAAACTAGGTGTGATTGCTCCCCAAAAGTAATAATATGTATGCAAAAACTGGAAAACACCCCGCCCTCTGCCCCACAATTGGCAGGTCACCACATCATGAACCACTTATGAATTCCCCTGCATCTCTGTGAATTTATTTATTTGACTCTACACCTCGAAACGGATCTGAGAAAATTTGGAAAATGTAACCCTAAAGACTTGTCAAGCCAAGAGTAGACATTGGTAGCACTCTAAAAAGCAAATGCTGATTCTAAGTTCCAAGTCTCTTATCTTGCATGCATCTTCTGGATGTAAAACGGCATGAGATTTTACTCCATTGCAGTCTTTTGCTTTGTAGGACATTTCTAAAAAAAAAAAAAATATTGGTGAGTAACTTGAGATAGGTTCATCTGCTTTGAGGGTATGCAGGAAATTATTTTATATATACACCTTAAAGTGACACCGAAAAAGCTAGCTTCTTTGGTATCTTGAATATTGCCTGTCTGCTCCTTTCTCTGCAAATAAGTGGATATTGTGCCTCAAATAATATTCCAACTAGTGGTTTGTAGGTCACACTAAATAGCAACAACTAGAATTTTATCTCTGCTGATTAGATTATAGCTGCTAAATTCCCTCCTCGTGAGAACGAAAACGTTTGTGGAAATATGGAGAAACTCTGGGCAATCTAAGAACATAAGAAAAGAATACTGTGTGAGCCACAGCGTACATATCATGACTGAAATTAGTTTCTCCTTGGTTCCCATGTCACATTGTTACATCATACCAGCAACCCTTGCCCCCGCAAACTAATGCCTTTGTTTAATGATCCTATCAGCATCACGTTAATGGTCATTCACTTACTTAAACATTTTGTGGCACTGAACTGTAAACGAAGCCATTTTGAAGCCTTTTGCAGGTTAAAAAGGCAGCGAGTAAAACCCATTACCATAACCTAAAAAAGAAAAATGCGACCATGTCACATGCTTGAAGATGGTCCACTTATCTCCTGCAGAGAGAGTCTGAGGAAAGTGGAGTTGAAATTACTTTTTGATTTAATTACTACTGTGTCACTCTGCTGAGCAGGAAATGTGTTTAAGGTAGCTGAGAGCAACTAGGAAGCCTATGTATTTTGTTGTATTCAGTAACGTAGAAATTCACAGGCTGTCAAATGACCACATTGTTTGGTACAGTCATTCTGGAGGGTGCACTCTATTGCATATTAGGGTACACTATGTGTAGTTGCTATGGTGAAGAAATTCTAAAGGGCCAATCATTGTGTTGTTACTCTAATGGTCCTTTTCTTAAACATGGAAGCATAATTTATACTTCAGCAATTTGGGTGAACCGAAGCTCAGTGCTTCCAGGGGGTGCAGAAAGACTGTTTCCATTTTAGGGGGATGGGGCACGACCATGCCCCTACTGATCAGCCTCCACCTCTACAATCAGTACAAAAGTAGATCCTGTGTCTAGCGGCCTTTCTGCCCAATCTTCCTCCCAGGAGGGCAGAAAGACTGCAATATATTTTTTTTTAAGGTGGAGCACAAGCCCTTGCAGAAGGGACTGCTTCCCCCTTGCCTGATGTCTAGTGAGTGGATTTCTGTTTAAGGAGCACCCTCCTGTGGCGATCCCCAAGTAGGGATCCACTAGAGAAAGGTGCCATTTGAAACAAGAGATTCTCCCCTTTCCAATGATACCTCCCCTGTCTGAATGGGTGCACGGGGGCAGAGATACCTGCCGAACAACCAATGCAGTGAAAGTGAAATGAGGAGATCGGCTCATTTCACTTTCATTTTCATTGAAATTACATCAGCGCGCCATGCGCACCAATTGCCATTTCAGTGAATAAACTGAAATAGCCATGGGTGCTGGGGAATCTTTTCCCCAGCTCCAGAGGCTATTTTCAGTTACAGAAAATCCCTCTGTTGCGGGCACCAGAGAGATTTCCTGCCTTGTGTGCCGAGGATAGCTTGGAGCCGTCCTCTGCACACAAGTACTGTGACTGAAAAAGGCTCAGAGACATCCTCACCACGGAAGAGGTTAATGGGAGTATTAGAACTTCATATGACTGGGATACTGGCAAGCTTTCTCTGTTGACACATATAGTATAAATTCTAAATGCAAAACATATTATTCCAAATATTCAGTTTTGTCACAGATTATTAGACTTTTATCTGTTTTTGAGGGTGACAAAAAGTGTTTTTTGACAGAGCTTTATGATGCTCATGACAAAGCAATCAAGGACCTGGTTGTAGCAATGGCCATTGTTTGAGGAGTTTAATGCTACCCTAGGGAATGTAGTGCAAGCTATATAGGTAGATTGTCGTACTTGCTCTTAGTAAATTCACATTTTTTGCAGGGTTACCTCAGATTTTTCTCTTTTTGATAAACCCTATTTTTGAAGATATTAGGACTCCGTGCACTGTGACACTGCCATTCAGTGCGGCAGTGTATGTGCTTTGTCCCTAAAATTGTATTGATAAAATTGTTTTAACCCAACCGGTCTATTTAACTGTCCTTTATGGCCATTGTAGATGACATACAAAATGCACCTATGTCGTGGAAGGTAGATCCCATACGTGGAATGCAGGGTACATTTACCCCACCCAAGTATTGCAAAAATGTGTTTGACAGTAGCACCACTGTGCTCTGGCTGGGCTGTAGTTTAAATTCACTGTACTGGCAAGTGGCAGGGAAACGTACATTTGCCATATAAGAAAAGCCTATTTTTACATGTTCACATATCACCCTTAAAGTATGTTTTGTAAGCCCATAAGACAGGGTGTTAGTATATGAAAATAGGGCACACTGCATGCTGGGGTTAATTTGCTCTCACAGTGAAACAACACCCAAAAACAATTTCACTGTGAAGGCTTTGCTGTAGTTTTCCCTCAACAGGCCCACATGGGATTCAAATCTTTATTTAATATCTCTGCTTGGAAAACACTAGCAAGAATGCCCTTAAAGTCATGTGTTACTTAATTTTCAAAATCTGATTTAATTGTGGAATCAGTTTGGATGACATTTTAAGTGGAAAAACAACTTTGTAAAATGTATTTTGTGTGGCTTGACCCAAAACTGACCTAAAACCAGTTTTGCCACTCAGTCCCTCCACAGCTGGAATACAAATCTTTGGCAGTCAGAGATAAGGTCTCTGGCTTAGAGGACAATACCCTGCCTCTGAGGCCAGGTAAAGCCAATGGGTGTTAACTGCGGACCACTTCGCATGGCTTTGCTATCTGCAAGTCGACAGGAACTCATGGCAGAATAAAAGGCAGTTTTAGCACTATGGCCCGTATTTATACTTTTTTTAGCGCCGCATTTGCGCCGCTTTTTGATGCAAAACGGCGCAAACCTACAAAATACAATGGGATTTTGCAAGTTTGCGCCGTTTTTGCGTCAAAAAACAACGCAAATGCGGCGCAAAAAAAGTATAAATACGGGCCTATGTGTTTTGATTTGAAGATTCCATGGAGGACCTCCCTATTCATTCTCAGTGACTGGGCAGCCTGGCTCCAGTCACCGTGGAGGAGAGAATCTGTGAGGGTCTTGGCAAGTGAGTTATGAGGACAGTTCCTCGAAATATGGTAGTGAGCAGGGAGCTAAAGACAGGCCTGTCTGCTGCTGATGGGGTCAACTAACTATGATGTGCTGCTTTCTTCATATCATTAATCTTCCTCCATTATATCAGCCACTGGAATATTATTTAAAGTCAGTTTTGCATGAGTGCACTCAGGATTCACGTTATCTTGGCTAGTCTAAGCTATTTTTACCCATACCTCATCACCTAAATCGAGCACATCAATACAGATAACTGACTGTTAAGCATTAGCTATTTTATGAGTGTGCAAGCTTTTTTACCATCTCTTAGTCCGTGGTTGTTTGTAGTGGGTAATAAGTCAGTATTTACTCAGTTGCTTACAGGATGGGGATAAAAATGAAAAATAAATCTCCACTTGGCATCCGTATCACTTTGATAATAGTGCTGCAGTGGCAACACTTGTACTACACGTTTGCAAACAATATATTTCTGCTTGGCAGAATGACAGTGATCCAAATAAAGATTACCGTCTTCTGGCCATTTGACGATATAGCTATGTAACATTCTACTCTACACTCCTAGGTTTCAATTCCTTTCTTTCACCAGATTTCCCATAATTATTGTAGTTATCATTTTAATTTTTACTTTGAGCATATTCTTGACAACGTGTTCTTAATCCTCTTCAACGTCTCAAAGGATCATTCCTGGATTCCTGGAAGACAACCATTGTTTATTTAGATATCATACCAGGCCATAAATACAACTATCACAACACCACAGTGTCCTTATAAGCAATATCTATGCCCTTGTTAGCAGCAGTACAAAACTACTCTCTTCTGTAGTGCATCTATTGCATCCACAAATGTAATCACCAAATTCTGACATTGTTCATAAACCCAAATGTTTGTGACATATTCTACAGCTTTTAGTCTGTGAGCCTAAGTGGCTTCCTGGTAGTTCTGCCATACTACTACTATTGGTAATTTCAGTTATGGTCTCAATGTTTTACCTAAATAACCAATTATCTTAACTTTTTTCAAGCTTTATTTTGTTCATCCCAAATGAAAAGTTCTTATCCTTTGCTTCCTGTAATGTAATTGATGACCCCACGTTTAATTCCATTCATTATTAGCTTCTGCCTGGGGCAGTGCCAGTAAAATCACAGCTGACAGATACTTAGCTGCTCTTAAAATGGACGGTCATAGTGGGATTATCCCATAAACTCTGCAAAAGATAAAACTGTTATCAAACCAGACACACATGGGACTTCTGATTTGGTTGAGCGAAGATCACACTGGTTATTAATTATTTAAAATAAACAAATAACTACAGTGGCCCAAAACATTTCTTAGGAACCTGCCACCGGCACTGCCCAACGCCATGGTATCCAAATATTAGTGCTAACTAGTTTTGATTCTGCCTCATTTCTCCACCACCTTCACTTCTTGTATCGTTATCTCACTCTAGCAGGTTTTTCTATCCCTGATTTCTCCCCTTGTCAATGTTTCCGTTCTTTCTCTTCCCTGTTTGTCTTGTTTCTGCATTTTTTTTTCTCTTGCTCTGGGTCAAAGACTGATGATAAATAAGAGATGAGAAGAGTATGTGAGGTATGACCAGAGATGGTGACTTTGGACCTGGGGAACCAGGTTCCAGACTTGGTGTAGCTCAACATCCTGGTTTTCTGTTTAAATCACTTAAATCTTCTTGTGACAATTAATAAATAAATATATGAATATATCTTGTGCTCATGCTTCGGGTTGTGTTTGCACTGTATAAAACTGAAAAAAGAAGTCCTGATTCCCAAAAATGAGTGTTAGTGCACACCACCTGCCACAAGCAGCACAAAGTAAGCACTCGGGACACAAATGAAATTAAGCATGAAGTTTAATTAGTATGGTTTAGTGATACAAAAAGCCTGTCTTGGATTTGTCTCTCTAATGCCTTTTGTTATCGAAGCTAATTGAAGCAAGAGAATGTTATTCATTTTATCTGATTGTGGCACCACAGTGAACTCTGGAACCCTCCAGAGGCTGTAAGTCCCAGATGAAGTGAGTGAGCTGCAATGTTGAAAATGCCTAGAAAGATGACAGACCTCTTAATGATGATATGTTGTGTGTTTGTACCCCACTGTGTGCCAGTTGCAACGTCTCACACCATTTTGCTTTCTCTAAACGTCTGTTTTGAAGTTATCCAATGTCTAATCTACATGCTTCAGTTAGGAGAATAATGAAAAGTTTGCTATCCTTATTGTGGTTCCTGCATTCACTAGGCACTTATAATGCTGAATTATATTTTGAAAAGTATCTGGAATGGATGGATGTCTGATAAAGATTTGCATACTTTTACGCTGATAAATAGAAGTTACTTTTTATCGTCTTTAAGTATTTGTGCGTGAAGTTGAATCCTTGAGCATAGTTTGCTAATCTTACAACGCCTTTCCTTCCCAATCGTATATAATTCTGTGTTTTTGGAAAACGTATCCCTCGCGGTAAGAACCACATTACATCGCTCGTGGATGGGGAGATCAGTTGCCTGTTGAGGGAAGTGCTTACCGTGGCTCCTCTATCAGCTAAACAAAACACCATTCTACTGATGGAGGCCAGTCGGAGACCTGCTAACTCCTTTTCAGAAAAATTGTGTTCGGGCACAAGGGACGAGGATCCTCAAAGATGGTGAATCGAGTCTTGACCTAGAATGATTACGCTTTACTGGTGATTGTGTCAGTGTGGAAACTATTTTATGGCACTTGCAGGATTGTATGGAGATATGAGTGCCACACTTACTTTGGCAAAGAACACTGTAGTCAATTCTCTTTTCAGAAAACCAGGGAATTCCAAGTGGCTCGAGGTAGACACTTTTGCAATGATGCAATTTAGTTCCTCTGTTCCATTACAAGCATCAGGTCGCTTTTTTGACGTATTTGTGATTGAGCACTTTAGAGGCAGAAAGGCTCACAAATCAGAAATCTGGTATTAATGTGTGCCAGTTGTGGAAAGCCGTTCTCTTGGATAACATGGCTCAGTATCTTGTAGCCTTTACCTAAACTAAGACGACGTTTCAAGACAAGACACACTTACCTCATGGCCGAGTCCATCAATATTCCAACTAAACCCTGAGGAAGGAGCTGTGGATGGAGTCTGTCTCTTGAACCCCCATGCTAACACCGAGAAGCACGGATCTGCGTGAATCTACCGCGTTACTGCTTAAAGTGAAGCGCTGTCAAACTGAACACTGGTTTTCCTGAAAACAGCCACACTAACATCACTAAGCACTGTATCTGTGAATACACTCACCTTTTCTTCAACATTTTCTACCCCTGTTGAGTAATCGGTCCTTATAATATTTCGGATATTATATTTCTTTCTGACAGTCACTTGATTTGTTTTTATCCTGGTTAGTGTATTAAATGTCAGTCTTGATGTTTTTGGGTAACATATTCTTATTTTTGTTATTCCTTTTGTTTGGGCATCCCATTCTATACCTAATTGTTATATATTTTGTGTATCCTCAACCCCCTGTTTTAGTGGCCTCTTTAAACTTAGCCATATGTATCTTAGATGGCACATCGACCACGCGTTGTGAACAACTCAATGTGGGCGTTGTCAGCCCTGGTACATGCATAGAAGCCCTTCTCTCTCTGTGTGAGTCCGTTGCATCCACATATTGCTTCATAGTATTAACATAGCAGGGCCTTCGAAAGTTCGCAGCAGCCTAGAAACTGCTTCTAGACACTAAATGGCACAGTGCTTGTAGTACTTTTGCAATTGCAGTACCGGTTAACATCTCTGTTCGAATTACATTTCATAGTATTTTTCTCATCCCAATTGTCCATTGTTGTTGTCATAAATTTTATGGAACCTCATCTACTCCCTGTTTGCACCTAAAATAAAATGCCCTCCACAACAGATCAAATAAGTTGTTTCAAATATTTTTAAGTCTGGAGTTAGCTAAACCTTTTGTTTTTAGTCAAATGTATCTGTTATATATATTTACAGGGACTTTGTCTGTCCTCTTCATCCTTTTGCTGAAGACATTCATTCACATTTTGCCACCACAGCATATAGCATGGGCCACCGGGGAAGCTCACTTCATCCCTTTCCTTACCCAGCTGAGACTGACAGCATTCTATTCTTGCACAATGTGTACATCTGCACAATAAGTCTCCCCATTCAGTGCCGGGATTACTGTCAGGGCGTTTTTTACATTAGAAAATACACGTTTTGGTTTTTAGACAATACTTGTTTTCATACAGTGCATGCTTTCACACAAAAAATCACAAACAAAATAATATTTGGCAAAGTCAAAAGGCCAGTGGCATCGTGAGACCTAATGGCTTTGTCAATGCTTGTTTAAATGTACAATAAAATGTAATATCTCCTTTCGGGAGGCCTTCCTATCTAAATCAAGCAAATGTTGACATCTATAATCAAACACAAAAAGGGATGGCCGAACAAGAGCCTTGTGCGATAATTCTAAGCCTGAGATGCATGAGGCTACACAGGAATACAGGGCTAAAATCAGATGCCGGTCGAATTCTGAGATTAGAATGCCTGGCAGACTGGGCGAATTAAAAATACATTATTGATTAAGTAACTGTATTGTGTTGTACAGCTCATGCTAAAAGATTCATGGCCTTCATTACTTTTTTGGTGGCAGGAAACCAGCAGTCAGGAAGGTGGTATAATAAAGACATAAATATTGCAAGCACCTTCTACCAGCTTGTGCTGTCATAAATGGACTGTGCCACCACTCCCTGTCTGATCTGTAGATCTTATTACGTTCACAATGCATGATAAAGAAGGCACTGCGTTTGAGAAACCATCCTCGGCTGCACCCACGTCGAGCCTTCTCGCCCACACAGACACCTCCTGAAGCTCATCTGGGTGAAGACGTGTTTTTAATAGATGGGATCCTGCATGTGTAAACTATTGTATGATTGTGGACACTAGGTTCAGAGGGTGGTTCTGCGGAAAGTACTTGCTGTGTTTGTTGTGGGCCAATGGATTATGTCTTTTAGGGGTGCTGTGGCTGGTTGTGATTGTGGTTAGGAACTCCGAGACTATTTTACAAAGGAGGCTTCATTTACAGTCTTGGCAGATTTGGAACAAGCCCTACAATCATTGAACAAAATAAGAGCCATGCTTGAGTGTCTGTTTGCAAGAAATTGAGTTGCTGGTTGACTGGAGTGTGAGCCCTGATTAAGCAGCAACCACATTCCTTGTGAGGGTGAGGCACAAGCCAAACCTAAATTAACCTCAGCCCAACCCTTTGGTAGCCTGGCAGAGCGTAGTCAGGCTTAATTTAGAGACAATGTGTAAAGAAAGTATTTGTGTAACACTTCAAACGGTAATGAGGTGAAAAGCCAGGCAAAAAGGATCACACACCAAATTAGAAAAGTAGAGGGATTTTTACATAAATTAAACAAAACCAAAACAACAAAAATCCAATCAGTAGATCCAGAGACATGCAATTTTTGAAGATTTTAGTGAAATTAGTGCCAAAAAGCACAAAGCGCCAGCTGTGGTTCTCTGGTTGCGGCTGGCCGGGACAAAGTCAAAAGGGCAGACTGACAGTGATGGAGTGAAGCCTGACTACAGGCACCCATTTAGGCTTTCTGAAAAAAGCATATAAATCATGGTTTGTGGAGTGTTGTGAGGGGCCTGGGGGTAATACTACTTTTCAAGCCACATTTTTCACATCTCTTTCATAGATTTGCTTTTATCAAGAACTATTTCTGCACTCGTCAGTCAGTTTTTATTGATTTTACTGTTTTGCACTTTAAATTTTGGGCTTTCCGCGTTAAATGTTCAGAAGCCAGCAGCCCTTCTGTGTTTGGACGAGGGGAAACCAATCACTGAAGGGCCGAGGGGGAGGCTGTTAAAGCTTCCCTGCTATTTGATGCAGGGCGAAGCACGGATGCACAGTGGGTGCGACGCTGGTGCGCAGAAGGCACACAAAAGGCAAGCCTGTCTGCACTAGTCCGTCTGGATGGTGCCACGGACCAGGCCCCCCACCTCTTCTAACTCCCACAAGTTACCTTACTCTCCTGATAAACTCTGTGCCTTCATGATCCCTGTGCTGTTTTTGTAATGAGCACAAGTGGGCCCCAGACGAACTGCCTCAATGCTGCAAGACCTGCGGTTTTGATACCAACTTAACATCAGACCATTGCCTCAGATCGTTCCCCAAGTTATAGAGTACAAGCTTTACAGCATCAGCTTTTGCTCCCTGGCTAAACACCATGCCAGTGTCTTTGATTTCATCCAGGACAACACCCCAGATGACCTGTTCCTCACTGAGACCTGGCTAAGCCAGGTCACGGTGGCAAAACCTACCGCAGTGCATCCTCCTGGCTAGCACTTAAAGAACATTCATGAGACAAGTGACAGAGGGGGTGGCCTTGATGTGATCTACAGAGACAGATATGGTTGCAGGCTGTCTGATTGTACTATCCCAAACTGCAAAAGTGCTCTTTTTTAAATATCCTTGAACAGTAATTTCATCTTTTCGGGGCTTCTTATCTATCACCCCCCTCGTCCCCTGTTTAGGGAGGCTCTGATTACTTTTACTGCTCCATTTGTCATTAAATCAGCTAATTTCAATATCTGGGGAGAACTTAATCTTCATTTCGATGCCACCCATGATTGTGACGTTACAAACGGTTTAGATAATCTTGCCGCTCTGCACTTAGCTCATCTGGTATCTGGAGCCACACAATCAGCTGGTAACCATTTTGAACCAGTTTTTTCCAAACTTAACTCTCTATACGTCACTCCCCGTTGGTCATGGTCCGATCATTTAATATTTACCCTGACTCTTCGCCTGCCTCATCAAACACCCGTCTCCAATTGGACTATGTAACGCCCCTGGCACAAACTTGACATCCAAAGTTTGTGGATTCTATCTAGGCGAATCGTCTGCTGCTTACACCTAGTGGAGAGACGGCCTATAATAATCTGCAACCTTGGCCTACCTCAGCCTTTAATGTTTTTATTCCCACTAGACAGGCCTCCAGCAGGAAGAAGTATGCGGCACCCTAGTTTAATGAGACTCTAAGATCCCCTTCTAAAAATACAGTACAGGGCAGCCATCATCAACTACCATAAACTAATCTCTAAAGCAAGGGCTGAATACTTTGCAGATAAAATTAGGAATAGTGCTAACCCTACCAAATAAAATTTTAATTTATTGAAGAGCCTTTTTAAATCCGTGCTTTCAGCTGACACTACTGTTACCTCTAGCACACATTGCAAAAGCTATCCGATTACTGTGTTGGCAAGATAGAGGATATTTACTCGCATTTTCCTGCGGCTGTCTCTCCTGTATGGTTAGAGGATTTAGCACCATTTAATGCTATGAACTGTCCTCTTTCACTTAGCTTATTTCCCCTTTTGTGTCTGCCCGAACTGCTTACCCTCTTTAGTCAAGTTAAATCTGGTTCACCTGCAGATCAGCTAAGATCTGATCGGTTTCTCAACCTTTTCGACCCCCCTCCTCCTGCTTTGCTTGGAAGTGATAAATCTTTCTTTGTCCACAGCCCAGGTAGTCGGTCCATGCGAACGTACCATGGTTATCCCCTCCTAAAGAAGCTGTCTTTGAATGCCTGAAATCAGAAAATTTCAGCCATATCTCTCTTTTGCTTTTTCTCACGAAGGTAACAGAGAGGCATGTTAATGGCATCTTGATGAAAATGCTGGATGACAACCACATCTTGGATAGTTCTCAAAATGGCTTCAGGCCAAGGCACAGCATGGAATCTGCCCTCCTTGTGGTTACTGAGCAGCTTCGCCAAGCCCTGGATGAAGGTTGATCATCAGCCTTGATTTTACTTGATTTGAGCGCCACATTTGATACAATGTCTCACAGAATTTTATTGCAGTGCTTACTGGACATCGGCATAGGTGGGACGGCGTTGTCATGTCTTGCTTCTTTTCTATCTGAACGCTCTTTCCAGGTCATTTCTCCCCCCTTCAGTTCCCACACACATATTCTACAGGATGGTGTTCCGCAGGGCCATTCATTAAACCCTACTCTGTTTAATGTGTGCATTCAACCGTTGGCACAGGTTATCAAATCCACTGGAAGGACGTTGATATCCTATGCTGATGATACTCAGCTTGTGCTCTCTTTTTACAGTTAATCCCTCACCGACTGGGCCAACTTCCAAAAAGGATTGCTAGCTGTTGCGGAGTGGATGAATGCCAACTGCCTTCACCTGAATGCAAATAAAAGAGAAGTACTCTTATTGTGGAAAGATACCCACTCGTGGGGTGACTCCCTTGGGTCCCCTCCTATCCCAAAAACCGTCAATTAAAAATGTAGGTGTCACCATGGACAAAACCTTGGCCTTTAAAGTCCAAGCCAGGCTGGTCACTGGCATTTGCTTTGGGCTCCTGAGGAGCCTCAAACCTATTTTCTTTTTTTTACTACAGTATCCAACAGACTATCATTCAGGTGGTAGTTCTGTCACGGTTGGAATACTGCAATATTCTGTATTTGAGAACCAATATGTCAGTTAACAGAAGACTTCAGCTGCCCCAAAATGCTGCTGCAAAGTTATATCTGTGCTTCCAGACTTCTGCATAAACTACATTAGCTCCCTGTGAAGAAGCGTATCTACTTTAAGACCCTGTGTGGTTCATAAAATCCAGCATTCCCTGGGGGCCCCTAGTTTTTCTAATCTTGTTCTTACTTATCAAAACACCGTTCCTTATGTTCAGCGGACCTTAATCCGGCCATAGTCCTTCAAGTTAGGAGAGCAAGAGTGGGAGGCCGCTCCTTTCGATCTAAGGCCCATGCTTTCTGGAATTTGTTACCTCTTCCCATCAGGAACACTGAGAATCACCTTAATTTCATAAAAATTCTAAAGATGTGTTTTTTTTCCCTCAAGCGTTTCCCTGTTTTTTGCCTCTCTTGCTTCCAGCAGTTGCACTTCAACCTTCCATTAGGCTTAGTATTGGGAAGCTCCCTTGCTGGAGCAGCTACGTGCTTTATAAATATTATAACAACATCTGCGTTGAAGGTGTGTCGCACAGCCAAGGTGATGTGTGAATTCCAAGATGCGTCTTGCGTCATTGTCGAGGAACTCATCATCGAGGGCTTGCAATGCGAAGTCTGACATCGAGGAAGCGTTGTGCAGTCGGGTTCTGAGCAGCTGCTAGGCTCTGATGAGGAGTCAGCATTGCAGCTGCTGTTGATGGGAATGAGGACTTGTGCCAAGGATGCATTGCACAGCAGCTTTTTCAAAGGCTGGAAAGGTGATGGGGTCTTTGCAACAGGTTCGATCCAAGCAGCAGTGGCGATGCATCGGTTCTGCTCAGAGTTTCGCCATGCAGCAGAGGATGTGCATTGGTTCTGTTGGGTCTACAGAGTCTGGCAGAGCACCTCTGGCCAACTTCCAAGGTTCCAGGACTGGATTGGCACCACTTGGCAGGATAGACTCATGATTGACACTGTCTGTGTGCTGGGGTTGAGGTTGTTGGAGTCTTTTGTCCCTGGGGCTCGTCAGGAGACCAGCCAGCTAGCCCTTGGAGTCACTTTGGGTTCCTGGGTTCAACAGAAGCAGGTCCTGTCCTTCTCACCCAGACAAGAAAGCAGCAGGTCAGCAGAGCAGGGCAGCAGTTCCTTTTGAGAAACAGTCCAGCAGAGGGACTGTTCTTTCAGCAGCACAGCAGTACTTCTTGGGAGAATAGCCACAGGTACAGAAGTGTACTCAGGGGTTTGTCTGAGATCCAGTATTTATACCCAGTTGGGCTTTTTAAGCGTGAAGAAGCGCATAGAGACATGCCTTTGAAGTGCAGAGGTAATATGCCTATCTGGCCCTGGGTCAAGACTAGCTACAGGTGGTGGAACCCTTTCTGTGGCAACAGGGCACATTCTTTTCAAGTGTAACTGCGGCTGAGCTGAGCCCCTCCCTCTCATCCTGCGAATGATCACTTATCCAGGACCACCTATCTCCCATTGTGTGTGGCTGTGGAGGAAGAATACACAAAGCCCAACTGTCAACTACACCCAATCATGTGACTCAAAGACAGGCTCCAGACACCAAATGTTTCAGGCAGAAAATGCCAACTTTCTAAAAAGGGCATTAAAAAAAATGTAATATAAACACAATCTGCAGACATATATAACTGATCCTCGTCTACTTCTCCCTTCTCAATTCTGGGAAGATGAGAACTGTGTTCCCGTTATACTGTAGTGGTCTTCCTGCACAGCACAGCTTTTGAGTTGCATACCTTTTAATTTACCCATTATTGTCCTTTTTCATGGGGATACCACCAAATCCTCAGGTGGGAACCCATAACACTGTGAGAACCGAAATTGGGTCTGAGTCCTCCAACAAAAGAACATCAGAGGACAGAATCTCCAGAACTATGCCATTCAAGCTCTTACCCCATTGGGAGAAGGGCAATCCCAAAATCTGAAGGTTATCTATCAATCAATCATCAATATCGCGGCATGTCACCCGAGAGAGTATCCAGGCACTTTGCTGAGGGTGTCAGTCGAAGAGCCAGGTCTTGTGACCCTTCCTGAAGTGGGTCAGCAAGGGTCACATGAGGAGTTGGAAGGCAACGGAGTTCCGGAACTTTGTGGTGAGGTGGGAAAATTAACGTCCTCTGGTGCGGTGTAGTATCTGTGTGAGGGTGAGGGGCGGAATGAAGGTTCCTGCGAGGTTTGTGGAAATTCAGGCAATGGTTCATGTAGGCGTGTCCGTGATCATGGAGAACTGTGTAGGTGTGAGTCAGAAGCTTCAATTGGCATCTCCTCTGGATGGGGAGCTAGTGGAGGTCTTTTAGGTGTTAGGCGATGTGGGTTCTCTTGGGTATGTTGAGGATTAGTCTGGCTGCTGTATTCAGGATCATCTGGAGTCTTCTAATGAGTTTGGTGGTGGTGCCTACGTAGAGTGCATTGCCATAGTCGAGTCGGCTGGTGGTGAGGGCCTGCAGCACTGTTTTCTTGGTGCTGACGGGGAGCCAGTTGAAGATTTTGTGGAGAGTGTAGAAGCAGTTTGAGGAGACAGAATTGATCTGACGATTCATGGAGAGTTTGCTGTCTAGTAGGATGCAGAGGTTTTGGGTGTGGTCCGTCGGATTGGGGGTGGGTCCTAGTTCAGATGGTCACCAGGTGTTGTTCCAGAGAGAGATGTGTCTGCCAAAGATCAGTACTTCCATTTTGTCCGTGTTGAGCTTTAAGCAGTTGTTCAGGTTGAGACGTCCATCATGCAGTTGTGGAAGTTGGTCTTCGCTGTGGTCAGGTCGGCTGAGAGGGAGAGGACAAGCTGGGTATTGTCGGCATCGGAGACTATGTTGATGTTCTGGGTTCTGACGATGTCTGCAAGGGCCGTCATGTAGGTGTTGAAGAGGGTTGGGCTGAGGGATGAACCTTGTGGGATACCGCAGATCGTGTCCTTAGGTTGTGAGGTGAAGGGGATAGACGGGTTCTCTGTGTGTGCCCCGTGAGAAAGGATGGCATCCATCTGAGTGCGTCGTCTTTGATTTCGATCTGGTGCAGTTGATTGATGAGAATGTGGTGGTAGACAGTGTCGAAGGCTGTGGAGAGGTCAAGCAGTGTCAGGACAACTGATTCTCCTCTATCGAGTAGGGTGCAGATATCATCTGTAGCGATGACCAGCTGCTTGAGGCCGATGTTCAGTCGTTCCAGGAGGTCGGTGGAGTTGGTGTCATTGGGGTCGTCCAGCTGCCATGATATTATAGTCGTTCTACCATTGTCTTCTGCTGCTTGAGAGCATGAAATGCATATTCACCTAGCACATTAAAGTTATTTTTCTCTGTAAGCAGCCCAGATATCTCTGATTCACTGTCCCCCATTCCTTGGGAGGAGGCATTCATCCTGTTTCTCACTCTCAAGGTCGCCTTCCATCCTCTTCTTTTTCCCTTCCATTGAAGTCACCTTCATTAGGAGGCTGGCCTGGTTTGTAGTGGGTACGAAACATACTTACACCTTATATCAAGTCCAGTTATCCCTTATTAGTGAAATGTAGTCAGTGTCCAGATGCCAGGCTCTCTAGGGGTAGTGTGGATGAGCAGCCAAGGCCTAACTAGGACAAGCAAAGCTCACGCAATACCACTGTAGTCACACAGTACTCACACGCATGAAAGAAAATACTCAGTGTTACAAAAATAAAGGTACTTTATTTTGGTGCCACAGATGCCAAAAATACCATAGAGTCTATACTCCGTAGGCGGTAAGTAATATACAAATTATGTACACTAGTATGCAGAAATAGCTGTTAAAACAGTTAGAAAACAGTGCAAATAGTGAAAATCACAATAGTTAAAAATGGGCCTAGGGAGAACACAAACCATATACTAAGAAAGTGGAATGCGAAAGTCTGTTTCCCACCTAGTCAAGTGTAGTGTGTAGAGGGGCGCTGGGAGTATTAGAAAACACCAAAGGTGCCCAGGAAAGCAGGAGTAAATCACAGTAACTTTCGTAGAACACACAAGAACACGACAAAGAAGATTATGCAAAAACCAGAAGAGAATGCAAGATACCAACAATTGATTCCTGGACCTGAAGACCTGTGGAAGAAGGGGAGCAAGTCCAAGATGCACAGAAGAGTCCAGGGAGAACAGGAGCCCCTGCTAACCCGGATGAAGGTGCAAAAGAAGAACCACCAGTGAAGAACAACAGTCAGTACTGCACCCAGAAAGACACATGCGGGTTCCTGGTTTGTGCAGATGATGTCCCACGCTGGATGGATGATTGCAGTCTGGTTTGCGTAGCTGGATTCCGCCAACAAGCCTTGGCATACGCAAAGCACGCATTTACCGGAAAATGGTGGTGCCCGGGACCAGGAGGGACCTGGTAGACTCGGAGACCCCTCAGAAAACCAGGCAGCGCGCACAGGAGTCCCACAGCACGGGGACAAAGAAGGTGCAAAAGGAGACCCATGCAGCACTACACAAAAGGATCCCACGCCGCCAGAAAACCACTCGGGAAGCTGTGCGTCGCAGGATGGAGTGCTGGGGGCAGGAGCTGCACGGTGCACAAAGAACTTTGTGGAAGGATGCCAATAAGCCTTGGCAACTGCAAAACACGTAGTGCACGGGGGTACTGTCTTGCGTGGGGAGGCAAGCTCTTACCTCCACCAAAGTTGGACAGTAGGACGTCAGGACCATCTGGACCACTTCAGTGAACCACCTGTGATGCTGGATCCACGAACCTCTTCAGGAGAGGGGACCCAAGCCCACTGGTCGTCGCTGCAGAGGGGTGCCTGCTGAAGCAGGGAAGTGACTCCTTTACTTTGAAGGAGATTCCTTCGTTCTTCTGGTGCAGGCTGAAGACAGGCAGTCCTTGGAGGATGCACAACCTGGAAACAGTTGCAGTTGCTGGCAGGAGCTGAAGTTACAATGTTGCAGAAGTCGTCTTTGCATCTTTGTTGCAGTTTGTAGAGTTCCTGGAGGGTCCAGATGCAGTTTCTTTGGTAAAAAGGTGAAGTTAAGAATGCAGAGGATTCCTGCTGGAGTCTTGCAATCCGAATATGAAGAACTACCGAAGAGAGAGACCCTGAATAGCCCTGAAAGGGCGATTGTCACCTAAATAGGTAAGCACCTATCAAAGGAGGGCTCTGATGTAATCTGCTGGCACTGGCCACTCAGATGCTCCCAGAGTTCCCTGCCAATTTGGAATCCAAGATGGCAAAACTCAGGGACCCTCTAGAGGAGCTCTGAGCACCACCCTGGGGTGCTGATGGACAGGGGAGTGGTCACTCCCCTTTCCTTAGTCCAGTTTCACGCCAGAGCGGGGACTGGGGGTCCCTGAGCCGGTGTAGACTGGATTATACAAAGAGGGCACCATCTGTGCCCTTCAAAGCATTTCCAGAGGCTCTAGGAGGCTACCACCCCCAAGCCTGTAACACCTATTTACAAAGGGAGACGGTGTAACACCCCCCTGCCAAATGAAATGCTTTGTCCTGCCTTCCTGGGCTCGAGCTGCTTGAGCAACAGGAGGGCAGAAACCTGTCTGAGAGTTGGCAGCAGCTGGGGCTGCCTGGAAAACCTCAGAAGGCTGTAATGGCAGTACTGGGGTCCTCTAAGGAGCCCCCATAGTGCATGGAATCATACAATCAATGCTTGCAAAATCCTTGGGGTATGATTCCAACATGTTTGATACCAAATATGGCCTTTTTCGGAGTTACAATTGTGAAACAGGACATAGGTAGTGACCTATGTCCAGTGCACGCGTAAAGTGGCATGCCCGCACTCAAGTGGTCTGGGAAAATGGTCCTGGATGTCGTGGGGGCACCTCTGCTAGTGCAGAGGTGCCCTCACGCAAAGGTACTCTGCACCCTGCCTTCAGGGCTGGAAGGCCTGCAATAAGGGTGACCTGGTGCACTGTAAATGGCAGTGAAAGGGTGCATGCACCTTTTCACACAGGCTGCAATAGCAGTCCTGGAGAAGCCTGTGCATGGGCTCCCTATGGGTGGCAAAAGAAATGCTGCAGCCCATAGGGATCCCCTGGTACCTCAATGCCCTGGGTACCTAGGTACCATATACTAGGGACTTATAAGGGGTGACCAATATGCCAATTTTGGGTGAAATACTGGGTTACCAGTATTCAGTGTCAAACTTTAGAGGAAAGAGAGCAGAATCACTGGGTTCCTGGATAGCAGGATCCCAGTGAACACAT
This sequence comes from Pleurodeles waltl, assembly GCF_031143425.1. Taxonomy (NCBI): domain Eukaryota; kingdom Metazoa; phylum Chordata; class Amphibia; order Caudata; family Salamandridae; genus Pleurodeles; species Pleurodeles waltl. The sequence continues at coordinate 84,927,240 of NC_090437.1, read as the reverse complement.
TCAAACACACTGATATCAGGCAGAAAATGGGGGCAACCATGCTAAAAAGAGGGTACTTTCCTACACCTTCTGCTAAATGTATCTTGATCTGACTTCGAGCTCCTTCAATCTGACCATGAGAAGAATTCACACTAAGAGATTTTTCCATGCCAGTCCCCTCCATCACCAGCATTTCTTTGGACCCAGCTGCCTCAAAGCGCTTGAAAGTGAAAAAGTCTTATTTCTTACCATTTTATTATCCCTTTAGTAGCATGTTGTCATTACAGCAAATTCACCCTCCAAATAAATGCTAGTAAGACTGGGAATACCTTTTTAGGTTACTACTGTCAATCTCAGGCCCTAAGGTAGCAAGCGTATTGCTTTCACAACATGCAGTAGCGATACAAATCCACACACTACGGGCCTCATTATGAACATGGCGGGAATCCCTGCCGTGTTCATGCTGGCGATCTGAACACAGACCGCTATCCCGTTGACGACCCCGCCGGCCGCATTACCAACATTCCGCTGGGCAGGCCGGCAGAAACAGTGTTTCCGCCAGCCGCCCCAGCGGAATGCTAGGCCTGGACATTGCCGACGGCACCATATGACGTAAATCGGGCAGTGACCTGCGCGATGGGGCTGTGCACGGGGCCCCTGGGCACCCCTTCCGCCAGCCTTTCCCTGGTGGGTGAAACCGCAAGGGAATGGCTGGCAGAACACGGGTTCTTTATCCGGAGCGCAGCGCTGCTTGGAGCTCTGCCATGTCGGATAGAGAACTCCGCCATCATCAGGCTGCCTGGTGGCGGTAGCCTGGCGGTGGCAGAGGGCCGCCTGTGGAGGTCCACCCTGTGTTCATAATATGGCAGTCCAGACCGCCATGCCGGTGGCGATACTTTCTGCCACTGTCTGCATAGCGGTCTGGACCGCCATTTTCGTAATGAGGGCCTAAATGTGTTCATGGCTAACAGAAAGTAGGGGTCTTCCTCCCCTCACTCACCCTTGCCACAGCAGCAGTCATCTGGAGGAACATGCTATCCAAGTTGATATTGTGCAGTGGTTTCTTCTGTCTGGAAGCATATCTCTTCTGGCATCCATGGTATTCCACATTGCCTAGACCAGTGACAAGTCCTGGCCCACGCAGAGTCCACGTGGTCCTATTTTACTTCATCAACACCACTGGAGGTGGAGCCTTCTTCATCTGCTACATGCAGTATGAAGTACAAGATAGGGCAGAAAGTTAGAACTGAGACCAACTCTCGCCACGCGTCTCAGAACACCCTGCACTCCAGTCCCATCTGTGTCATGGTGCCAAGATGGGAGTCTTCCCCAGAGCCGGTATGAATGGTTACCATGAGGTAGCCTCTATTGTTCCTTTAAAAAAAACAATGAAAAAACTTCAGATAAACACACTGCACTTTGGAAATACATTATAGGCAATAATATTAATTAACATATTGAGAATGGGAGAGCCAAGTCATTTCTGGGAATTCAGTTCGAAAAGTCGAGGTACAGGCAGGCAACTGCAACTCTCAAAACAGCCAACTGACTTTCTGCAGGGATAGGAACATGGGAGTGATGAGAAAGCTGTTGTACCCATGAACTGATAACATCCGACCATTGAGTAAGTTAATAATTCTGTTTCTTGTTCTACCGTCTTTATGCACCCACTAAGTTGTCTGAGGGCCAACACCTATCATCCTTGGCCATCTCTGAGATCAGTAATGCTTTACTATGTGTTTTATGGTTCTGCAGACTGATGCTACCAGGAAAGTTATTTACTTTTTAAAACATTATCATTGCTCACTCTTACCAACTAAAACCTGAGCCCCTCCTCCAAAGTCCCCTATCTCCCTGCATCTCCCTCTGCCCATTATCTCCACTGGTTCGCTGTCCCTTCATTGTGATTGTGACATCACATTTCTTATCAGAAAATCAATTTCCTATGTTTGCTATCTTACACACTGCTTCAGTCTCACTGATGCCAGGGTACACAACTCTTTTCACACATGTACTTGCAGATGGGCTGACATACTCTATAGGAATTTGTTGCACATTCTTTTGTGGTATTTGCCTTTGATACGCCAACCACTTGGTGTATCCAGGGCCATTTTTTGTCCTTGCTGGACCGACGACTTTGTGAAATTAGACAAATTAAACCAGGGTGAAGGCTTGAAATAACACAACAGACCCATTTGGAATGACGTTATAGAAACATGCTAAGTTTTTGCGATTTAGTTTTGGTAGACTTATGCACATGCACACCCACCTTTTTTATTTCTCTTAGCTCCACTGTAGGATCTGTAGTTTTTCTTCCAGCACGTTAATTATGTTTAGGAGTATTATATGTAAGTACATGGATCACTATAACTCGGAGTCTGGTTAATTGGCTCCTGATGTAACCTAAACGTTCTTCACTATCATAATGGAAGCTGTAGTCAGGACCTTTGGCAGATCTCTACTCCATCTGTTTGCATTAAAGTGTATTTGTTCTTCGTCTTTCTGGCAAGAGGTCGAATGATTTAAATGGGGTAGATGCAATGAGAAGATAAGGGTCTTGAGTTTTTCTAAGAAAGTTTGAAGTGATGATGCTAAACTGAGGTGAAGGGAGGCTATTCCAAAAAGGAGCATACAAAAGAGTAAACAACTTGTTTTTCCTTCTTCACTTTTGATACTTCTTTGATAATTTGGTTGGTGCTGCTCAAGGTACAGCATAGGAGGTGAAGCAGAGATTTCTGCCAGTGTGGTAGTGTATGTGTATAACACTAGAGATGTTGCATAAGGATTTAATTTTGGTACGTGTTGGTATTGGGGGGACATGGGAGATTCTGGATGTACTGTGATGAAACTTTTGTTCTCCATTGCTTAGTCAGGATGCTTAGTGAAAGTTAGTCTTGACTGTGGACTCTGAGGCCTGTGGGAAGGGTATTGCCCCAGGTAATGTGGAAAGGATGATAACGTAGGTCATGGGTAGAATGGGTGCATGAGAAAGGGTCTTAACATGCAAAGGAGTCTGAGTTGGTAGCAGACATGGTGGACTTTATTTTTAATGATATCTTTAAAGCAAAGGCCTGGGTCACTTCAAATCCAAAGACAACTGACAGGCACAGAAAGCGAGGAGATGAAGCCACCTTGTTGCATCCAGTTAGCATCTCACAGTTTGAGATGAATTTTCCCATTATTCTTGATTATTAATATCATTTTTGAGCTACAAATAGGTGGGAGCAATCTAGGCTGAAAGTAATGTGGGCAATAGTTTGCTGTTGTTTGTCAGCTTCATAAGGCTTCTTGAAATAGAGTAGTACATCATCCTCATTGGAGAAGCATGATATTTTAATCAGTTGGAAATATCTCTGTGGACTCCTTCTAGAGACTGTATATACGAGGGGCTAGGATGGAATCACATTACCCCTTATTTGACTTTGCAGGATTTTGATGACTCCATAGAACATATTGTCTTTTTACAAGAATGAGTTGAACTATTTCAGTACAGTGTCAAACATACTCAGGTGTGGAAAGATTTTGAGTAGTGCATGATTGTAAACAGTGCATAAAGTCACTGAGAGATCGAGGGTGAACACAAGCCATAAATCCACTTTATTATTTACAGATTATTGTCCATGGCTTGAAGAGTTGTGGTCTGGATAGTGCATACAATTAGGTGACAAACAACATTTGCAGTGTTGCTTGAAGTGCAATTTTATATTAGACGTGAGAGCGAACAAAAAGAAAGCAATGCAATTCCAAGTGCTGGACGAACGCAGGCCAGTGATAGAAGAGGAGGTATATGGAAAAGTGGGAAATGAAAGACTGGAGAAGATTGGGAAAAATCATGGGCATTTAGGTACCCCTGGTCCCAATGCTCTTCATAGGATGGAGTAATTTTTGAGTGGCTGTTCAATCTACTATAACATAAATCAGCAAGTTGGCCCAAAACAAGCAGGGTATTTAGGTACCTAAAATTACCTGAGGCATATATAGAGAATGCAACTATTAAATAATATAGAGGATCCAGATATGAACTACGTCTATGTACGATAATTGACACAGCACAAAGCTGAATAAGCTGTCAACATCCTGCTGAAGGCTTGAAGTTGTACAGCCAGAACTATGATATCATGGTTTATAATGGGAAATGAATGAAGCTCTGGAGAGTGTAGTCCAATTATATATAAACAGAAAGATGGAGAGACATTCAACTAAAGGATTGTTCAACATACAGTAGTACTAACCCCCCCCCAAGTCTTTTGAATGTCTTTACAGTATAAATGAGGGGTTTGCTTGGTTTACTCATTCTTAATTGTTTTTTTAAATGTATTAGATGTGTCACTTAAATGTTGTTCATATTAGTTGTGCTAAATAAGGATGAATTTGTAAACCAAACAATAGATTTCTGGGCAATTAATGTTAATGGTCGGTTATCAATATGTTTATTGAGTCTGTCTGCTATAACAGTCATACTTATTCTGGTGTCCTCGTTAATGAAGTCTGATAAGGGGGACCTATTTGAGGCATTTTGTTTGTGAGTAAATAGACAGACATCCTCCATTAAATATGTCCATACACTACTGCCTTGCTGTTTTTTTGTTATTGTTATGTTTCTCCTCAATTTCCCTTTCACCCTCTTATGTATCCAATCTGACAGCCTGGAATTGATTTATTATGTAGAGTTTGTTGTAAATGTAGTTTTTTAAGTAGTTACATATATAACTAGTGTGTAGCTGAGTGAGACTGGCATTTCATAACTGGTAACCCTATAAGGATTTCAGCAGCATCTACTTTGGAGTCAGTAACTTCCACTCTTGTAAAACAGATATTGAAGTGTGAGGTCCCACCTTGTATGGAGGTGGAAGCTGGAGATAGTGTTAGTGAAGTTGGTGAGGAACTTGGGTACTGGAGGTTGGATGAGGCAACATCAGTAAAGGAAGTGGGGAACAAGAGGGTTGCAAATGATTGTGACATTACTCATACAAGGCTGTGTATAAAAGGACATTTGATAAATGGGAGGTAGAATAGAAAAGGGACACATAGCGGCACAAAGGGGATGACATGGAGAGTGGGATATTGCTTGTGTTTGTTGGACCAAGGATGTTTACTTCTGTGATGTCTAGTTGGAGAAGGGTGGTGAAATGATGGCCATATCAGTGACTCCCTTGCCACACCTAATTGGACAGTTGAGAAAATTCAAATAACTTGTGGTATACACTGGAGTACATGGAGAAAAATTACTTTAATGACCTACATACATGTAAACACATCCAGCATATACAATGTGTTGTCATTTGTAATCTAGCCAGCTGGATCCAGACCAACACCCGCCATAGTCAACAAACAGCCATGTTGGCTAGCCCCAAGACTTATTTGGGCTGTGTTATTTTCAGAACTAGACAATAACATTAAACAGAATTGATGTCAAAATAATGCATTGCTTTTCTCCAAGTTATTGATGCAGTGTAAATTACCTTGGTACATATATGTCCTTGAAAAACATTAAATATGATAATTTGTGGATTCCGCCGAATTCCCACCCAAATAAGAGGCTTTCTGAAACGGTCACTGTGCTCAGCAGGCGCCTGCATGACTGGAAATCTTAGCAGCAGGATTACCGACAGAAACTCATTTTCCCTCTTTGCTTGGAGGAGCCGCTTTGTTTATAAAATTGTGCTTATGAAAATTGAAAATGAAATGTAGCTGTTTCTGTTTTTTGACAGTCACCTTTGGAATGCATGTGATGCAGTAATGTTCTTCCATCTGAAAAGCATGTCTGTAAAGACATGTTTCTACACTGACTAATATATTGTCAATTTTCTTTTTCCCAGTTTGCAACTTCATGTCTCATGAAAAGTGTCGGAAGCATGTGAAGATCTTGTGCGCATGCCTGGCTCCCAGCGCAGTGCGGGTGAGTCAACTGATTGATTTGGTGATTTTTAGAGTCCTCTCTTAAATAAAATAATTTGGTAAAACTCACATCATAATCAGTGAATTTCATCAGTTATAGTTAACTGAAATAAGTGTAACTCGTGCCCCACCATGCTCAGTTTTTAACCAATGACTTAATTTCAGTATGATATCCGTGATGGTATTAATGAAGTCATAGAACATGCCTTGAGTGATGTAATATGTAAGATCATAAGCAGTATATGTAATACGTGTGTGCATTTGTGTGTGTATGTATATATATATATATATATATATATCAATTATACTGTGGCAGTCACCACTGTGTAGGTATAGTTAATATAGTTACAACCAAGTTTCAATAGGAAGAATATATTTTGTTTTGCTTATAACTTTGACGCTGTTTGACGAATCTTAACAAAACTTTCCTAACCAAAAAAAAGTTTCATCCATCTCAGCTAGTTTTCTTGGTCCCCTACTAGGAACTTTCTGAAAAGTTTTGGGGTGATTGATTAAGTAGGGGACAAAGAAAACGGGGGTTCCCTTAATTCAGTTCCCCCATACATTTTATGTAGGTATTTTGGAACAGTGCTTGCAGACAAAATGGCTGAATGGATTTCCACCGAATTAGGCAAAAGCTACCTCTTTAACCAGAAGGTGTGCTTTCTTTGATTTAATGTAAATCGGTTCAATTTTCTTTTTTTAAATTAAGATTCGAAACTTGTTGATACTTTAGCCATCGGGTAGGTCAAACCTGGCTGAGGCCAACATCTACAAAAATGTTTGACAGACATTTTTTAGGGCTCGAGGGCTCAGTCCCTGTGTCATTGAAGGAAAAAAGAAAAATACATAGGCGGACAAGAAATAGATACCCTGTCCACTGGGTCCTTGAGGGAAAAGGATGGCAGCTTCAGCTTCCCATCTGCACCCAGTGCCGGCTGGGGAGCTGTCGGGCCATATGAGCCAACATTTCACAAAGTTGTTGAGTGCTGTGAGTGGTACCGGGGCACCCAAATAAAAAATGTACAAAAGAAATTAGACCGGCACAACTATGAAATGTGTGGCGCCGCCGCTCATTTCATATTTACCGCTCCTACTGGCAAGCACCCCAAAATGTCCTGCATGGGGTTTTATATGTATTTTTTGTTCCTTATGGTACCTGTAAAAAGTGAAGTTAGCATAGTTAGATATAGTAATAAAATCTTTCTTTAAATTAAATAAAAAAATTGGAATTCACTGGTTAGGTATGGCAATTATATCATACTTTACATTAAAAAACTCAGAAATTCACTGAAAACAACAGAGGCACCCATACCCAAAAAATAATCTGCGCTGCAAGGCCACAAAACCAGCTTAGATGGAGTGGGGTCCCTGTGCTTCCCTTAGCAAATTAATAGAAATAAATAAAGGAAGGCTGTAGATGCTCCGCGGGGCCAGGAAACCCACAATAGTCGCCACTTCAGTATATTTATTTTTCACTGCACTTGTCAGGAGTTCCAATGATGTCCTGCGTGGAATTTGTTTTTAAATATTTTAATTATAGTGGTGGCTTAAAGGGGAGCAGGGGCCCCGGAGAGCTTACTATCATTTTCAAAGCACTCCAAGCTGGAACGGTATGCTCTTGAGCTGAACTGTGGGGATTCCTTGTGGTTGGTCATTTCACTGCATTTTGCCTAAAGAGTGTTCAAAAAAGACTCTGCTCTCACCCAAGGGCATGAACATATAGGGTATGTTGTATCTCATTCATACATAACATACGGGCTAGGTGAGCCCCAGAGGCCTTTACATGAGGCCTTCCTCATAAACAGCAGCACATGTGCTCCTTAGTAGCACTTGCGATTCTGTTGTCGGAACTCGCTCCAGGTTTTATTGAGAAATTAGAAATAAAATACCACTGTACCAAAATGGTGCAATAGACATGGACACGACTTTAACTGAGCCCATGGCATGATTTCAGCAAACAATAAGAAAAAATGATGATCTGTTGGACAAAAAGACACATAAAGAAATGATTCTGCAATACACAGCATTACATTTTGAGGAAACATCTAAAATTTGGTTAAATCAATACTGCTAAAAATCCCACTAAGAAACTTTTCTCTGTGGTTAATGTTCTCACCTGCACCCAAATTCCACGGATAATGAAATATCGAATTCCTTCTTGTGACAACTTAGGGGACCTCTTCCAGTTTAAGGTAGATGCCATTTACCAAGAATTCCCTTCATGTCGCTCTCTGATCCTTTAGCAAGGAAAACTGCTAGTCCAGCCATTACGAAATGTGCTCATCTCATGCATCAGCAAGTGCAGAATCTTATTCTCAGTACGAAATCTGGGCCGCCTCCTGATCTTTGCCCCCTAGAATGCCTCAACTTGTGCTGACTAGGGGCTTAAAACAATTTACAGCTGTCTATAATAATATAATTGATTTATGATTTTTTTCTAGTGCCTGAAATGGGGCCACAGTAATTTCCTTGATTAAAAAAATATCTATTAGTCCTCAAGATGTAAAAAGGTACTGCCCTATATCTTTGCTGCCCATGCCTGATAACATTTTCGAAAAAGCGTTCAACTGTGAATTTATGACTTTTCTGGATAATAACAATTTCTTTGATTTATCACAATCTGGCCCCAGAAGCGGTCTCAGCACGGAATAACCTATGACTGCTGCCTCAGGCGACATTAGAATGTTGACAGTGTCGGCGCGGCTGCTCTTATTTTGTTGGATCTCTCAGTGACATTTGACACAGAAGAATTCTATTCTCATGACCCGCTTAGCCCAGATGGAGGTCAAAGACCAGTCTCTTGTACTCTTGAGCTCTTTTTTGACTAAAAGGTCTTAAACTGTTGCCATAATAAGTTCCATGAGGGTCATGATTAAGCCCCACATTATTTTAGCTTTTTGTATCTCCTCCTGCTTGTCTGATTAGATCATTTGGTCTCTCGTTTCTGTCATGCACAGATGACACATAGATAATAATATCTCTTTCTGATAATGTAAAAGTAGTAGCTAACGATTTTCACACAATTGCATGCGAGAAATGAGGGTCTATTTGAAAATAACTCTCTTAAAAGTAATGCATGCAAGACAGAAGTACTCCTTTTTGGTACAGGGCAATCCATCGGGCCTTTGACATGGTGGTCTAGCAAATTTGGTGTCCTTCCAGTTCGTTTTAAAGCAGATAAAAACATGGATGTTGTGTTTGATGACACTGTTACCTTTGCCACTCAGATCAGTCATGTCACGTCATCATGCTTCAATGTCATTAGAATGCTAAAGAAAATGTTCCCTTTTGTTCCCACTCCACTGCACAAATCTGTGGTTTTAGCTCTGATCTCTCCACGAATTGACTATTGGAATGCTCATTGAACATTTAACCAGCAGTCTACCGACAAGCTCCAGACAGTACAGAATGTGCCAGACCGATTTATCCTTGACATTCCCAAATATCAGTCTGTATCACAGGAACTGATCGAGCTCCACTGGCTTTCAGTCAGGAAACTGTGTTTATTTAAGTCATTGTCTTATACCATATTGGCCCAGGGCTCAAGAGTTCAAAATTTTAGTGATATACCCCAAGTGAACCATTTGTTCTGCTAACAGTAAGAATATTGTGGTGCCTAGAATTATGTGTTACTGCTGGGGCTGCAGATCCTTTTCCTTTGCCTCTACTAAATTCTGGAATTCTTTGCCTTTTTATTAAATCTTTAGGTTGTCATAATCAATTCAGAGTGTATTGAACACATGGCTACGTATGGCTTTGTCTTTCCTTTTGAGTCTCCTACGTTGTTAGGATTCCTATGTGATGTGTGGCCACTTAGTGCCAAGACACCCTGGGGTATTAATGCGCTTTATAAATTATTTTCATGTATAAAATCCGAAAATGCAAGTTGTTTATTTTGTTTCTGGGGTACAATTGAACATGTGATTGTCTCAGTTCCTCACTTCTACATAGCATTTATTTCGTTATTGCCACTGCTCTGTTGTTGAATGATGAAAGAATTTAGATAATAGCGTAAGTTGCAGTACATTAACGCAATGAAGGAGCAAGAACGTATTAAGCCTAATAAGCTGGCTGTGCCATGGATCCGTGCTAGTCTTTATCTCTACCTTTTCTCACCTTCATTTTTCAAAATATCATTGTATTCTTGCAATGCTGTTGAACATGTGCATTTCTACTACCACCACTGAGGTATACTTTTATAAGATCCACAATTGTAGTTTTATTTCTCCATTGCCATTTGAGCTTATTTCATTATTCTAATATGTGTGCCATGAGCAGCCAAGAACCCCATGTCCTGTGCGACGCAGGGAGCACATCCATACTTCTTATTGTTTAGCATATTGCATTTTGCAACCAAGGCTAAACGGGCCTTTTATCACACCAGGCATTTCTCAGATGGGCTTGAGACCCTGAAAGCCGTTTTTTAGGTCAGGTGCGCCTGCGCTCTGACATGTTGTAATCTATCTGTGGACTATTAACTAGGCCCACCGCATGCCCATCACTATTACTCGTTCATGAGCTTGCCTTTCAAAAACCCTTTATTATCATGGATAAATGCTTTACTTTGGTCTGACCTTGGGGCGATTTTGTCACCACCTTGGCCATCGACCCTGTTACATGGATAATTGCACGTTTACTGATACTTTTGACTGCAAGCGAACTTCTTTTTCCTTTTGTGTCTCTCCTTTGCGCTCACGGCAGCCGTGGCGCTTTGAATTGGCTCGCTTATGTCAACTGTTTTACTTTTCATTTACAGTTTATGTGGCAAGAAAAGTCCAGTTAGGATTTTACAGCGCCAATAACTCTAACTCGAGCAAACGCTAGACCCATTCCATTTCAAATGCTTGTTAATGTACTCCGGGTGCCTCTGTCACTTTCCCTAGCTCCCCGAAGTTAATTGCAGCAGGCACAGGGAGGCTGACAGTGAGAGTGGAATCGGGAGGAAAAACGAAAGTGATCAGGGAGAGAGGCGAAAGAGAGACTGCATGAATGGAAAAAGAGGGATTGCTCAAGGAGATAAAAGGAGTGAAGCTGGTAAGGGCATTTTTGCCAGGGCTGCTTTGGTTCCCTAGTCCGGACCTGCTTGTACTTTTTGTTTTATCAGTGCAAAGGCTAACACACTACAAATTGAAGGTAACCACATGGCAGCAATGTGGACATACTGCTCGTGGCACATCCACTTAACAGTGATTCTTCCAGAAGCAGGAGATTTACTACTCCTTTGAAAAAAAAATAGTACTACACTTGCCCACTGCCTGCAGAGACTCAAGTGTTGTATTTATAATTATTTCTATTCCCCTTGGGTTTAATTATTGATGTCATATGTGACTACAGTGTCATTTGATGCATGTGGTTTATTGTTAACCTGACTGGAGAACAAATCAGCTGCCACAGTGGCTGCAAATGCACATGGTATGCAGGGGGGAATCGCTTCTGATGAGAGAGCTGAATCTGTCACCTGCTAGTCCTTGTTTGGCTCTTTCCTGTGGGCCTACCCAATTGACATTTGAGTGAAGTGACCAGAAAGTCTGAGACAAAGTCTCTTCATGCTGCATCAGAAGGTGAAAGACAACTGTTTCTAGTCATGCAGTTTGTTACGCAGTGGTCACTGTCATTGTGCAAACTTCCCTCATACAGAACATGTACAGCTGCTATGCAGGTGTCCCTTACCTAGAATGAACAAGGGTAAAACATGGTCAGCAGGTTTGCAAGACATCATGCAAAGCAGGTAGTGCAAACCAAGTCGTCCTATCTCATACATGACACTTTCAACAGGGCTGGCGGTTTGACTGTTGTAGTTGGACTCTTGCTCTAGGCAAGACTGCTGGTTTAGGGATGACAGTACTTTTGTTTGTAGAAGACTAGGCCAATCCTACAACAAGTCATAACTGTCGGCCCAATACTCACAGCTCACAAACAGTACTTCACCAAAAACCTAAACAGTAAAAGGTGATTTATTACAGCCTTTACGCATATACTCAAGAGTGCAACATCTCAGGGGAGTTGTGGTTAAACAGAGATTACCCCTTTCTCACATGAGCAACGTGTCTCATGTCACACACAGCCAATGAAGGAGATGCAGTAAAGTTTTCAATAGGTTTTATTAACAAGACTGTAATCTTCTGTAAATTGCATGGCTGCAATGATTAGGATAATGATAGACACAAGAAACAGATTGGTAAAAACGAGAGTCATACATACAAAGACCCCCACCATCTTGCAATAACATGAGATGTAAAGCAGGTGTGAAATAAACCCAATGCCCTAGTATGATGAACCTAATCTCTAACCTAAAGAGAGCTAGGTGTGTTAAACCTAATCTGCCAGTACCATGTCCATGAGAAGAGCCCAACCCTCGTTACCTTGGAATGAGGTCTCTAGATCAGACTCTGTGGGGACATGAAGACTGGGTCTGCATCAAGGCGACTTGTAGCATAGATAGCATTGATGGAATCTGGTAGGAATCTCTCTGATAATCATGTCTGTATGAGATTTATTTATACATCTCTTGTAGGACTCCTGATGCAGGTATGTTCCCAAACAATAGATAAGATGGCATGCTTGGGGTGGCAATTATGTAAACAATTCCCTGAAAAGGTACATTATGTTACTGCCTCACGAAAGTGGGAAATTACATGATGTGAATACCTACGTATGTCATTTATCTTTGCCACCAATAGTGACGTCTTTACAGAGTGGCTCTGATAACGTAAAACTAAAACCTCTTCCTAACTATAAGCATGATAGCCATCTTGGAAGAAATAATTAAATAAATGTGCTAAAACAGAGTAAGCTAAGTAGGTTAAAAGTTACTAGGTGACAGGGGCACAGACCTGCACACCAAAAGCTAAGCTAAATTCCTGATTCCCATTAGAACTAAATAGGATCCACTACAACTCCAGTACTTAGGATGCTGTGACCCAAGTATTGGACTAGATATTGCTCGGCACCTTTTCCACAAGTTGAGAGCTGGGAAACAGTGTTCCGTCTGCTGTTGAATTGTTACAGTTAACTTGAGCGCTGTTGACAGGAGCTTGCAGCCTTTAGTGACTGGGAGAAGTGTGCTACGTGAGGTTGCCTCATTCCAAGAAGGATAGATGTAGCCTGCCACATGGTGCAGAGTTGAGGACAGGTGAAATGTTGCAATTTCATGGATGCTGCTAACGGGGTCCATGTTCCATGAGCCATGGTTGATGGTTTTGAGTTGCAGCACAGCCAGGATGTTGGAGTGCATTGCTCTGAAAGGAAGTATCAGACTACAGAACCCAGTGTACTGCTTGGCTGGCTGTGGTTGTATGGACCATCATGAGCACAGGTAATGAATTTGGGGAGTCTGTTGACTGCTTGGCGGCTAGTGCAGGCACAGATGGCTGATATGTTTACTGTTGCTTTTGTACAGTGGGTCAGTGTACCTGATGTGTACCTGTGCTTCGGGAAGGGTTACAGATGACAAAGGTGTACTGGCCTCTGGGGTGGATGGAGTTTGGTGCTTCGTACTTCTGTGGCGCAGGACTAGTAGCACCATTAGCAGGCATGCATTGGAAATGTTTCCTTGCTTCCTTAAGCGTGACTCCCTTCTTGTCTTGGTTTCTGTGCTCAGGACTTGTCAGCAGTACGAAATAATCTTACTTTGGTCTCCTGAGTCTTTGAACGGGGACCTCCTGATAGCTAGAAGTGCATATTTGAGAGATTAAGGGCAGAGTTATTAGGGAGGTATGTTGGTTAAAATAGACTTTGAATGAGTGACTATTTTTTGGTGTGCACACCAACATTTCCAGTAGTATTTGAAACTTCTTATCTTTTGAGCAATGTGATGGAGATATGTATTTTAAAATGTTCCTTTATACTGTAATATTTTAAAGCTTCTTCATAGAGGCCTTAAGCTCTCTGTATCTGTGTTTGAAACTTATGCATTTAGAACCAATGTGGTAGGTCGCATCTACTTAAAGAATACACCGTTTGACCCAAAACCATTTAAATTCATTTTGATGAAATAACTCTAGAATGCCACGTAAAATTTATTAAAAAGATATCCCTCTTACGTATGTATGTATGTAGGGTCATTGGGACTTACAGAATGCATGATATGAGTGGCAAACATCTGAAAAAATTCTTACGGAAAACATTTCTTCCAAACTCTTTATTTTGTTGCAACTCGGTTTCAGAAGAGTGAGTGAGCAGACTTATTATGTTTTCGTTACTTTCCTTCAGTGATTGTTTATCCTAGTAAATTATCCTTTTTTTGTGTTCTATCATTAACGTGGCCCTCTGGTAATCCTACAAAGCTATGTTTAGGCCTATTGGGAAATGTTTGTGAATACTCCTGTTGTATACCTTTGGCAGGGATAGTTATTTTTGTGAGTGCTGTCATTACCAATTTTAGCTGTGTTGCAATATATTTGGAGCCCTAAGCAAAATTATGTGTTGCTGCTCGGACCCTGCCACCCCCCATACTTGTCTCCCTTACTTATCCGTCCTATTGCCTCTACCCTCCACACCTCCCACCCCGACATCCTCCCAAAACAACGAGGCCATTTTTAATCAAGTCCTTGTAATCCTTCACTGTCTTTAGGCCATTTGTCACCATAATCCTCTCAAAAATTATTTTGTTGTAGCACTGGCCCTGATCACTGAAAACAGAATAGGATTTTAGGGCCTGATTTAGATATTGGTAGACTGGTTACTCTGTCACAACGGTGATTGATATCCCGTCTGACGAAATCTAAATCCCAATTATTTCCTATAGGATTTAGGTTTTGGCAGACCGGATTTCTATCACCCTCGTGACGGAGTATCCCATCTGCAAATATCTAAATCAGGCCCTTAGATTTGTAGGGTTGAAAGTCACTGCAGAGGATCCCTAATTACACTCTGCTCCCGATTTAATCATCAGTGACTTACCTGGTACCTTTTACTGCTCAGGAGAATTGTTTACCACTACACTGAGAGGTGCTTCACTATTACTTGATTTTATTGCTATCCGGCATAGTAATAGACTCTAGCTCTTCCTCCAAATTGTGCATCCTTTCAGCATCGCTGACTACTGTCTCCATGTTCAGGACATGAAACATCTGGCAGTTGGTGGCAGTTGATTGTTAATGATTAAATACAGTACTTTTTGCCTGCACCCCAAGGCTATCTACTGACTCCTCCTGCTAACTCCCCACAGTGTCTTTTACTGGCATCCCTCAACTCCCCTCCTCAAGGGGTGAAACTTGTGTGTCTGTGACACGGTTGAGATGCATATAAAGAGGTGGGGTTGTCGCGTGGGCTCTCATTATTCTAAATGAGACTACTGGATTTCTAGGTAGCAGGATCGTTCACTGTGTGGGGGACTGAGTCTGACCCACTTGGAAGGACCTCTGTCACCCTAAATCCGGTTTTGCTCCGGCTAACTAGCAGTGCCTTATCTCTCCCAAGGGGAAGGTATGATTGGGCAGCCGAGCGCATGACATCTTTGGAACTTCTCAGGGAAGTCGTGGTCACTCAGATCCAAACCAGCTCTCTCATTTACAGTATGATCTCATATACAAATGACAAAGGCAGTTTGAGTTTTATAGATTGTTTTATTAAAACAACTGCATTTTAGATATTAAGGCGTGAGCCGCAATAACCAGAACCATACAACACAGTAGGATTGAAATAGTCACGAGGAGAGTGAAACATAAGAATAACGCTATCATAATGTTAATAATTTCTGCTCTCTCTCTCAGCTAGTTCTAGTACGAGCACAGCATGTTAAGCTTCTAACTTGCCTTTCAGATTCCCTGGGAAGCCATAACCCCTCATACCTGAGCAAAGGCCTGTGATCTGGTTCAGCATCTGCAACGAGGCAGTCAGCGTCTAGTTGTGGTTCCCTGGTCGGAATCTCCCTCTTGCGTGTATTGGGACAAGGAAGTGTTTTTATAACTAACATGTCAGTGTGATCACAAAATGTCCCTATGCAAGAATTACAAAGACTAAACTCCTACCACGTCTATCGGCAATGTACCAGACTGTATCCTTGACTGAAGCACTGAGTGAACAGAAATGTGTTATTGAGGACTCCAGTGCTGAAGTAGGCTAAACAGTGTGATATAAAAAATAAAACAAGACCGTAGAACTGGTGATTTGAAAAATAACAGTACGAAGCTGAATAAAAAGCATTTAGAGCAAAGTGCACAGAGGCTCTAAGCTGCGAGCAAAGGAATAAAATACATCCAGGGCTAAGTGCACAAAGGCCTAAAGCCTGAAGTTAACGCGCAAAGGATACATAAAACTGACCACACTACAGGGTACTCCGAGAGAGAGAAATCCAGGAAGGTAAGTTGACATGTTAGAAAGTAAAATGCCTTTCTGGCTACTGTTTGTCCTGTCAGACGCCATTTTAGTCAAGTTATTGTTTGTTTATTATGGATCAACTAACTCTGTAGTAGAGCAGAGAGGGACTCTTTGTGTCCAGTCCATTGGTGTATACCAGTTCAAGCAGTGCTGCCTGTCGCAAAGGAGAGGCAACAAATTAACAAAGGAAGAGGCCAAATGGATCGTTTTCTGCGATCACCTGAACCAGTGTCATCTCTTGTGTCCTGCTTCATTAGTTGCTTTGCAGCCACAGCAACAAATTGTTTGGTGGAAGCTTTCAGAGTGAATGTACACCCCCAGTAAATAATATGGGTTGGTGGCCATCACTATGGATTTTGAGACCCTGTGCACTTATGTCATGCCTAGTTAAAGGAGAATGAACTGCAGTACACTGAAAGTGGCCTTGAGTCTAATTGGATTCTTCTAAATGTTCAAGTAATTCATGAGCTCTGTTTGGCTTGTTGACCTTGCACCAATTGCTGTTATCTTGCGGCATAGGCTGTCCTTGTAGGCCACAACATCAGCTTACCTTTACACTTCAAGTAGAAGATCGGTATATGATTACGACGTAACGCTGAGCATGGGCCAAGCCTCTGTCACCGCCGTCCTGTAAGAATCGGACAGACTATAAGACTTAAGACGCGCTTCTGTTGCTTCAAACTGAGGACAACAAGGAAGGAAGATTTGCCTGATGAAAACCTACCCTAACTCATTACAAGAACTGCAGAGGCTCAGCTGCAGTGAGGACCTGTTGTCGTCAGAGAAGCTGCCTTTGACTGAAGTTCTACCACCATTGCCCGGCCTACCTGAGGATCATAATTGATGGAGATCGTATCTCCTGCCTCTCTCCCTGTTTCTCTGAGGTAGAAAAGCAGTGTTACCATACGGATGCCACCAGAAACATGAGGGAAGATTTCAAGACTCGCTGTGGTGAGCCACTATTGTGCTTTCATTTGCACAAGTCATTCTTTTGTCACCAGCTGTGATTTCTTGTTCTGATCCCATGATTATGGTGGTCAGGCTTTTTAGACTTTCTTAGCCCGCAGCTCCTGGCAGTGCTGGAACTCCCCTGCCGTCAGATCCTGAACTCTGTTCCTGCCCACTCCATCCTCAAACCATTACCCTCTTACCTCTACTGGGTTACCTGCTCAGCCCATGTATCTTTGATGAAATCACAGACTGTAATTGTACATTCCCTTCGGCTGGAAACGTCTGCAAACCCCAGTTGAATCATCCCTCACTAGCATGCCCTCCTATTATACCATCTACCCTGAGCCAGTGCTCCAGCTGCAGGCAGTTAGAGCTACCTCTGCACCTGCATAGCCTGCATGAATCTCCTAGTGCTGCTGCCACCTGCTTGCTTAAGAAATTCCTACAAGGTAAAGCAGAAGTTTCTGAACCGTTTGCATAATCAATCCTTCAGACCTAGGCCAAAGTACGAGCATGCATTGAGAGATAAAGCAACATTTCTAAAGCAGAGGTAGTTCCAGGGAGAAGTATCGCTCCTTTGTCCCTGAGTTCCAGTGGCCCTGAAGTTCTGGTGTCACATGTGTTTACTCATCTTCTTTTGTGATAGCTCCTGCCTGCCTTCCTCTAACCTCATGGTCTTTGCACTGGGTTTCGGCACCATGCAGGGAGGGATCTGAAGATGAAGGAATATGGAGACTGAGAGACATGTATCTTTATAGAAGGTGACAAGTCTGTCAGTGCTTTGCTTTGAACACAAGATCAACATTTCCCCACTGTTAGAAAGCTTCTGAAGGAATTTTATGGTGGTGCTTCTACGTTTCCTGCCATCTCCATCCATACCTGTCCCTATGATCATGAAGTCATACTGTTGATCTGCCTGTAGAAGGGTGAGGCATTAACAGGAGTCGGAGACCATGCGTCAGTGAGGCTTTGAGGAACAAGAAAGATTCTTGGTAAGTTTTAAGTACTACAGCTGAACTAAAGTGCTCCGCTTATTGTGATGTAATGTTCATTCTGATCAGTCTTGTTTCTTGAACCTTGTTTGTCCTTCTTTATCTTCATGATTTTTGAAGTTGTTTCCTTATCTTCTTTGTTCTTAAATTCTTTAAATCAATTACATGCTTACTTACTGCTTGTAATGCCGACTGGCATGTAGGGTGGAAATGAAGGACCTCCACTTTTGCCTGTCTTGGGAAAGTTTCTGTATGGTGCCGAAGCTCTAGTTCAGGGACTTCATTTCTGTTTCCAAAGTCTGCCTCTGGGTGTTCTTTCACCTGCCTTTCTTCCATTTGTCTTTTAGACTCCAGTGGAGAGCTGATCTTGTGATAAGAGTTTTGTTCTATTTTGGTGTTATGTCCTATCCATCTCCATCCTTTTCTCATAATAATGGTGTCCATACCTACATGCTTTCATCCAGTTCCTGGTTGGAAAAAGTTTGAGGCCAGGAAATATTCAAAATTCTTCTCATGTTATAGGTGTGGAAGGATGACAATTTGTTGATGTCACTTTCGTCATCAGCCAGCCTTCTGATCCATACCAGAGTGTGGACAGAATGCTACTCTGGTAGAGCCGAACATCGGTTCTGACCCTCAGCCCCAAGTTTGAGAATTTAAGGGTTATCTTTTCAAATCCATATAGCAGCCACTTCCCCTTAGTTTTTTTTTTTTTATTTCCCTTCCCTCGCCCACACAATTTATAGTCGATCATCCCTGATTTGTGGCCCCTAGTTTATGGTTTGTGGCCACTAATCCATGGATTTTGCCAATTCATTCCTTTGTAATTATCCCACTTTTGAGGGCACTTTATCTATCAGCCTAGATTCTCATCTGGTTTGTGGCCATGCTGTAAACTTTGTTACATAGGTTCCAGTCCCTGGACCTAATTTAGAGATTTGCGGAGGGGGTTACTCCGTCACAAACATGATGTATATCCCTTTTGCCGTATTACGCTCTCCATTGGCTATAATGCGATCAGAATAGGGCAGATGGGATATCCGTCATGTCTATGATGGAGTAACCCCTCCGCCGAGCACTAAATCAGGTCCCCTGTTTCCTGTATTGTGGTTTATCTGTTGCTTGATGTGGGATAGGTTGCAGTGCTTCTTCTTGGTTCAGTTGCAATGCCATTCTAATTTTTACTGGGCCCTTTGTGCTACAGAGAACTACATCTCTGTCACATATTATATGACCAGTCAGCCTGATGCTATGGTCTCTCCTTCTGTTTGGTGATGTGGCCCCTATTATTTTTGGAGGTCCAGTGTGTTGCCTGTTCCCATTGTGTTATGGTATCTTCACAGATTATGTGTCCTATTTGTTCATTTTTTTTATACACCCTTTTTTGTCTTGCTACTGTATGGTATTCTCACAGCGTACCAGGTCCTTTCTCTTCTGCCCCTTGTAATCCCCCTCCACTGTACAATTGACTCTCCACCTTGGAGGCGCTTCTTGTCCCACTGCCTGGCAATGACCATCTCCCTTTTAACAGGTAGACTGTATCTAACTACTTCCTGCTGTGCAACCTTTCTTCCTACTGCAGTGCTGTCTCGTCCCTCTGCAGCAGCCGCTGTCTCTTTGGCTGTGTGCCATGTATCATTGGTATTATTCCTTTCCTTTTTTTTATTATTTATTTATTTATTATTTATTTTTTGTCAAACAAAATTGGACAATTATTGCACAAATAAGACATTTGGCGAGGGATCACCTCTCACGTGGCATAGACAATGAAAAAAAAAGCTGTTCAGACAAGTTCATTCACAGTAAGCAAGTTTGTGTTATCATAAGGCTCCCTGTTGAACCAGGACCAGATGCGATCACATTTTTTTGTTGAGTGGACGCCCCTTGACTTGGCCAGCGTGAGTTCCTGCTCATAGATCTGCTTTAAAGTAGCCCACCACTCACCAAACTTTGTAGGTAATACAGAAATCCAAGCTGTAGCAATACAGAGCCTTGTCATCACAATGATAATAGTAAAGTTCGTCCTGGGTCAGTTTCCAGTCTGTAGCCCATTATGATTTCCTTAAATGTGGGTTGCAGATGATAGCTAATACACAACTCAGAGAGCGGACTCACACCTGCCCAGAACTCCAGAAGCAAACATATGTAAGACATATGAAGCAACCAGGCCATATTTGGGACACTTAGTCTTGTCCTGACTAATATACCTAGCCCACCTTGTTATTCTATCCGGTGCATAATACAACATACATACAGTTTTGAATTGTACTTTCAAATTAGTAGAGTGAACCGAGTCCTCTAGGGTTCCTAAAGTGGCCGAGATTTCTGAGGGGACTATATCCTGCCCGAGGACCTTGCTCCATTTGTCAGCGAGTAAAGGACCATCATTGACCCTATGCTGACAAAATGTTTGATATACAGTGCTTATTAAAGACTTCTTGGGTTCACGTTGTAGACAAAGGACTAACTTGGAGCTTACAGATAAAACTGCAAGCTTACCCCTTCCTAAAAAGTAATCTCTAATCTGCAAGTACTTGAAGAAAAGACAGTGGGGGAGACCATAAAGAGTTTGCATCACTTCAAAAGTACAAAAGCAATTCAGTTCTTAAAGATGTCGTAAGCACACAACCCGAAGGTTAGCCCACCCTTTGCAGATGTCATCCTGGAAGAGCATAGGGTTATCCCATAGGAACTTATTCAAGTAGATGAGCGGTAAAGAATATTTAGAAGAAATCTCACACCCTATGTATAATATATCTTTTATACACTTAAATCTAACCTGCCTAAAATAGCTGGGATCCCCAAGTGTAAACAAAAACAGTCTGGTCCTAGCGCAAAAAGCAATAGGGTTCTAGTTGTCAACTGTCAATAACACACAAAGATGCTCAGCAAACACCACCCAATAATACAACTTAAAATCTGGAAGCTGTAATCCCCTTGATCATAGGGAAGTTTGATAAGCCAAATTGGCCGCCTAGCCTGTGTGTACCCCCAGATAAAACTACCAATAACACCTTCTAATTGTTTGAAAAAAGTATTTGGGACATGAAGAGGAATTGCACTAAATAGGTATAGGAATTTTGGTAGTCTTCATCTTAATGATGTTCCACCAACCTACAATACTGATAGGTAGGCGATTCCAGCCCTTCAGTTTCATTACAATAGCTTGTAAGAGAGGCTCATAGTTTAACTTAAAAATGTGTTACACCTGTGATGTGGGTTGTACCCCTAAGTATGTAGCTGAATGGAGTGACCCCAAATACTGAAGTTTATGACTGGATATTAAGAAGAACCTGGGCTGTACCTAAATATAATCTGTAGCCAGAAAATGTACCACATTTATTAGCTTAATCTTTGATGCGATCTAGGGCAGTTACAGGATTTGAAGAGTAAATTACGACGTCATTGGCATAGACTGTGATCATGAGTTCACATCACTGAGAGATGACCAGCTGGATGTGCCTATTGTGATATTCAGAACGTAAGTATGGTTCTAAGCACAATGCAAAAATACGGGGGAAAGTGGGCACCCCGCCTGGTACCACAGTAGATTCTGAAGGGAGTAGCTACAATCCCAGTATAAGCAAGTTGGGATGCTAGGTCTTTTATAAAAAGCCTGCACCCATTTACAAAAACGCTCACTCAGACTAAAAGCAGCCATTGTAACCAAGAGGATTTTCCATACGACGCGATCAAATGCCTTCTCTGCATCCAAAAGTACCATTCCCATATTAATACCTGTTTTCTCAGCAATATCAGAGACTGCAATTGTGGTATTAACATGTGCAGTAGTGTCACGCCCCGGGATGAAACCATGCTGATAATGGGATACTAAGCCAGACATAAGAGGAGCGAGCCGAATTGCTAAGATTTTTGCAAATATTTTAGCATCTGCAGTAATAAGAGATTTAGGGCGGTATGACCCAAGCTCCTCTGGTAGCTTGCCTTTCTTTAGAAAGATAGCTATCTACGTTATATTCCAGGAGGGGGGAACCTTCCCACTGACCCAATGTACTGATTAACTTTGAGTGGTAAAATAATTTTCATAAAGGTCTTATAGAATTCTATTGGTGTGGGATCATCACCCACCACTTCACCAGAGAGTAGTACAGATATAGCTTGATTAATCTAGCTGGCACTAATATTTTCCTGAAGAGCCAAAACAGACATCTCATCAGAAATAGAAATATAACAGCCATGGAGATAGATCTTAAACCCCAGTTCATCAAATGTCCCACAAAGACCCTATAAAGCCCGATAGAAAGCTGAAAATTGTTCCACAGTTGCCTGTGGATGTATATATACAGAGCTGTTGTCACCTTTAATAGAGTGGATACAGCACTTAAATTGCCTATCTGCAGTTTGGTGTGCCAATACTCGCCCGACTTGCTCACCATACTGATATTGAAAAGAACAATATCTGCTATATTCGGGCATGTTCCACTCCTTCAATTCCCTCCCTACCTTGGCTCGATTTTCAATCAAAGAAAGATAGACTTTCTGTTGGTCAAAACCCCCTTTAACAATTTCACTAGCATGCAGGTATTCTAATTGCTTGAATGACTGACAGAGTATCTGCAATTTGATTGACTTGTCTCTAATATGATGAAAGATAAACTGTTGAGTTATATCCCCCAGACAAAAGCCTCCATTGTGTCCCAAACTATGAATGGGGGAGCCATGCCCATCTTGATTTGAACAAACTCTGTCAGTTCTTTAGTAATAGTCAAGACATACTCCACATCCACAAGTACGTAAAGAGGAAAAGAGAAATGACGTCTCTGACATCTTTCCACCTGAAGCTGGCAAGATACTAATATAGGATTATGATCTGAGGTAACTCAAGGGCACACTTCCATACTTGCATGCTGGAGTAGATTATCGCCAGCAAACGCATATCAATCCTAGAATACTGCTTATGCAAGACTGAGTAATACGTATATCCTGGGACCAATTCATGGAGAGCCCTTCATGCATCCTTCAAGCAGTGTAGGTGGGCCATTTCAACTATAGCAGCCCTAGTTTTAACCATTCGTTAGAAGGCCCTGTGATTAGTCAAATCCATACCATAATTCAATACACGGTTGAAATCCCCCAAGACCAAAAGCTCACCTGACCACTCCAGTAACTCGGGGGTCAGGTCGTTTATAATGTCTGGATCATCAACATTGGGGCCATAGATCGTACAGAATACATATTTTATCCAAATAACGTAAGCTGTGCAATTACCCATCAGCCCCTAGGGTCAGCAGTGGTTTTTAATCCTTTGTAATCTAATATTTTGTCCACTAGCATGGCTAGATGGAAAGAGACAGACGGGGAAGTGCAAGCAATTAAGTTATAACCAAACTGTCTGAAATGTGATCGGTCCTTGTCAGCTGAGTGTGTCTCAGTTAAAAAGAAAAAGTGTGGATTATGCATTTAAATTTCCTCTCTGACTAGCTGGCATTTACTGGGTGAATTTAAACCACACACATTCCAAACACATACACTTAATTACTCCCATTTTACGCCTCCTAAGATTTCTTACCTAATAGAGAGCTGTGTTGGACCAGAGAGGCCCCCTCACGATGCAAAAAGCAGAAAGAAGTACAGGAAAAATACAATACCGTTTGATCAGTTGGCAGTTTTTCTCCCCCGAAAGACCCCTCCACCACCCCACCCTGCCATCCCTCAGCAGCCAACCAGCCCCCCCTGATGCTGGCAAAGAGATTCAGCCCTATCCTAAAGCTCTTGATGACCCTGACTACCCAGAGAGCCTGTTCCCCAACCATCTGCCTGTCACTAACCGCACCACCCATTGTTGAAAAAACAAGAAAGAAAGAGAAAAAATGTGCACCAAAAAAGGGTAACAGAGTAAGAGAGCCAGAGGCTAAAGAAAAAAAAAGATAACTGGCTTTTAGACTGGAGAACATTGGCATATCCCCAATTCCCATTAGACAAGGAGATCTATCAGTTTAGTGAGAGTTTCAACCCTTCATGATAAAGAGTCTGTGCAGCGTCTTGCTCTGTAAGACAGAATCGCCTTTGGCCATTCTTGAAAACTTTAAGGCTTGCTGGTTCTTGCAGAAAGGCCTGAGAACCTGCAGCTTTTGGTGGATCTATAAATTGGTGCAATTTCCAGTGCCTATCCATGGAAGATTTACAAAGATCCAAGCGAGCTGATATTTACATTGTCAACCAATACGGGTGCAGCGGGGCAAGTTGTAATGTAGATGGCTTGTCTCAGTAGGAAGTTTCCGTGTGTTAGATTTATTTGGACGATTAGTGGGGAGTAGATGCGCCCTCTGGATTCGCACGTTCAGATCCCAATCAGACAGCTCTGGGAAAGCTTTTCTGAATAGCTGCACAATAAACTGATGAGAATCATCCCCTTCCTTCCCTTCCGGTATGCCAAAATGCAAAGATATTTCTGTCTTTGCTGGTTTTCCAAGTGCTCAAGCTTAATTTGCCAAAGTCCAGATAGTGTTCATGACTATTTATGGACTTACCAACTGCTCTTACTGTGTCTTCTACATCTGAAACATGCTGGTGGAGTTCAACCATATTAGTAGAGAGGGATGCCACCTTACTGGTTACCTCAGCCAAGGAGCGCTGAATAGATGCAGTGTCAGCTCTAGTTTGAGCATAGTATTTACGTGCCTCTTCCTGCTGAACCTGTAAGTTCCACAGAATAGTAAGAAGCAATGGTTCCTGCTCGGTGGCTACCGGAGATGAATCAGATAGGGCAGTTGAGGAAGAGCTGCCAGGGAGAGAGTCACCAGGAAAATTGGCACTAGACTCAGATGGATTGGAGTTCTTTGGACTATTATAGGAAGAGAAGGGCCCAGTTGTCTCGTGCCTGTTTTGATAGGATCCTTTGAGACTAAAGGGGCAGTACATAGGTGTGAGATTAAAGCTTTCACATCTCCCTTAGACATGACCCAATCCCGTAGTGGAGTGCCTGTAGACAAGTTACTCACTGTCAAACTCCTCCGCCGTGAAGGAGTCCGCTTTACACCCTGCTCACTCTTGGACTCTTCTTGAGGCTTTCTCATGCAGCTTCGGCAACCTTTAAGCAACAGTTTTAATTGTCCTCTAGAAATAGAGGCACCCGATTCAGAATCCATTACAAGCTTATTTGCTATAGTCAATGTTGGACTCCCTTTACCGCTTGCTAGAGAGGTGTTAGCTGGATGTAAAACGAGTGACTGTTAAAGAATGGTGCCTGCAGCTGCTACAGATGCACAGTTAGAGAGTTCCGTAGGCTGAGTGTTTTCTACCTGTGCACCGCTGCTTCTCTGCCCTTAAGAGCTTGTCATTTTCATTGCTAACGCCCATGTCTCCTCCCGACACTACTTCTGTCGCGCAATTAGCCCCTCCAGCACTTATGATCTCCAGGACCTCAGAGGCGTGGGGGGGAGTGGAACTAAGTATCGGCGACGCATTTCCCTTGAGAGCTCTGGCTACAATGTTGCCCCTTACCAAAGATTTTAAGAGATCGGTGTTTCCATCTGGAGCCGTGGCCATCAACATGTCAGCAAGCAGGAGTTTGCCCTCTGGGCAGATGTATCCACCGCGTGTGTCTGCAGAATAGAAGCGACGGAGCCTGACCAAAAAAGTTTGAGGATCTGGCATCCTACTAAAGATTCGGCTGCACCAACTGACTGTGGCAATACTCCTTCGGCACCTTTAGAGCCTTCCTGCTTGTGTAGGGTTACACATTCCCTGGGCTCCACAGTGAGCTTTTGCCCTGGATGGCGCTATTCCACAGCTGTTCAACAGCAAGCAGCTGGTTATGCTGTCACTGAGTGTCCTAGGTCTGCTGAGGAAAGCCGCAACTCCCCCGCTTTAACACTTGCCACACGCGTCCCTGGAAAAATTCCTGAGAAAGCCGTGGCCACGTGTAGAAGAGTCAACTTCCGGTTTGCGCCCGCTGGGTAGGTCTTGGTGCAGGGGCTCATTGGGCAAACGGCCACGGTAGTCCCTTGGCTCGCATTTTCCCAAGGGGCCCTTTCCCTAATATGGGAGGGTCCAAACCTACTTAGGTTTTTTGTGTAGCTCTTTATATAAGTTATATTCCTTTCACGTTCCCATACTCACTTGAGTTCTTTAGTAAAGCTTAGGAGATTTTTTTTTTCGCGGTCCTGAAGAAAAGCCAACTGATCTGCATGGACAATATAGGCGTGAAACATGTCGACCATCATTTAGGGTTGCAGGATCAATTTTCCCTTTCCCCATTTTTTTTTCTGGTAGAGCGGAGGAACATTATCTCCCTTATCACTCCCTGTGCTTTTAACATTGACCTAGACCCCTCGCTTGGAATAAAGAAATTGATGGTAGGGTTTAGAGCCAATTTTAATTCACCCTCTCCAGCTTTTCACTTCTCCTCGTAGGTCTGAACCTACCCCTACGCCTAACCACGGCACACATTCAAAAAAAGATCTCTGGCAAAGAGCCTTCTCGAGGGGCCTGTCGGATATTGCAGCGCCAGCCTGACGAGCAGCAGGCCCTGATGAAGCATGACACCCTTTGGGTATGTAAGGGCCTTGCCTTCTACTTTTAAGAGTGCCCTTTCGACCTGTGGTTTCCCTGTGGGACAGTGTACCTTATTTATTTGTACTTAACTCTGGGAGGATGTGCACTGGACCAGTTTGAAATCTCCCTGTCCCTCTAGTATTTCGAAGAGTCAGTATCGCCTATATCGAACAGGTTCAGGGCAGGCCATGGCACTCAGCAGCGCTCAACAGTGCAGCCGACATCAGGCACAAGAATAGCAGGTTGAGGAGCTCTCAGTGGCGAGATCAACCTGACATATTCCCTAGCACAGTAGCTGAGTCCTCAGGATAAATGTAATCTAAAATGGTAAAGAATCATACCAGGATGGAAAGCTAATATTCCTTTTTATCCTGGTATGGTTCTTTTTGCCTGTGGTATTGTACCCTTCTCCATTATATGTCTTCTTATCCACCATTTTATAAGCCTTGCCAAGCAACTCAAGATGCGTGGTGTTCTTCTAGTTCCACTTTTGCTCTTTTATAGTTGTGGTTGAGATGCCCTTTGAAGCTTATTTGACCTTGTAAAGTGCATCAGAAGTGCATTGTGTTCAAGGGACAAGATCAGAGCAAGGGGCACAGGGAAGCAACCAAAACACACTAGCAACTTGAAAAAAGCATATGTAGTTGAAGCACAAAGACAATAACTTGAAGTAGGGTTCCTGCTGTAAGACTTTATACCCTCCACGATATGGCTGAATTGTGCTGACAATCTTTCCTAAAATATTAATATTCCAAATTAGTTTCTGTACAGGTTAGTAGGTCAATTTCAGATTTCAATTTGCATTCATGGCAGAAAAAATATTATTTCATAGCTAGATTTAACTTGGGGTAAGTTTTAAAAAAACGGGAATGCCCTTTATGTTTATAATGTAACCGAGGACAACGCGTGTGTATAATTACAGAAGAGATGGAAACTCCACATGAGTGGAATGAGGTGAGGCAAGCATACAATCTACAATGGTTGGAAGATTGTGAAGAGATATTTTGTGGTCCCTTTCTTGAATTTCACCAGCGACGGAGACATTTTGAGTAACTATGGGAGGATGCTCCAGAGTCTCTGTCTTTGTACAGAGATAGCCCACTTGCAAATATTTTCGATATCCAGCATGGTCTGGGGAGATGCTCCTCGTAGGCAGGCACCGCTCGACATGTTGAATTCAGAATTAAAATTATGGGTTTACATAAGGAGAATGTAGACTATAGGGAGTTGGTTGTAAAATGTAGGATTTCTGTGTAAGCCCTGATATATGAAGATACCTTTATTCTCTTGGAGTGCTCCGAACACTTTATAGTGCAGCTTGTTTCAATAAAGGCAAAAACAATTGCCAGTTCTTAAAACACTTACGTCGAATTACAAAAACACAATAGATCTCAGATTGTGTATATATATATATATATATATATATATATGTATATATATATATACACATATATATATACATATATATATATATACATATATATACACATAGATACATACATACATACACATACAACCTTTTCAGAAAAAGCGAGAAAGTAAAACACACAAACAATTATTGCAAGTGATGGCTAGTAAAAAAAAAACTCTCCTGTTGGCTTCAGAGTTGTGAAGGCTGGACTGCAAGAGGGAAAAATAGGACGAGAACATTGAGGACTTGGACGTCCCTAGATCGGTATTACGGTGCCAACCTCAAGGGTAGCCAGTTCCCTGCCAGTGGAGAGTCCCGTGACTTACTGCAGTCTGAACACTGCGGGCCCAAGCCTGCCTTCTGCAAGATGGAACAGACTCGAGCTCTTCGTCATTGTTGAAGGGAAGCCTTTGTCATTAGTCAGTTTACGGTCTCCTCAGCTGACGTTGGTTCAGTAAAACTCTAAGGTTTATGAGGGGGCTTTGGCAGCTAAAGTACAGAACTCCGCTTTGTTAGTTAAACTTTGGAAAAGCCACATTTAGAAATCTGGTTTAGCTGCCAATTTTATTGTTTCCTTTCTTGTTTGGTCTTTGATTACCTGAAGAATTGGTTCTTATGACTCGCCTCGGTCGTTAAAATCTAGTTACAACGACCACCACAGTTCTTTTTTATTTAACTTCATACTTTCCACTTAGCAGTGCTTAATTTGTACATAAATAAATAAATACATAAATAAATAATAAACAAGCATTTGCAATGCAATAGGGTCTCGCATTTCTCCGAGTTACAGCTGTTAGCAGTTGTAAACTCCCAACTGGACTTTCCTTGCCACATTAAATGCTGAAAAAGAGCGCGATCGCGCTGCTACAGTTCACTCGTAGTGAAACCTATCGGCAAAAGTGCAATTATATACGTAACCGGCAAAAGTGCAATTAACTATGTAACAGGGTAGATGTCATGCAAAGAGCTGGACTTCTGCCAAGCGAGATCGCGCTGCAAAAAAAAGATAAAAAGTAGTCCAGAAACCTGATGGGAAACAGCAAGCCTTGCATGTTTTCAGTACTTGGTCGCTGCGCTCGAGGAGGGCTAACCACCGGAAAAGGCATGACGTATGCGTGCCTTCCACTAATGAAAGCAAGACGATTTTGAAAGGCAAGCCCACGAACCAATGAAAGACACTGACATAACATGGACGGGCTCCGAGCCCTCTTCCATCTCCTAAAGCATCTTGCAAGCGAAACGCATGTGCAAGCGCATGCGACGCAGGCTCGACCCTAATAAAAATCGAGCAGAGGCTCAGTGTTTCTTAGGTGCCCGATACCTGCGCTGCTGAATTCCGAGATTGCCTTGTCGTCATTCCACTCTATGGCTCTTTTTTTCACCACCCTACACTTTCCGTATATCTCACTCTTGAAGGGTTATCACTGCCTTCTTTCTTTGTCACTCTTCTGGTGTTTTTCTTCCCTGTTTTTCATCCCTTTCTACTTTCCTTTCTCTCGACCAAAGTCTAACAAGGAAAAATAAGTCCCAGTGCCCATCACCTGCATCCACTTACACAAATTAAGTATTGCACCTCTGATATCTAAACTGCAATATATGTGCACTTGCCTTCTGGCTATGTTATTTACAGTCCGCACCTCCTGAATTGTAATACTGGCCCGAAGACACCCTGTTTGGCCCGCTGAAGTCTATTTCTATTGTGATACTTAAACTCCTTGACAAAGAATACCCCAGAACCTTTGAAATTGAAAGTAAAAAGTAAAACAAGCATTTGAAATGCAATGGGTCTTGCGTTTGCTCGAGTTAGAGCTATTAGAGTTGTAATTTCCTAACTTGACTTTTTGTTGCCACATAATTTGAAAAATGAAAAGTAAAACAATTGACATAAGCAAGCCAATTCAAAGCACTACGGCCGCCATGAGCTTGAGCGCGAAGAAGAGACACAAAAGGAAAAAGAAGTTTGTTTGCAGTCAAAGGTATCGGCAAACGTGCAGTTATCCTTGTACAGGGTCGATGGCCAAGGCGGTAACAAAACTGCCCCAAGGAGGGACAAACGTAAAGCATTTACCAATGATAAAAAAGGATTTTTGAAAGGCAAGCCAATGAACAAGTGAAAGTGATGGGCGTGCGGTGGGCATGGTTGCAGCACGTCAAAGCACTTGCGCACTCTACCTAAAAAGAAGTCTGGTTAATGCTCGCCTTCTTTTCACGGCCCTCTGTGTCTCACCAGACTTATGTGCCTGACAAACAGAAGCCCTCTCTAGAATACACTCTACATCTTTTAGTTGCATGGCCTATCAAGGAATATATATATATTAGTTATGCTTTGTTGCCATTGCCACCGTAAAGAAAATTATGCTTTTGCAACAGTCGTTTCTGAAAACCTAAGTTTTGTTAAAGACGCAGAGCTACAGTTATTACAAGTTTATTTGACTGTACTTTTGAAGTACTCTGTGGCACAGTAGGAATTTCCACTGGATTTCTGGAACTTTCATGTATTGCAGAAGACCTTTATACAGCTCCCCCTGTAATACCCAATGCGTGGGCACATATTTCACAGCTATGAAATGTCAAGGGGGTGGTCGATCATTAGGGCTTATCCCATGGAAATAAAGGAATGTCATTGCCTTTGCACATGTATCCTATTATCAGTCCCATGGTTCGGTCAAAGTGGCTCTTGTGATGCGCACTGTGTGCCACCTAGAAGTGGTATGGAAGATCCGTGGGATCTACCCCCATATATCGCCTTGCAGGGTGGTGCAGTCCATACTTCACCCACCTGTGGAGGGTCTCCGGCCGCCCCTTTGAAAGGCAATCGGTTGCATCAGCAGCCAAAGACAGAGCAGTTTGTGAACAACCACTTCAACTTTCACTGCTGCACCTCCATTACAGACCCAACTTTCTGATTTTGCTTATGCATGGGGTATACATTGAATTTTGTTTAAAATAGGTGCCTGGACCTGATCTGTGCCTGGTGCACCTAATTAAGATGCACCTGATACTGACTAGAACTGTTTGTTTGACTGGTGTTGTAACACAGTGCGTTTAAAGTCCTGCTACATAGATACTGCACCGTGGGGAGACTCCTGGGAAACTGTAAAAATTTTGTTCGAATTGAGAATATAACACACATCCCTCATTCTTAAAAATGCTGCATCAGACTTGAGAGCCTGGAAAGGTACTTGTGGTCTACAATAAGGCTATCATTTGCTATAAGGTTGCCTACCCCTCTTGTGAAGCCTAACTATAGTCTGGTTAAAAAAATACATAAGTCCTTGGAATTTTTAAATTAATAAGTTGTGGAATGAAGAATGTGTGGTCAGATGTTACAGTGAAATGGTACCAACTGTAATCCTTTTGTACGAATTATTTAAATAATTTGCTTGATTGATGTGCTTAAAGCCTGAGAATGAAAAATATGTCTTCCAGCGCAAATTATGCTCTGCAAGAGACTTTTGGGCAGCTGCTTCTTGCTAAGAAGAGATCCAACTTGGAATTCCTCAGATAAAAAGTTGTCTGGTCTTCATATACTAGAGTACAGTCATCACTACCCCTATTGGGGTTTCTGCCTCCCCATTAAATCTCCTGTACCTTGTATGACAGCATGCTAAACTTAATGTGATTAATTACGAAAACTAAAACTAAAAAATGTAAATCAGGTATCGGCATACCCAATTGGTCTCGCCTTTGGTCTTTATAAGTGTTAAGTCATGCATCACATTATCTTAAGTAGTTCAATTAAAGCTTAATTCTTGAATATGTCCTAAGGATATATGAAGCCCAAATTCAGTTCAAATTAACCATAAAGAGGGAAACAATGACAAAACAACCAATAATCTTGGGGAAATTAAAGGTGTCCTTAATGTAGCACCAAGTAATCCTTATGGAGAGAGAAGACCATCTGTTTTCTCATCAAGTCGTCTCTTTGAGGAATTAATTGTTAAACCCTTATGAAAAGAGCTGAAAAAGAGTCATCGTAATATATGTCTGGTAAATTGGCTGTTATCACAAGGCACTACAGTAATTAGTAAAGTAGAACGAAACTGACTTGAACCACACAGGAGGCCTCTACTTGCTCTGAAACATTAAGCCTCAGAGTGTAGTCTGAATGCTAAATCAGCATGTCCATCAAAAAAAAAAGCCTCCTGCAAGCCTCCTGCTACAGTGCACACAGGCACGCCATGGTTGAAGTTCCAGTTGCAAGTCAGGAAGTGTCTGCATTCATCATCTTAGCATTGATTGTTGCTGTACATCGCTTGTAGTGGCTTCCAGACGTGTTATGTAAAATGAATAATCGAAATAGAACACAATCAAAATATGCTATAAAGCATGTTTTAGCAAAGGTTGTTTTTTCTCTAGTTTTAAATCACTCTGCGAAGAGTGATGTCCTTGAAGGTGGGAGGTGGTGATGAGGGAGACGGCACCGCATGGGGAGATTAAGTGAACTGCGCTCTTCGAAGAGTGATGTCTGTGGATTCCTGGGCATTGCAGCATTGATGGCTGCTGTTCCTGGCAGGATGCAAAGCCCTGTTTTTTTGGGAAAGAGACAGTCTCATTACACTTTTTCTGTACCGTCATGTGCTTTATAGAAAGCCCTGTGCTTTAAATCTACCAGCTATTTGTTTTTAGTGCAGTGCAAGAGACCCTGCGCATGAATGCACATTATATAAGTTATAACTCAATAAGAGGATGTTCCCTGTGTAAAGCAGCTTTGGGTGGGTAGTGGAAATGAGGGAGACTGCACCGCATGGGTGATTAAGTGAACTGCGCTCTTTGAAGAGTGATGTCTGTGGATGCCTAGTTATTGCAACGTTGATGCTTGCTGTTCCTGGCATGATGCAAAGCCTGTTTGGGAAAGTCAGCCTCATTATACCTTTTCTGTACTGTGTGCCTCATAGAAAGCCCTGTGCTTTAAATCCAGCAACTATTTATTTGTTTGCTGCAATGCAAGTGACCCTGCACATGAACACACGCATTCTACATTTTTAACCCTTTAAGAGGATGTTGCCTGTGTGAAGATCATATAAAGAACCAAAGTGTAAAGATACAGTTCTTTACCAGTGCTCCACAGGAGGAAACAAAATACAAAAAAGGAGGGACAAAGGGGAAGTATGCACCACTAGCATGGAACCATTTTTAAAGGACAATCAAAAGGACAAGTAAAAACCGAGAGGCGGGCTGTAAGCCCACAAAGTATATACAAGAGGTCGCTAAGCAAAAGCACAAGCGCTGTCTAGGCTTGACCTAAAAAAAAAAAAAAAAAAATAGGGAGTGCTTGCCCATACAGTGCTCATTTTCAGAAACAGCTATCATCAACGTGCTAGGGAGTAGATATACTGATTCATGTGTTTATGAAACTTCCTAGGTTTCATCAATTATGGCATATAATGTTAGATCAACTATGTTTAAAGCTTCATACCCCACGTAAATGGCACATTTAAAATGTTAGAATGAACTTGGGTTTATACTTAGGTCTTGGGGAGATTCTGATCTGAGAAACGTGTTGCAGAATTGAGGAAAATTGCTGCCATTTTTTCAGGGTAGTTATGAGGATATTGTTGATACATCATAAAGTAGAATAGACTGAATGTGGTTGAGCCTCTTTTTATGTGTGTATTTATTCTTACAGTGTGATGATTGTAAAGATGGTAGTTAAAGGAGAGAGCCCAATGAGGGTTTGCATGCATTTCTGTAGCCAGATATTGATGATATTGGTGAGCATGCATATATTTCCAGTATTTGAGTAGGTGTACTGGATCCCCCAGCCTAAACATGATGAACCCTGATGGAACAAAAGTTTCTCTGGCTTGGGGGTTTAAATGAATCAAAGAAACAAAGCAAATAAAAAACATCAATACCATCTGTGTAGTGATCAGTTAGGTTGAATCAATTAGGTTTGCAGAGTCTAACAATAAGTGCCTTTATCTCAATAAGTGGGATTCTGTCACAAAGGTCACAAATTCCAGAAGGGGCACAGTGTTAAAACACAAAAGTCCACAGAATATCGTATGAGCACAAGGAAGTGTTGGTTGTAAACAAAAGAAGGTAGTAAGCAATGTGGCTAACCTTGAGAAGAAACATAAGACTAACTTTACCAAGTTTATGTGGTAATTGGTTGAAGTAAAGAGGGCCTAAGAGAAGGCACACAGGACTCTGAAGGATTCTAAAATATTTGCTGGGTGTTCCTCCGCCTAAGTCAATAGGGAAATGGCTTGGCTGTTACCCTTAATGAGATTGTTTAAGAAGACCTCCTTATTAAATCTATCCTGATACCCTTGTTACAAGAGCATGTTAATGACAGATTCTTCAATTGCCCTGTAGCACCTATGAGGTGCAAATCAAGGGTCAGCGCAATGGAGTTATCGTTGCTGATACAGGAGGCGGTCATATTATAATCTAATGTCAATTCTGTTTAATCCAGGGATAGAGTAACTAAATCAATTGCTCTTCCATTGTTAGACCCATTATGAGTGGGAAGTAGAGATGCCCCTTCTGCTATTATTTTGCAAATGCCAGATATTTAGAAACCAGACTCCCATTCAGTGCCACCCCAAAAAGGGTGTACTGGATGTGAAAGATATCTGCACCCTCCCTTAGCCTGAATCC
The DNA here is from genome assembly GCF_031143425.1 of Pleurodeles waltl. Taxonomy (NCBI): domain Eukaryota; kingdom Metazoa; phylum Chordata; class Amphibia; order Caudata; family Salamandridae; genus Pleurodeles; species Pleurodeles waltl. The sequence continues at coordinate 84,892,563 of NC_090437.1, read as the reverse complement.
ACAAGACCATAATTCACAGTTTTCACACAGTCTTGTATTAAAATCTCCTGCCCAGATTACTAATGTCTCCTTATTATGACTACTGAGAAAAATCATTGTCCGTCTAGATGTTTGCGAATACACTTATAACTCGAGTATCAGAAATCTTGTACAGATTATTCAGAATAACATCAAGCAAATATGGGATCTGAAAGAACACCAGCTGATAATTGGATGTAAAATTAATTACTGTGGTGCAGAGACCTGTGAGATTTACAGAGAACAAGATGGCTAGACCACCGTTGGATCTTCCTGCCCGAGATGGAGTAGCTGTACTACAAATTGTATAAAAACTGTTGACACAAAAATATTTTTTGTTTTTGTTTTGCGTACAAACAACAAAAAGGAGTGCAAGCTGGCACCCAGAACAATAAAATAAACAGAGCAGGAGAAGAGCAGCACAGTATCAGCAAGTACAAATTTAGCATGTAGCAACAGAGCACCGGTCATGTTGGTGACAAGAAATCATAAAAATAACAACACTGCATGGGCATTAGGGCTGAACAGGTGAGGTCACAACATTTTATCCAGCAACCCCACACCTTAGGGAAGTTACGCAGGCACTCGCTTCTCTTTTAAGTGACCTTTTCAGCTGCCATATATGAGCCCATCCCACCCTCCACTTCTGGAGAGTTTGGATCTCAGGGGCATCCCAGTGCTTGGCCTCATCTGTCTTCGCCACCTCCAGGACAAAGTTGCAGAAAAGGAGTTTGGCACGGGGGACATCCACATCTGTTGGTATGCCAAGTAGAATGTAGTTAGGCTTCATTGGGAACTTTGCCCCAAAACACTGCCTAATTCTCTTATTATTGCTTGAAAATATGGTTGTATGGTGGGGCAACCCCACAGTGTGTGGAGGAAGGTCCCTCTGTCCCCCCTATACCGTAGACCGCTGTGGGACTCCACTCTCCCCATTTTGTGTAGGCGAGCGTAGTCATAGTAGACCTGGTGGAGAATTTTGAGCTGTATAATCTTCTCTGGGGTGCATCAAGGCAGCCTCCCAATCCATATCGTCAAGTTCCCCCACCTCATTCTCCCACTTTTTCCTTAACTTCTTCAGTGTCAGGCATAATATTATGGAGTGTTTTGTACCTGAAGGAAGCTGCCTTTTCCGCAATCTCCCGCTTTACTAGACTACCATCTAAGGGAGCGTCTTTAGGCAGGTTGAGAACGTCAATGGCCTCTGCACATCAGGCATGATGGAGCTGTGCATACTTGAAATATTGGATAGCTTGTAAATGATAATCCTGCTGAAGGGAGCGGAAGAGCATAAGGCCCCTATCCTCGAGGAGATTGCCGATCTTAGATAGTCGTATGCGGTCCCAAGCTCCAAAGACCTTAAGTTTCCAAAGTTCCCTAAATCTCTCCCCCACCCAGAGCAGAGTTTCCTGGGTTACTCTATTCGCCCACACAATACATCTGGGGCCCTGGACTGCGCATTGATCGCCATCTGTATCGTTGGCAGCAACCGTCCAGCACCCTTCCTCATAGAGATTATGTCGATAGGACCTTGTCTGGAACTGAGTTTTCTCTAAGGCATATTTGCGATGGTCTTGGGTTGCACGCTCCCAGTCATTGATAACAATTAAGGGGGCTGCCCAATAGTACGCTCAGATATCAAGAAGGACAATGCCGCCATTGTACTGGTTGTGCTGCATTGCTTTCAGCGCTATCCTGTGGTGCCCATTGTTCCATAATAATTTTCTGACTTCTACATCAATCCTAACAAAAGCTCAACCTGGATCTTATAATATGTGTTTTGGAGCACATATAAGATTTTTGGTAATCATTTTATAAATGGTGGCTCTGTTTAGTAGTGTCGGTGGTAACGCTCAGCTCAGCTCAGCTCAGCATGGGCGTGGTAATCTGCCAGCACCCTCCTCTGGAAGTGTGGATGGGTCTAGATCTCGGCCCATGGGGCACAAAACTGATTTATCCCAGTTTACGGTGTACCCAGAGTGGACACCATAGCATTCAAAGACCTGAAAAGCCATTTGAGCCATCTCTGCCAGCTGGGTGATGAACAAAAGACTATCATCTATATGAAGGTAAATCTTTTCCTCCTCCATGGCAGTCTCAGTAGCTCAGAAACCCTTAATGTCAGGATGGCCTCGGACCAGACAGGCCAGAAACTATGTGGTATGGCAAACAGGAGGGTGAACAGGGGACAGCCCTGTCTGGTCTTCCCTACTAATGGGAAACTCCGAGGAGAGGACTCCATTGACCCGAGCTGCTGCCAAAGGTGCCTGGTAGAGCACCACTATCCAGAGTAGGAATTTGGGGCCAAAACCAAATCTCTCTAGGATCTGGGAAAAGAACGACCAATGAATGGCATCAAAGGCCTTCTTAGCATCTAGAGAAAGTAGCACATGGGGTTCCCACTGGGGGTGAACCTCCGACAGCCAATTATGGACCCTTCAGAGGTTGTACCTAGTAGACCTATTGGTCCCTATGGATCAGATGGGATATAACCCCAAGAGGCCTGGTGGCCAGAATGCTGGCCGAGATTTTGGTATCAACATTTAGCAACTAAATTGGGTGGTATGATCCACAGCTCATAGCTGTTTTCCCTTTTTTGTGAATAACCACAGTCGTGGCACACTGCAGGTCAGGCGGCAGTGCTCCCACATTTTGGGCCTCAAGGAACATTTTCATCCAGGATACCATTGGTCCCAGGAGTTTTCCCTGAATTCAGCTTCACTATAGCCGCCTGTATTTCGGGAAGTGTGATTTCCTCATCCAGGGACACGCGATCCTCCACAGGGGGGACTATCATAGCTACTGTGCCAAGATAGTTAGCAATCTGTTGGACTCTGGCAAGGGCCTCATAGTACCTAGCAAATTTCTGCGCTATACCCCTTAAATTTGTTTGGGATTCACCATCGCTGTTTACAATACACTGCAACCAGGGGCCTCAGCCTTCCACTTAATAAGCCATGCCAGGAGCTTACCTGCCTTGTCTCCCATTTGAAAGAGACGGCGTTATTTAGCCAGAATTTGGTTCCCTGCCTCGTGTTGGGCAAGAGCACAGTATTTGGTGTGTAGGGCTGGAATCTTGTGAAGACTCTTGGACTCAGACAAAGCCTTGGGAGCCCCTTCAGAGTGCACCGGTTGACGTTTAATAGTCTTGATTGCCTTAGTCTCCTTCCTTCTCTTATGCAAAATTATGTTCAATGCCTGGTCTTGCAGTATTGTTTTGTAGGCCTCACAAAGAACTATAGCAGAGTTCACAGATTCTTTATTTTCTGTAAAGTAGAGCTCAGTATCAACTTGCAGTTCTCTTGAAACTGCCTTATCCTGCAGTTCACAGACATTTAACGTCCATCAAATTCCTGGATGGCGAGTCTACTGACCAGCAAAATCCAAAGCGGTAAATGATCAGACAGACCCCTAACAAGGTATTACGCTCATTCAGTCATACCAATCTCACCTGCCAGGATAAAAACATAGTCTACTCTTGAGAATAGACTCTCAGTCCCAGAGAAATATGTGTACCCTCTATTGTCTGGGCGATGGTGGCGCCAAAGATCTGAAAGACACAGCTTAGTCGCAAAAAAACAGCCAACGGCGTCTCCCTTGGTGCACCCAGAGCCGAGCCTGTGGGGTCAAATTCAGAGGGCATAACATCATTAAAGTCATCCCCCAAAATGAGCAGGAAAGAGCCTGTTTCTAACAACATGGCCATCACTTTATAGGGTGTGTTGCGGGGAAACTTAAGATAAAGAAAAGGACAAGACTGCTCTCTGCAAGGCAAACACAGCTTTTTACTGCACAGCAAGAAGGGTAGCTATCTCCATACAGGTATACAGCTGGTCTCAATTTGCTGCTTCATAGACAGCCACTCATATAGTAACATGAACAATGCTTACTACAAAAGGTCAAATAATAAGTTACATAGCAGTTACATGTTTGTTGTAAAATGTGACATCACCACTACCCCTAAACCTTTAACCTATTTCGTACACATTCTTTATTATAGTTCTAACAGTGCTTAACAAACTAGCTATTCACTGCTCTTGAGTGCATGTGTATTTGGGTGCTCTGCTCCCAAGACCTCTTTTCGGATTCTGTGTACCCTTGGCTAATTTAATCTCCTGCTCCTCCTCTTCAATCATTTCTTTTTATTTACTGGGACAAAAGAATGCCTGCCTCTGTGTTAAGACCAAAAATTCCTTCAAGATTACAAACACAGGTTTTCCTTTAAGACCTTGCTGGTCATGAGCACAGATTGTAGGGCTACACTGCTCTTTTACCACATATAATTTTATATTGTTTTCTATTGAGGTATGATGTCACGTAATTCCTTCACATTTCATTTCCTCACCATCACCCCCCGTTGATATTTCAACTATTGGGTCTAAACATTGGTCTACACTTGGCACTAGGTGATATATATTGCCCTGAGCATCTACTACTCGTGTTGGTGTCCTAACTGAAAACATTCCTCCTGCCTTTGTACTGATCCTCCTACAACAATCAACTTGCTAAAATTAATTGAATACCAAAACATATCAATAACAAGAGCTGGCAACATGGCTTTTAACAGCCAGACATCTAGGATGGTAGTGAAGGAAACCACCCACTATGCCAATTATCTGGGGCACCTCCTTTATATCTATCAGTTTCTTCTGTAGATTATGCAAAGTTTGTATAGCCTCTGACAAAGTTCCATTGTCCGCATCATTTGCTGGAACATAAGTACAACAAGCACTTCCAATCTTTGCACATACCCCTCCTTCCATGGCCGTCACAAGGTCAAGTACATAACGGTGCTGCCTTATCATTCTCATAGCACGCAGCTCCTCTTTTATGGCATTAAATCTGTCTTTCATAGTATTTATAGACTTTATAAGTTCCCATTGAATTGTCTGAAGACATAGAGCAGTTGCCTCTTCCTGAACAAATGGCAGAATACTTCCAAAGAACAATTGTGCATCATTAAACAGCTGGTACTCTTGGCATCATAATTCCAAGTGGGAGAGCCGTAATACTCTGCAGTTCTTCTCCTTCGGTGATGATGTAACAAAGTTGTTGGGCGGCTCATGGGTGTTCATGAAGCATTGATAAATTGACTCCAGCAGTGCAAGGTGACCATGGTACATAGGCCGTTCCAGTTTGGTGTTAGCTGAGCGTACAGTAGTTCTTCACACTTCCAATAATAGTCCATGAGGCTGGAGGAGCCCCCCTGCATGTCAGCATTATCTGTTGTTGCATTGTAGTTGATATTCCTCCTTACAGCATTATCTGTTGTTGCACTGCAGTTGATATTCCTCCTTACATTAATGGTGCCGTTTCCTTTAAAACATAAAGAATCAATGTTAATCTCATAACTTTCTGAGGACTTACTGTACTATCTATCCAGCACTCAACATTATCGTCCCAAGTACATGCACGCTTTCTTACTGCATCCTGACTAATGTTAGTCCGGTTCCATAAAGACATGACCCTACAGGAAAATTCAATATAAGAATGCCATTAATCATGGGCATAAGCTGATCTAGTAACTCTAAATCCTGGCCTGCAAACACAATCTTGGGGTGAAGGATTTACTAAATAGCTACTACACTCAGTGGATGTGTGTGTTACTCCTAAAAACCCTAAACCTAAGACCATTAGTATCCATTCTGCAGTGTTAGGATGACCTGTTTTCTTCATTTGTGCTATTTCGCCCTTGATGTTCTATCTACCTGTAAGGATGCATAAAATTCCACTGAAGTCATTTTGTGGCATTAACTAAAAACTGTACTACCGTAACATGTGTTGGCTGCATTCGGGACTCAATCCTACCCAGGTAGAGATGTAAAAGACATAGTGCTGTCCTTGGTGGTACTTCCTTAGTTGAATGTAACCTATCTGATCCTGTGGCATGAGGAATTAAAGAGAAAACGAAACATGATTCATTAGTACTTTATGGAGCTATAGCTGACGTGTTGATACCACATGTTAGCTAATAATCTGGTATGAATACTATGGGACACATTAGCATGAGTAGAGAGTTCTCTTCGCAGGTGTATGATATAACTAGTTGAGCTTGAAAATATATTACTCTCAAAAGCAACAGAAGAAGTGATAGTAACAAGAGACAAAAAAGGAAAAAGAAAACAAAAATACTTAACTTTCATTTTGCTGGTTCAAACATTTTCCCAAAAGCAGAACATTACATAAAGGCAGAGGTGTAGGATGGGGGGATTTACAGTCACAATCTTCTTCCCTTTCTTGTTCCATTTATATCGCTGGTGTTTTTTTGGGGGTGATGCAGAGTTCAATCAAATGTCCGATAAAAGAATTCAAGGCTTCCTGCCGTCTACCTTTTAGGGCAGTGGGTGTCAGGTGGTGATCAGAACTAGGTGTGATCCTAAGGGAGAAGGGTGCCAAAGGTAAACAACACAAACACTTCTTATGCAAACTAGCACATAGCTTGCTGATCTTATTCATCAGCAGGCCACTAAGGAGCTCAATTATGCCGTTGCTTATGGGATGATGAACAAAAGATAGTTTATGTTTTATCCCCATCATCTTTGTGAGATGTATGAAGATTCCATTAGCAAAGTATGTGCCGTTATCAAATCTTATCCCTTCTAGAATTCCCTAATAGGGAATCCCCTGACATATCAGAAAAGTAGCAGCTGACTTAGCATCACAATAGATGCATTGTCCTGCTTTAATCCATCAAGAAAAAGGACAAACTACAACTATGAGACACTGATAATTGTTGCACATTTCTAACATGTCCACAAAGTGAAAATAGAGAGCCTTAAAAGGACCTTGTGGTTGTGAAATGGTAGAAGTTATCTCCTTCAATGTGGGATTTCAAAAGAATTGTTGACAAGCGATACAATTATGAAGGTACATGGTAAACATATCATGTAAGTTGAGAATGATGGACAAATGATCTCTTGAGATGTGAGCTGGTAAATGCAATTGATCAAGAGCTATCATAACTAAAGCATGAGGAATCACTTATATTTGCCTATACACTAAGTCAGTCCCTGACTGGGAGCATCCCTTTGCCTCCCGTAGCTGTTTCTCATGTGGTAGAGCAGCTTCCTGCCGCTCCTGTAGATGTAAACTCGCTGTTTCAGCATAACGAAGCTTGAAATTACCAGTGGCAATGTCAGATTCAGACTCAGACGGCGAGGCAGTCTGGGCCAGCAAAACAGGGACATGTTGTGAAACTGATGGTACAGGTGGGGTTGTGCAAGTAGCTGCTGAGTCTGCTACTGCATTTCCTGGTGACACAAAATCCTGTCCTTTTGTATACGCTGCACACTTGACAACTGCCATTGCCTATGGTAATGCAAGTTCCTCTATTAAAGCCTCTAAAAGATTCCTTTGCTTAACAGGACTTCTGTCTGACTTGAGCAAACCTCTACTGCTCCATCGCATAATGCTAGAATGTACAGTGGTAGTTACAGAAGTGGAAAATTAGTGTATTGTGATGACTTTTCCTGCTCCTTGTTTAAGAGCCGCTATCCATTCTATCAACTCTGTTGCTTGTACAGATTAATGTGCTGGTAAAATTAACTGCTCTACGACGTGTAGTGTGTCTGGAGAATCAGTCTGTTGCACTCTGACTACTGCTACACTTGTGTGTCTCACTCCTGTATCCAGGTCAATAGTAGAGGAACCATCAACAAAATAGACAATACTACCTGGAATATGATCCTCTGTTGCTTGACTAGATTCATTAGGGATATACATTGCACAGTCATGCTCATCATCCTCAGAGTCTTAATATAGGATACACAGAGGATGTACGAAGAATGCTGCAGGGTTCACTGTATGAACCCTGTCTAAGATCTACAGAAAGCCCACGGCTTGTAACTCGTTATTGCATGCACAAAGTAGTCACTGAAGGGTGCAGATTAACTCCATTCCATTAGGCAAAATGGCTCGATTGAGACAGAATTGTAGTGATGACCGCGTATTTGAACATGAGTTGGGACAGCTGGACCATCGCTTCAGACAAACGGGCTGCTTTCAATTGGTACTTAGCACAGCTATGGCTAAAATCCATGATAAGACACACAGCTTACTTCTTAGGGGGAGCCAAGTTAAAAAGAGGAGGGATGGACTCCTTAACTTCATCACTAGGTACAACCCATGTAGTCATCATGTATACTGGATCTTAATTAAATATTGACACCTACTCAAGCTGGACAACACAGTATTTAAATATATTACTACTAGGCCCTACATCACATATAGCAGAGGGAAAACCCGTAGGAGTTCTCTATGTGCCAGTTACATTCCTCCTACCCCACATGGGGCAACTCCTACTTGGCTACCAGAAAAGTCCAAGGGTTTTTATAAGTGTAAACAGTGTAACATGCAGTTTTGCCCTAGGCAAGAAGGTAGATTTTCAGGATAATAGAAGGAAGACATGCTATTAGACATTTCATGAACTGTAATTCAAATTTATTGTCTATTTTATTATTAGCATTCGCAAACATAGTTATGTTGTACATAAAGGAATGTAAATCTTTAATGTGAAATTCCATGGACTGGCTTTGGCTGAAAGCAACCCTAGAGTCGGAAACAGAACCGAGGTGCTGAGGAAATTGGAGAGTGAATGGTTTATTTGTCTATGAGCAGCAGAAATGGGACTGAATGTGGATAAGGAACTGCGTGTGTTTTTAAAGTGCTGAACAAGGGTTTTACTATGGTACTACAACTGTACGTTCTGCTGTTACATTAGGCACACTTATATTTCTGCATCCTGAACAATATAACACGTTAGACTTTAGATTAACTTGCATCCAGGACTTCTAGATCATTGGGGCATTTAAGATGTAAAGGGAGTTTCTAATTTTCAATTTTTTAAATGGTTGTAAATGAACTTTATATTATCCTTATATGCATATCAGTAAATAAGTAGTTTGTGGGTTTTTTACATGTACATTTCTGTTTTTCTACCCATATCTTAATATCTCTACATAACTACCTGGCTGGGGCAAAAGTACAACATATGCCCCGGCGACTGCCTCATTTCACTCTGGTGCTGTCCTTCAACTCGTTGGTTGACTCTAGTGTTAAAATGGCTACCACTTTGCATGCCTTTTTTAGCACTGTCTCAGGATAAGTCCTCTTTCTATACCTGCACGTAATGGGGACCTTACACATACCGGATGCACTATGACCCATCTGTCTCCACTCTGCTCTCGGACGGACGTTGCTCTTGAACTGACATTGCTCTTAAACCTTGCATTCAATACAGGTGAGCTTTATCTAGTTTATTGCTTACTCCCACAGTTCTGTGGGTCTCTCATATTGTTAACATTGCTAGTATGTGCACACCCAATGAGTCTAACAATGAGGTTTTGTCATTTATATTAAAATGCAAACTTATCATGGTTTTGCTCTTTTGAACAAGAATTTGCATCAAGATCGACAATTACCATTAGGGTATGTTACTGCACTATGTACTGCATTTCACTGTTAGTTATGAATTTGTTTCTCACTATGGAGTATGGATATTGCATGGGTGGGTTGATTTATGTTATTGTTGCTGGACACTTTTTCGTATGTAAGAGAACTGTGACGTTCTTGGAAACTTCTTACGTGATTTGTGGGTTTGGTTTCTCTTACTCCTTTATTTCTCTTTGCATGGATACGTAATGGGGCCTAATATATTATTTTACTCATGTCTAAACTACGAAGACTGTTGGCTCGGTATTGGTATAACTTTTGACGACATTAGGAGGCCCTTTTATATTTAAGACTTGATCGTGGTTGTTTTAACAATTGTGTTCTCTCTGGTTACATTTATTAGCGTGTTACTGTTCCGCTTTGCTCACCTACTATTCTTTTGGGCACCAAGTGTACTGTAAGGATTCACTTAATTTTAAGAAGTTATCTCTGTATAGCGCTTGCTATATCTTCACTTAGTTGCACGATCTCTTGGGTGTTCTTGTATGGACTTTGATTTTTCCACACGTTATCGCGCTGAACTCCTAATTTCGGGTTCGGTCTCGCACCGTTATATATCCACCTTTTTTTTCCATGTGCAGTGGGGACTCTTTTTCATCACACTTGCATGGACTTTGTCTTGTTTTTACATTCACAATTCTTTTACCAACTAAGACACTGATATGTATATGGGAGCTTTGTCTAAATCTCATACATCCCTGTCTTCTCATATGTTTTGCAATGTGTATTTTTCATGTACCTTTTGCAGCCTTAAAAAAGTCACTCTTGTGATGAAACAAGGTCGGCTATCGAGGATTTATACGAAACGTCAATTAAAGGATTGTACTTATAAGTTTCAACACATCCTTACTGTGCTGGATTATATGTGACATTAAAATCTTTAACATATTAGTGTGCGGATGGCATCTTTTTTTTTTTAACAATTCATATTGGTTGTGGACCAATACAACATAAGCTCTGGTAGTAGGGCTTTATTTCCTGACTGGCACCTGGACAAACTGATTGTTATGAGGCTGACACTTCCCACTACACAATTGGAATCTCTTTTTTGTGGAGGTGTAGGCTGTTATTTCACTACTACATATTTTTGTTCTGTTCAGTGTATGATACTTCACAACCTTCAAAGATGGTAGTGACAGTATAACCTCATATCCTGACACTCTGTGTAGTTACAGTAGACTTAACCTTCTGAATGATGGTAAACACAGCATGTTCTGCATAGAGCATCAAATGTGCCTCCATACCAATAGGGGTGCTCTTCTGCACTGTAAGGGCTGCAGTGATGAGAGCTTGCCCGCTAAGATAATGTCCTCTTTCATCTGAAACCAATTGTCCACTAAAATGTGCAGTCGGTTTGTATCCTAAGGGATATTTCTGCATAAGGACATATGTCACCACTTGACCATTTGAATGATAAAAGAGATAAAACTCCTTGGTGTAATAAGAAATCACCAAAACTGGGGCATTTGATGTCTCAGTCTTCGACTTCTGGAAGGTCTCCCTCAATTCTTATGTGCACATTATCTCATCATTTCTGTCTTTTGCCTGTTTAATATAAGCTAGCAAAGGCACTATTAAAGTGCTGCAATAAAAAACCCATTGTCTCACATAGTTACAGAGGCCAAGACACTTTTGCATTCCCTTAATAGTTTCTGGCTCAGTCATCTGATGTAAAGATGCTGGTCTTTCAGGAGTTACTCGTCAACCAAAAGTTGACAGTAATTGTCCTAAGTAATGGACCTCCTCCTGAAAATACTGAACTTTGTCTTTTTCTCCCTTCTATCCTCTCTGTGCTACAGTAACCAAAAGAGTTATGGTATCTTTCCTACACTGTTGTTCTGTATGACTGCAAACTATTATGTCATCGACATAGTGAAATAAGGTACTGTCACACTGGAGGTTTGACAGATAATTTTTTACCACTCTGTTAAAAATGCTTGGGGACTCACAATACCCTTGTGGTAAGCAAGAATACAAATACTGAGTCCCGTGATAGGAAAACAATGTCAAATAATGGCTGCCTGGGTGAAGAGGGATGCAAAAAAAAAAATGAGAACAATTTCAGGACAAGGACATATGGAGTACATTTCCCATGAATGTAGGAGAGCTGTTTTCTTCTCCAGGTGCTCTTTCTCTTACCCTTTCTCTGGACCATCCACAGCCCAATATTCTTTCATGCTTACTCATTCCCGCCCACCCTAGGTTGCTTAAAAAGCATGCTAGGCAAGGCGTTACCTACATCTGTAGGCTCTGGTGGAATAGGCAGTGCTCTAGTGAGCATGGCCCCTACAGATAAAGAAACAGGTGGCACTACTGCCAATGCCTGACCAGCAAGAATAGAATTTATTTTACACAATTCAGACTTTGTTTTCTCCAAACTGACCAGAATTGGTTCAAGCTCGCCCATTACATTTGTAATTGTGCCCTTTTCTGCAGCTTCAATATCCATACGAGGGAAAAAAGTGGATGTGCACAGCCCATTTGATTTAGTCCCACCTTCATCTCTCTTCCTTTTTCCTCCTGGGATTGCACAGGATGCCATGTCAGACAAAGCATACAACTGCCAGCTTTCTTCCAAGAACCAAAGACACAGACTGAAAGAGCCCTCAATACGCTCGATGTGCGAAGGGCCTTAATGTATTTTCTACGAGAAACAATGGAATAAGTAAGGGAATGCCTATGTCCAAGGAGACATTTGCAGGTAGATTGCAGAAACCGTGACGAAGTCTGTGCAGCATCAACATGGGCATCTCTGCACATGTTCATTAAACATTACTGTGTCGATACTCGGATGAACATAGAAGTACAAGTGGGACACAAGGTACTATGACACCTGTTTGCTAACTCATCCTCATTTCAACCCAAGGAAAGGGATACCACTGTATAATCTAATGCACAGCTTGTGAAATCCAAAAAAGGATTCATACTGCATAACGAAATGGTTACTTACCAGTAAGAGTAGTTTTGCAGCTTGAAGAGTTTTCTGGATTCACACGTGACCCACCCACCTCCCTGGAAATGGGACAGGAAGCAACAGGTTGGGTGGGTAGAAGAAAGAAAAAAAGAAGAAGAAAAAGGGAAAATAATATAAGAATATGAAATAAAAAAGAATATGAAAATGGCAACCACATACAGGAACTTCCAGGTCGTCGTCTGATGTCAAACAGATGTCAGACTTGGCACCTAATGGCAGTCAACCACACCCAAAGGGCGTGGGAAAATACGTTTCTGGACCCAACCACTAGATGGCAGAATAATGCACAGCGTGTGAATCCAGAAAGCTCTTCAAGTTGCAAAACTACTCCTACTGGTAAGTAACCATTTCATTTTACTGGTCTTACCACTTATGCAGTTGGCCACATTGAGTTGACCTACAACGTGGAATGCTTGCTCAAGCTCCCTGCCCAGCCATTCCTTTCAAACGCCCAAGATCATCTGCTCAGAATCCTATATTTTAAGGAAGGCTTCCTCGAATAGACTCTTTTGATTCAAATAAATAAATAAATAAGAACATTTTAATACTATACCAACTGCTGCATAAGCAGTCTTTCTTTCCAGGCCCCAAAGACCACATTTGCAGCAAATTTATAGCTACTGGAATGCTGTATCTTAAATTCAGGAATGAGCTCCAGACTTTTCTCTCACACCTGTCAAGCGGTGTTCCATGTTATCCCCACCAGTGCTCTTTTACATTGCCTCTTTACTGTAGCACCCAACTTTCTCATCCCATTAATGGCATTCCCAGGTAGTTACATTCAGGGACCTCACCCCCCAGGTGTTTCCATTTAGATATCATCTACCAGTAAAGGGACTAGCTCTAAATTTCATGCCCAGTCTTTCTTAAATTAATATTAAGTCAAGTGACTGAAGAAAATGTAGGCATGCAAGGTTTTGTCGCCCTCTGGAGGTCTGTAATGTCAAGGTGACTAAATCAGCGCTCAACTGAACTAGCTGAGGGATGTCGAGAGTTTTAAAGCTAAAGCTTCAAGTGACAAGAAGTTGTCTGAGAGACCTGACAGAAGACTATTGACAAAAAAGGGGGCAGTGAATACTGATAACTTCTTTTATAAGCCCATCTGAGATTGCGAGCAACTCCTAATGAGTCTTAGTCCTTTAACAGAATCTTCTCTTTGAACATTCACAATGACATACATCTAAATATTTGCTTTGATCCATCTTGATGCCTGAGTTGTGGATCAGCACAAGCTGAATGCTATGGACCAAAAGTACTTTCTTTTCAAAATTTGGAACACTGGAATGTTCTACTTGCTGGAAATGCTTACTTTGGGCCTCTGTTGTTATCCTCGCTCAGAGAAAAGAGACTCCGGTGACCTCGTGAGCTGATTGAGTGAGTGGTCTATTTATAGAACATGGGGTGACACAGGAAGCAGTGCACAGCAGCTTTTTTATTTCATTTTTACGTTGGGGTTCTTATGTGCTATATACATATCATAGGTCTACTTTGAGGTTATTAGAACGCTTTATTGCAAGTCATTATAAAACACGCATGTCCATTGAAAGACTGGGAAGACAGGATCAATGCCAGGCTTGCAGGGTAACCACTATGTAAATAAGTGCCATATAAATTATTTTTGTGTAATCTATCTTGTGGGTATCAAAAAACTCTGAAATGGTTCTAGACCTACCTTGAGTTCCCAGAAAAAACACATTTGAATCCTTTTCAAAGCCCGAAAAAATGCCAATGAATCAGCCCTGTAGAAGCCTCACTGGGCACCACTGGTCTAGGTGAAAGACCTTCCCGCTCTACTCTGAGTGGTCCGGATGGCAAGACCAAGACTTCAAATTTTGAGTAGCCATCCCAACAGAGATAATTCTCACTTCAAAACCATCGTGCCAGTGCACAAATGTATGCACTGAAAAGGCACCGTCAAGGCCTAGGAGATTCAGGTACACGTATCTGTTCTACAGAGTCCAGTCCTGAGCCGAGGGCTATTATGAGACTGTTAATCCAAGGCAGTGCTTTAAATGAATACAGAGTACCAGCCCTTCTATATTTCCATTTAAAACACTGACCCAAGGTCACAGATGTCACACATCTGGAACCTATCCTGTCGGCCTATCTAACACTGACGGTCTGTTTCATCAAGCTGCGCACATTTGAAGCGTCCTGTGCAGTTAAGCTGCCTCTTCTGTTATTATCTTTGTATACAGTCAATGCTTTTTAAAGTTAGGCTGGTATTGCCAATGTAGAGGAGTAATCCCTTTAAACATTTAACACCCAGATATATATGTCTGCCACCTTTTCTTTGCTCCTAACTCTTTTGACCCCCTCATTCTCTGGTTTAAATGCCAGGACAATGCCTCTTTGTGGCTTGTTTGGTGGTACCAATGTTTAGTTATTGACACTAGAAAGGGTTGCATCTCTAGGGTATCAGAGCCATTCTGTAGGAATAAGGCAAAAAACACTCCCAAGATGGTGGCCTTGTGTCCTCTCTCCTGCAGCGACAGGCCTGGGAGGGTTGCTGTGGCACCTGGCATACATCCACTACACTCCAAACCAAAACACATAGGTAAAATACATTGTCATTTACAATAGCTTTAACTCTCACAAATGTGAGATATAATGTATTGCAAATGCTTGTTAAGGTCTGTCTTGACTGTACCACAGCCTGT
This sequence comes from Pleurodeles waltl, assembly GCF_031143425.1. NCBI lineage: Eukaryota > Metazoa > Chordata > Amphibia > Caudata > Salamandridae > Pleurodeles > Pleurodeles waltl. The sequence continues at coordinate 84,877,461 of NC_090437.1, read as the reverse complement.
AAACCTATTGTTACAGTTCTTTAAAATATATGTTGTGTGATCTTTGGCTCCATCAAGACACTTATTTCTCCCTCACTTCATGTTGTTTGGTGTATCAAGTGTTAATCCGCTATCTAGAAGGCGTTTCCATTGTAATACATTAAAGACTGTATTGGTTCTGTATCCCCTATTTGCATTCTGAACAGAAAGCAATTCCTTATTGCTACTTCGCCCCCACTTCCCTACCCCAGGCATTGGGAGAGGTAGTCAATTTGGCTTTAATGTGTGAAACAGCATTTGTGTGTTCAACATATGCAAACTTCATGTGTGAATGTGTGTATTTGCACATGTGGGCTCTTTAAAGCAAGATATATTTGCTTTGTCGATGCTTGTTATTATTGTATTTCCCCAGACAATTAATTGACATATTCATTGCATGGATGAAAGTCCACAATGAACCCACATTGTGCAGTGAGAATGAATTCATATGACAAGTTTGAATTAGAGACAAAAAAGTTTACATCAAACCAATAGTACAAAAGTTAGTTTCAACAAATATCGAAATCCCTCTATTGTGTTGTCGAACCTGTACATGTTATCAGCCTGAAGTTAAACAGCATAATGTTCACTTTTCATTCTGTGTGTAGAACAAACCAAGACCATATATTACTATAAAAAGTGAAGGGGTCAAGGATGCACATGCAATGTGCTCACCTTCTTACACTCCAACCCCAAAATAGAATTATTCCTTAAGTATCCATAAGAAAACAGAGTATGGATAAGAGGTTCATTTATTCGGCCTAGTACAAAAATGTTCAACCAGTGATTTTGAGGAAATCTAAATTGACTTGGACCCACCTGCTTGATACGCTCCCAGTATTTTAAAAAAAACTTTTCTGTCTACTTAAACAGCTTTGGCGTTATCATTTGTTGGTACTTGATACTATGATAATGTGCAAATAGATACAACCTGAGAAATAACTTAAATTATCGGCAGTGTTCATTCAGTAAACATAAAGGAAAGTTATGAAGAATGGAATTTAGTAATATGTAACACTGAATGTTAAATGGTAAGACTCCACATCCTTTTTATAGCTTGGGAATGCTTCTCCTGACATTACCATTCTAAGCCAACACGTAGCTGTTTCCAGTTGAAAGTGCGCACGTGAAGAGTTTGCCAGCAAATCATTCCACTGCTAAGACCTCTGGCAAACAGTGGGAATGACATACTTTACCATGAATGGTTAAAATGAATATATCTCTTGATCAGCATTCTTTATTTGACGTTTGTTCATCTGTGGTGAGGCATGCGAAGGGATCACTTGTATAAGCATACTAATTCTTTAGCTAAACATTCTGCCTTTCTGACACATTCCATGTAAGAGTCTTTCAAAACTTGTATTTCTCGGTCTTCTTTATGTATGGTGTATTGTTCTTGAATAAAAAAATAAAACTAAGGAATTGAGTGAAATCTGTAATTAGCACGTAGATTTACACATGTAAATAGATACTTAATATATATGGGGTTGCCTAATCCCACTCTGATGAGACTGCTTTAAACCGAGTGAATACCGGGGGTGGGCTTCTCCTTCAAACCTGAGGGAGAACCATTATATACTACAAACAGGTAACTCGAGTGCACTCTGAGTGACTATAAAAAGATACAATATTTCCTTCACTCAATGTATTTAGATGTTTTATTCAAATGTAGTGATCTCTTTATGGCAAACGCAATTTCACACAAAGCAAATAGATGACTAAACTTTATTGACCACTTCATGTCTGGTTCTAGTGGATGATAAGACAGTACTGCATCACTCTAACAGGAACTGTGAGACCAAAGCCTTCCCTGAGCATTGTAAAACCTGATACAGATTATCCAAGAGGGCCTTATCATGCATTGACTTCACCTAATATGTTACAGGAGCCAGTTCACTTCTCAATATTGCTTTCCTGGTTGAAAACATAATAATATGGCTGGAAGGGGCATCAGCTGCTTATGTAAATGCTGGTCATCATCTTCCCCCGTAATTCGTCCTGACCTGTACCTTCCTATTGCAAGTTAGTGAAGCTAAGCAAGGATCTCCAAGTGAAACTCTTCTGCTGAATGGGTTATGGTTCAGGCTGCCTACCCAAGGTGTCCTGCAGAGGGCAGTCCATCCCCTTCTCTGACATCCACCACATCCTGTTCACAGGGAGTCTAATTAGCCTTGGAAGACTCAGAACTCATAGTAAATTCCATTTCATCTGACCTAAGGCATACATTTATAGAACACAAGAAGACAGTTCCTCATGAAATAGATATGAAATTAGCCTGTTTCCCCATCACCATATGCATATATAATATATATTCAGTGAAAAAAAGCAAAGGTTACAGGGACGTAAAAAACAAAGGTTACAGGGATGTTATAGTTAGGTTCAGATTTTACACGCACAAAACCATAAAAATTCAGCTGTTAGTTATTTCAAGTAATTTTAACTCGTGCCCTAAGGTAACTATAACTCGCGGCCCCGCCATGCACAGTTTTCTCTTCAATAATTTTACTGCAAATGTTACAGTGATATTATCAGTGATATCGTAGAAGATGTCCTGAGTGATGTAATATCTTGAGTGATTAGCAGTGCATGGCGATGGCGCGATTTGTAGTTACTTTAGGGCATGAGTTATAGTTACTTGAAATAACTCTATAACAACTGAACTTCTGTGGTTTGTGCGTGTAAAATCTGAATCTAAATATAACGTCCCAGTAACCTTTGGTTTGTTAGTTAATATCTACGTTTTTTTCATTCTCCTTACTAACTATAGCGTCTCTGTAACCTTTGTTTTTTTCCAGTGAATTTCTATGTTTTTTTTTTTTTTTTTTAACACTGCGGGTGGTTGATGCAGGGCCTGCAGCCAGCCCCCCCGCAAGCATCCAACACCCCCATACGTGCATTCAACTGCATGGCACCCTGCCCACACCCATTGAGGGAAAAGCGACAGCTGTTCGGGCTGTAGTTATGTCTAAAATCCCTATGGGAAATTGCATGGGTAAAATACGTTTTGGGCCCCTTGCTCTTTTTTCTTGGCCCCTGCTTGACAAATCACCCCAAAACTTTCCTCAAAGCAACTAATCTGACTGGCATACTAGTTTTGATAATTTCGTGAAGATTCGCCAAATGGCCCCAAAAATGCTTTTCATATGGAAACTAGGGACCCGATTTAGATATTGGTGAACAAGCTACTCCTTGACAACGGTTACGGATATCCCATCTGTCAGTATCGAAATCCCATTATATCCTATGGGATTTAGATATTGGCGGACGTGATATCTTGTCACCATCGTGACAGAGTAACTCGTCCGCCAATATCTAAATCAGGCCTAAAGTCCTAACTATAACTACCTACTATATATATAGTAACGTTATAGTTAGATGAGATGTTCTGCAACAGCATAATGTTTTAAACTCTAAAAACCATAGAAATTCACCAGTTATAGAGATAGTTTTCTCAAGTAACTATAACTCATGGTCTAAGTGTAACTATAATTTGTGCCCCCTCCATGCACAATTTTCTCATCAATAATTTCACTGAAAATGTTGTGGCAATATAATCAGTTATGTCATAGAAGATGTCATGAGTTATGTAATATGTGGGATAATTAGGAGTGCATGGCGAGGGTATGAGTTATAGTTACCTTAGGGCACAAGTTATAGTTACTTGAGATAACTATAACCGGTGAATTTCTGTGGTTTTTAGAGTTTAAAACATTACCTTTTTACTGAAAATTTCACCTATCTATAACATTACTTTAGCCTTTGTTTTTATCAATGAATTTCTAGTTTTTTTTTTTTTTTAACCTAAAGTGATATTTGATTACAATGCATAAATCCAACACCCTGCCGTCACACAGGCTTTGGCCGTGTATGGTGGATGGTTGGCTGCAGGGCCTGCCCTCTGCATGCAGCCAACCCCACACAAAGGCCGTGCTCAGCATGAAGTCATGCAGAGTAGAGTGTCAGAGTGCAGTGGTGTACAGAGCAGTGGTGTAGAGTACAGAGATGCAGAGTAGAGATCAGTGGCTTAGAGTGCAGTGACAGTGCTTTTTTTTAGAGTTCATTGGCGTAGAGTGCAGTGGTTATGAGTAGAGTGCAGTGGCATAAAGTAGAGTGGTGCAGAATGGCATAGAGTAGATTGTTTCAGGGTAGAGTGGAGTGGTGCAGGGTTGAATGCAGTTGTGTAGAGAGGCATAGAGTGTAATGGCACAACTATAACATTCCTGTTACCTTTGTTTTTTTTAATTAAATATATATATATATATGTATATATATATAATAATCCTCAATAGATGGAACAATACCCATCTAACGGCTGCACCAATCCCGTAGATTAGATCCAGACCATTGGAACAAAGTTGTATTCAACAAAGGCATGTTGAACTCATCAAATTTTTTTGGTTGTAAAGGTTTTACAGAGTCCTGGAGAGAAATGTCAGCGCGTTTCGGCAGAACGCCTTCAACTGGACAACTGGATATATATATATAACATTGAGAGACACATAGTGAGAAAAGCGCACATATCTATTTTCAAAACTCAACTACTAAGACAAGAAAGATTTTATTGCTCCAAAATAAGAATGATTTTTAAACATTTTGGAAGTTGTTCGAAGCACAAAAATACATATTGCCTTGCTAAAACTGCCACAGTATGCTCATTGCCCTTACCTCCTTCCTTGCCTACCCATTCTTAAGACATTTGGAAGCAAATTTTCACGACATAACAAATATTAGTTCTTTACAGCTCCATAAGTCAGATTTTTATTTTCTTCTTAGTTTTAGTGAGGAGAAAGTACAAAAGCATGGAAGCAGGGAAAAACTGGAATCATAAAAACATTGCAAGTCCTTGATCATTAAATAGATTGTGAGCACTCACAAAAGAGACTCTTCCAGGTTAGATCATTACATAAATCTGTAATACATAGTTCATAATTCATCCACAAACATTCTTCATAAATTTTTCAATGTTCAAAGCGGTTCCAAGAAAAACGCACAATATTAAATATAAAAAACTCCCTAGTTCAATATATCTGATTTGTATTGCTTTATTACAACCTGTTATAGCGTATCCTAGCATATGCGCTGTGAAGATAAAATCCACAAAAGGAGAAGCCCATGTTCAATACAGTTAACCCATTCATCACTGGTGGCCAAATGAAAGCTCCACTTGCCTCGCCTCCCCTACCTTTACATTGATATAGACTATTCTCCAGTTGGTACATCACCAACAGTCGGGGCAGCCATTGGTGAAAGGAAGAGGGTTCCTGGTTCAGCCAAGCTCCTGCAATGCAGATGCAGGCTTCCGCCATAGCTACATAGATTGGGTATAGTTTGTTTATTGTTCAAATATTGGGGTTCTACCCCTATAAGCATCATATGAGATGTTCCTAATTTGAGTATTTAAAATCACACAGAGAAGCCTTGCTATTTTGTCCCTGAATGAATCTAGCTTTATAGATGAATAAAGCATATCGGTTACATCTACAGTGCAGACCCCACAGCGAGGATACTTTGACTCTGGTAGTTTTTCCAGAGCTACACAGCTCATGGTAACTATAATACAAATTAAACAATGGTTTATAGTGTTGAATTCTTAGCCTGGCACATAGTAGAGTGTCCTTCCCCAACCTGAAAGACAGCTGAAAGAGGAAGTGATCAGTAATAGTGTACATCTTTATAGCACGTTTCTCAAGTTGAATACCAGTATCATCTGAGTCCAGTTCAATGAGTAGCCTATATAAACCTCTTATTTTGCCACCACATCTCGGCTTCAGACTCTGCACTAACGCTCTTGAACTGAAGGAGATTATAGCTTTGTCTAGTTTAAGGAAGACATTTCTGGTTTGCAGGTTTTTGAGAAAGCTATTCGTGGCTAACCCCTATTCCTCCTGCAGATACTTAAAGGAACTGAATTGACCCCATCATAGAGCTGGCTTATTTTTAGTGCACCTGCTTTCTTCCAGGCCGAACAATGGCTGTCTTGGAAAACTAGGGGGAACCAGGGGAAGCACCAGAGAGGTATGTGAAGATTATTCTTGGGTATATCTATATTACCCGGCAGGATAGACCAAATTTTATGGGCTGCCTCGATCATCTTAAACTTGACCTTCTTATAATAACTAGGTAACAGGTTTTTCTAAAAAGGAGCCTCTAGCTTCTTTACCCAAAGATAGTTCATATATGCTGGTAAGGCTTGTTGCTGGAGGGTATATACTTCTGGTATCAGTGATCAAGAGCGCTGTATGTTGCAACATGGATACCCAATGGTAATACTTAAAGTTAGGTACCATCCAGCAACCTATGTCCAGAGGCATAAATAGGTATATAAGAGCCCTTCTCACCTACTTGCATTCTCAGATAACGTGGTTACAGATCCTGTCCAATTTCTTCTGCCACTCATGTCCAATCACCAAATGGATCACTGTAAACAAATACAAAATCTAAGGGAGCATCAATATTTGATGACATTGTAATGCCCAATGAGTGTTAAATGTAGATTATTAATACATGCCAACCTAATTGTGCACAATATAGGTTTGTAATTCAGTGGAGTAATACACTCAATCTTAGAGGGGATCAATATAAAGCACAAATAATAAAAGAGAACGGGCACACCTGCTGACTTCCCATAGTAATCTTTACAATATCCGACTCAGTGCCTCTTAACTGTAATTTTGCGGTCAGATTATGGTACGTATTGCAAGTGTCTTGGATCACTTTTGAGGGTGAAGGTGCTGGCCCGTGACTTCACATTATTAAAGTCATGTGGGCTGTAAACCATTGAGGTTCTACATAAATTGTACCAAAGGAGCCAAACTTTCTCAGCAAGAGGGTGGTGTTGTCGCCCGTGGAGTGCAGTGGAGAACTGTGTAGAAAATATTACAAATATGGCTAAAATGTGTTAGGATATGGTCATTTATATGGAGCACACTCATACAAATTGCCTGTTTGTGTAACCAAATCATCAGAAACTACCTCTGAATAAACACTCTGGTCCTGAAGAGCCTCTTTGACTTTTGAAAATCCCCTTCTCCATCTATCATTCTTGACACTCATCTAAGTGTCTTGTATATGATTGCCTCTTGCATCAGTTCCAGCCTCCTACCGAACCAACTGCCTCCCTTCTTGGGATTCATCTACTACTCATTTACCATTTTTTCTCCTTCCAAATCCGTCTTCATCTATGCCTTCACTCAATACCTGACAACTGCAACAGTGATTGGGTGATCAGTTGAGAATTTCATTTGCTGGGCTTGTCTCTTGTTTTGTTTGCACCACAGACCTTTATCAATTTAAAGAATTGTATCAGTGCTTTGAAAGTGCCATCATCTATTAATGTCTGTCCACATTGCAATCTTTCAGGAATGAACACTGATAGGAAACATATAGTGCCACTTGCACAAAAACAAAATGCAAACCTTATTTGGTGAATAGATGACAGAGATTCATCTTTGCAGCCATTTTGAGGAGACCTTGACTCTAGAGAGCGTTTGAAGATGAGCCTATGTCCATAGTGCATTATTCACTTAGGCCCAATGACATGGGCTCAGGGCACATTTCAGAAAAGCACCAAACTACTCCTTTGTTTCTTCCACATTGGTAAATGTGTGTACCTAATGCAAAACAAGAATCCTCTCATTGGAGGGTTGTCTAATCCAATTTTATGTTTCTTTGGCCACAAGTTCATCATTAAAACATTTGTGGCTTTCTACTGCCGTTTTCTGTCATCAACCAAAAAGGAAATGAAGTATTTTCTAATGCAGTGTCTCCTCAGATCCTGGGAGGAGGTCTTCATTGGTTCAAGTCCAAGATATTTGGTGAATCTTGAGCATATGTTCGCTATCAGAAGTTGAGTTATAGGGCATTTAGATAGGCCACTTTACAATGAGACATATGGTTTTGTGCTGGGTCTTAACAAGTTTAATGGCGGAATGTACGGAGAGGAATTGATAAATGGGTGGTTCTGACAGCTACTCATACTTGTTGATGCAGGGTTCCAGAAGTAACGCTTTCAGGAGAGAGCTTCTCAGTATTGTCAATGCATGTTATGTGCCTTCCATGCAAGAAACTGCCATACCACCATCCAAAAACAGTTCACTCCTCAAACACCACAGATTTCTCTCAAGGACAGATCCACTTTTCTAAGAACAGTACATGTCTTGACCATTTAGTTTATATGCCTTCTACCGTGAAAGAAATTAAGTCTTGTTAAGTAGTCAAACAGCTGTTTTTCGTGGGGTTTACCTTCCATTCTCGGCACTGGGGCCCTCATCACAGGTGGCTACTTTTTTCCGATGATGCTAGTAACAAAATTTGCTGCCCCATTTGGACTTGAGTTTCTCCGGCACACCTTGGAACTGGTTACTTTCAGTTGAAAATCTCCAGGAAATTGTCTTTCTCAGAATAAGGAATCACCGGGAGAAATGCATAGCAAGCTGGGTTCTGGTGGCAGTACCCCCCACTTTTTGCCTGGTTTTAGAAGCAACTTTGACTGAAGTGGACCTGGTTCCTGCTAACCACAGTGCCGGTGTTCTTTCCCAAAACAAGACACCTGGTCACTTGATTCCCTAAGTAGCCAGGACCTTTAGCACCTCTAAGTTCATAGTAAATGATACCCTTGGTACCTAGGGTATGGGTACTGAAGGGGAGCCCTAAGAGCTGCAGCACACCTTGAGCCATCCTAAGGGACCCAGCACTAACCTCATGCAGACTGCCATTGCTAGCTGCGTGACAAGGTGCTCCCTAAAAGTGAAATTACAGCATTGTACAAAGTCTGTGTGCCATGCCTCCTAAACACTCCATGCAATATTTGTAAGTCACCCCTACAGTAGACCTAAGGCAGGGTGCGTTGCATTACATGTGTGTAGATATATCTGCAAGAGCAGATATGCCCCTGCTGTGTCTTTGTTGATTCTTAGACATAGTAAGTGAACTGAGAAGCAATTTTTAATACATGTGCTGCACACTCGTCAATACGGGTTCCCCAGCTATATGATAGCTGCACTGAAAATAGGGATGTTTAGTATCAAAACATTTCGTATTAATAAACTCTCACTGAGTCCAGTGATAGACTTAATAATACATGCACCCACAGGGCACCTTAGAGGTGCCCCCTGAAACTCTATCAACTGCTGGAGAGATTGCTGACCAGTTCTAGCCAGTTTGCCACCAACAGTCGAGAATCTGACCTCCTGGGGTGAGAGCCTTTGCTTTCTGGATGTCAGAAACAAAGCCTGCTCGGGGTGGGGTATTGCACATCCCTCCCCACAGGATGGGTTGCATTCCAAGGCAGGAAACTTCAAAGAAGCCCAGCGCTTTTGGTGTGTAGATCTGGCCTCTCTCAGAGGGAGATGCTGACCCTCCTTCCCCAGGGACCATCTGGCACCTGGGCAGACAGGAAAGTTAGCTATGCAGGAGGCATGTTGCCTTTCCAGGCTGGACACACCCCTAGGTTGGCCAGCCTGAAATGTGCACTGCTTTAGAAATTCTGCCATCTTGTTTGTGGTGGAATTTTAGGAATTCTGGGACCGGGTGGTGCCCACTCCCCAAAGGAAGTAGTCATTTAGGAGGCGTGGTGACTATTGGCTACTGCCCTTCACTCTCTTTTAAGCCTCCTAAATTGAGTATTTAGGGGACCCCTTGATACCATATCCTTAGTTCTTCGCTGTACAAAAAGGAAGGAGTAAACAAGGAGCCTCCTGAACCAGAGAACCGAGGAATGGTACTGCCTTTGCACCAACCCTGCCAGCCTGCCTGCCTGCTGCACCCAACCCTCAAGGAGCAACTGACCTGTCCTGCTGCTGCAGCTTCCAGGAACCCAGGAGAGCTACCAGTGCTTTGCAAATCGCCAAGTCGAACTCCCTTTAAGTAGAGGGGCTGCTTCCCTGCATGTGCAGGCACCAAAGGACCGGGACTGCCAAAAACCTGACGTCGGACATCACCACTGCACCTGAGCTGCCTAGGCCAAGGTGAAGTGGCCAATGGTGTCAGCGTGGTCCCCAGGCCCTCCAGAGACAGAAGCCCATCTTGAGTTTTCCCACTGTGGACTTCCCAATGGCGTCTCCAACCTATTTCTGGAGACTCCCTCCAACCACAAGTAACTCCAGCACCGCAGCCAACACCAAATGACACCACGGCACCCGAGCCCCACACCTCGAGGAGGTGTGAATCAACGATGTATCCACGTGCCTGAGGACGTCAAGGGTCGAGCCCCCTGTGGGTTCCCCCAGACTGACTTTCCATTCCCAGCATGCAGCAACTTTATGACCGGACATTTTCCCTTTGAAGTGAATAAGACACCCAAAGCAGTAACACACCTCTGCACTGGAACGTCCCAGAGCTCCCCCTGAGGTGAACTATTGGTGTGGCTTTGGACCTTGCCCCATACTCACCTCAAGTCCAGAATAACAGTCCTGTAAATCGTTGCTAAGTGCCTGTGTGTAGTGTCTTTTTCTTTCCCACAGGATAACATCAGGGAACCCGAGGCTCAAAAGCACCTCTGCACCCAGATGCCTCAGTGCCTCCAGAAGTGAACTGATCGTGGTGCTTTGGACCTGGCCCCATACTTACCTTAACTCCATAAGAACAGTCCTGTAGGTCGTCACTAAGTGCCCGAATGCAGTACATGTTTTCCCCCATAGGATAACATTGGGCACGTAACGCTGAAAAACTTCTCTGCACCCTGATGCCCCAGTGCCTCCCGAAGTGACCTGTTGGTGCTGCCTTGGACCTTGCCCCATACTTATCTTAACTCCAGAAGATTGGTCCTGCAAGTTGCTTCTAAGTACCACTAATTCAGTATGTTTTTCCCTCATAGTATAACATTACTGCATCTGAAAAATGCACTGTCTACTTTTAAAAACTCTAAAAATTCATAACTGGAAAACTACTCACCTTATTCCAGTGATCCCGGTACCTAAATTTATTTAAAAGTATGTGTTATTTTTATAAGCTGGTGTCAGACTTCTTTGAGTGTGTCTCACTTAGTGTATGAGATTCTGCTTACATGCTCAGCACTACCCTCTGACATACCTAACTGTTCGCAAGGAAAAAATACTATCGAGGGTCCCTGGTTTGATAAGTAGCCCATCCAGGGAATAATACTTGAATACAAGAAAAAGGAATGAGCTACAATCAATATTCACTTATATCTAGTATAGAACAAAGCTGTAACTAATTTTTTTTAAAAAAATTTATTTATTACAAATTATGTCAAACAACGGCATAAATCAATATTCAAATATACAATTATACAAAAATAAACATGGAAAGACAAAAAAATATTTCCATAAATATTTACACCTATACATGAATTAATAAACGGAGACAACCTAACACATCAGACAAAACAATTAAGATAATCAGACCATGACACTACATAAACATACACATACATTATCTTACAGTACAGTGGAATACAAATTAAGAATATACAATTTATTTTTCTGAAGCTGAAAAGATATTCACATAAATGTCATATTATTATTCAATTCCTAATTATGTCTCCATCTTCTTTGATAAGAGAGAGATTTCTATTTTAACCCCATAACTTCAGGGTTCATACAAAAACCAAACAAGAGTAGGAACAAAGCCTACTTGCGTTTCGGCGGGGACCACCAAATTTGAAAAGCCACCTTCCTCAGGGCCGTTCCTTTTCCATACTTAATACATAATATCGTAGATTGAATAAATTCTCATCTTTCCCTTTGAATAAATCCTGATAAATACAAAGCAAAACAAAGTAATACATTTTAAAACCAGGCTCTTGAGATTCCACTATCCACCCGTGACTAAAGACCTCAAAATCGACAACCAATAAATTATGAGGTGAAAACAGAAAACGCCAAAGCAAAAATAAATAAAGTAAGATGTGGAAAAAATAAAAAAAGAAGAAGAAGGTAAGAAAACTTCAAATAGAAGTGAATTAAACAAATAATTTAAAAACACCACCATCTCCCTTGTGTGTATAATTACCAATAACAGCATTAAAAAACTAAATAATAAATAAATAAATAAATACCCGGCAATGATGTTGCTGAGTTTCCGCAATTATAGTGCAGACAAGGTTCAGTTTTCCAATTTCTACTTCAATTCGCAAATAAGTCCTTGTAAAAACACATAACCGGATATATAATCACCTCATTTTGTTTAACAAAACATATCAAATAACTGAAAAAAATGTGGGGAAAAGGAGGGGGGGGGCGGGGGCCCCCCAGAAAGAGAGGGGGGAGGGGTGATTTGGGAAAAAAGGGGGGGGGGGGGGGCGGGAAGGGGGTAGGAGGTAGAAAGGAAAAAAGGAAGGGAAGTGGGTAGGAAAAGGGAGAGAGGGGAGAGTTTTGGAAGGAGGGGGGGTTTGTTGTGATGCAAAGTGATCCTCTACCAAGAGACAAACAGCTAATTCCTTCACCTACCCAAATAATCTTTTAGGTAAGAAATTTCTCTGGGGGATTCCTCCAAAATGTTCTCACAACTCCTCTGTCTGCATACAGAGAAAAAAAACAATACAGTCAAAAAGTCCATCAGCAGTGACTGGTCCCTCCTGTCTCTTTACTAAAAAGTCTGTCTCTTTACGTTAATTCCAATTGGAAAATCCACTCAATTTACATCCCACAAATTTTATAGCCTCATGTTCTTGCTGATAAACGACATAAACACACGGATCTCAATTGCTTTATAGTTTTTAGAGGGAACTCAGATGTTGGCGCTACACCTCTAAGCCCCCTATATATTTTTAGCGTGGGCTTATATTCCTATCAGCAAGCCTCCCTTCAAATTTCACAGATTCTTCCAAAAACCAAATCGCAGGCGTCCGATGTAAAGATTGCCGAATAGTGCTGACTCCATTTTAAAGTCAGGCAGCATATTCTAAATCTCGGTCGAAAAACCGCGAGACTACGGAATTGCCGATTCTCACAAAAGCAGTGTCGGCCATCTTGAAATGCGTGGGCTTATATTCCTATCAATGAGCATACCTTCAATTTTCACCGATTCTTCGAAAAGAACCCAAATTAAAGGCATCCGATATAAAGATTGCCGAATGGTGCTGACTTTGTTTTAAAATCAAGCAACATATTCTAAAACTCGGTCGAAAAAAACCGCGAGAATACAAAGTTGCCGATTTCCACAACAGCAGTGTCGGCCATCTTGAAATGGTGTTAAATACAAGTAGCCTTTGATTCTAATAATATTGCAGTGGAAGTACATTCTAATGGATGCAAAGATTTGTTCAATTGTAACAGTTCACATTAGTAATAGTGAACCTAAGAGACATCTAAAAAATAAAATAAAAGAAAAAAGAAAAAATGAAAAATAAGACACTTTAACTTGTGGGTCACACACTTGACTCTTAGTTACAGTCATTGAGCCACAGTCTCTTCTATCTGGTGGAATCAATTCCAATCAAAAAAAGACCATACATGCTGTCAGCAATGTGATAATGGTCATCAAGAATCGGGCAGCTCTCAGAGTGAAAGAAATTTGAAAATAACCTAAAAACCGTCGACCCTAACCAAATGATCATTCCACTGCAATATTATTAGAATCAAAGGCTACTTGTATTTAACACCATTTCAAGATGGCCGACACTGCTGTTGTGGGAATCGGCAACTTTGTAGTCTCGCGGTTTTTTTCGACCGAGTTTTAGAATATGTTGCTTGATTTTAAAACAAAGTCAGCACCGTTCGGCAATCTTTATATCGGATGCCTTTAATTTGGGTTCTTTTCGAAGAATCGGTGAAAATTGAAGGTATGCTCATTGATAGGAATATAAGCCCACGCATTTCAAGATGGCCGACACTGCTTTTGTGAGTATCGGCAATTCTGTAGTCTCGCGGTTTTTCGACCGAGATTTAGAATATGCTGCCTGACTTTAAAATGGAGTCAGCACTATTCAGCAATCTTTACATCGGACGCCTGCGATTTGGTTTTTGGAAGAATCAGCGAAATTTGAAGGTAGGCTTGCTGATAGGAATATAAGCCCACGCTAAAAATATATAGAGGGCTTAGAGGTGTAGCGCCAACATCTGAGTTCCCTCTAAAAACTATAAAGCAATTGAGATCCGTGTGTTTATGTCGTTTATCAGCAAGAACATGAGGCTATAAAATTTGTGGGATGTAAATTGAGTGGATTTTCCAATTGGAATTAACGTAAAGAGACAGACTTTTTAGTAAAGAGACAGGAGGGACCAGTCACTGCTGATGGACTTTTTGACTGTATTGTTTTTTTGTCTGTATGCAGACAGAGGAGTTGTGAGAACATTTTGGAGGAATCCCCCAGAGAAATTTCTTACCTAAAAGATTATTTGGGTAGGTGAAGGAATTAGCTGTTTGTCTCTTGGTAGAGGATCACTTTGCATCACAACAAACCCCCCCCTCCTTCCAAAACTCTCCCCTCTCTCCCTTTTCCTACCCACTTCGCTTCCTTTTTTCCTTTCTACCTCCTACCCCCTTCCCACCCCCCACCCCCCTTTTCCCAAATCACCCCTCCCCCCTCTCTTTCCGGGGGGCCCCTGCCCCCCCCCTCCTTACCCCCCCCTTTTTTTCAGTTATTTGATATGTTTTGTTAAACAAAATGAGGTGATTATATATATCCGGTTATGTGTTTTTACAAGGACTTATTTGCGAATTGAAGTAGAAATTAGAAAACTGAACCTTGTCTGCACTATAATTGCGGAAACTCAGCAACATCATCGCCGGGTATTTATTTATTTATTTATTATTTAGTTTTTTAATGCTGTTATTGGTGATTATACACACAAGGGAGATGGTGGTGTTTTTAAATTATTTGTTTAATTCACTTCTATTTGAAGTTTTCTTACCTTCTTCTTCTTTTTTTATTTTTTCCACATCTTACTTTATTTATTTTTGCTTTGGCGTTTTCTGTTTTCACCTCATAATTTATTGGTTGTCGATTTTGAGGTCTTTAGTCACGGGTGGATAGTGGAATCTCAAGAGCCTGGTTTTAAAATGTATTACTTTGTTTTGCTTTGTATTTATCAGGATTTATTCAAAGGGAAAGATGAGAATTTATTCAATCTACGATATTATGTATTAAGTATGGAAAAGGAACGGCCCTGAGGAAAGCGGCTTTTCAAATTTGGTTGTCTCCGCCGAAACACGCGTAGGCTTTGTTCCTACTATTGTTTGGTTTTTGTATGAACCCTGAAGTTATGGGGTTAAAATAGAAATCTCTCTCTTATCAAAGAAGATGGAGACATAATTGGGAATTGAATAATAATATGACATTTATGTGAATATCTTTTCAGCTTCAGAAAAATAAATTGTATATTCTTAATTTGTATTCCACTGTACTGTAAGATAATGTATGTGTATGTTTATGTAGTGTCATGGTCTGATTATCTTAATTGTTTTGTCTGATGTGTTAGGTTGTCTCCGTTTATTCATGTATAGGTGTAAATATTTATGGAAATATTTTTTTGTCTTTCCATGTTTATTTTTGTATAATTGTATATTTGAATATTGATTTATGCCGTTGTTTGACATACATTTGTAATAAATATATATATATTTTTTTAATTCATTACAGCTTTCTTCTATACTAGATATAAGTGAATATTGATTGTAGCTCATTGCTTTTTCTTGTATTCAAATACCTAACTGTTCGACCATACTACTCGAAAAGAGAGCATTTGGGATGTTATTTGTGCCTTGTTCGATACCTTTGGGATTTGCTTGGACACTTTGCATAGTGTACTTCATTTTGGTCCATTTTTTAAAGAGCCAGCTTCTTACAAAATGGGCTTAGTATTACAAATTCCCCTAGTCATTTCTCATTTCTTAGGCAGCCTTCTAGATCCAGCTTCTAATGGACTGGACTTTCTCCATCTTAGTAGTTAACAATAACGCCAATATCTGTAATTCTGGGGATAGGCAAATACCATCACATGTCCTGGCCCACACATGACTGACTTCTCCTTGACATAATGTCTGAAGGCCAGTGGTCAGCAATGGTCCCATAAGTTTTTATCAGCCTTTTGGTCACTGGGGCAGTGTAGACCGCGATTTCTGACTGCAGTATATGACACGTATGTTATAATTCTGCATAAGTCCACTGCAGATTGGTGTCTGGCTCCAGTTCAGTTGTCAAGACCCAAAGCCTCTGGCCTGTACTAGATGGTCTAGCCTGGTTCTTTGTCTTTGCCCTCAGGGATGCATACCTCACAGCCTGCTTAGAAACTTTCCTTCCCAATGGTACACTTTTTATAATTCCAAACTGTATATACTATTCTGCTCACACCTATCCTAATCAAGCATTTGCAAAGCCAATACGTCTCAGCAATAGCCAAGCTCCGAGCTATTGGCGTTGTCAGTGTGAATGTCTTTTAGCTGTAATCAGACCCCTAATTAATGTTACTGTGACATTGTTAGTGTGTTAATGTTACTCTGTTAGTGTGACCATGCCCACAAGCAAAAGCAAAAGAAAACATGAGAGCAAAGTGAGAAAAGAAGACTTGGCAAAATAAAGGAAAGTTGACTATAGACAATAAATCACATTTACTGCAAGAGAAAGGCACACATAGTGAGAAAAAATAATGCTGTTACACATGCCCAAGGTACACAATGGGGTGTAATCTCGGGGCACGCACTTTTTTTTTTTTTTTTTTTACACAGAGCTGCATTCAAAATTTAAAATAACTGATTTTAAAAGACATGCTCTTCATTTTAGAAACAAGGAAGGTATGTACAAAAATGGGCACGTACATTGTTTACACCTAAAGAAATGGATCCCCTACAAATGTCCTATGTGGCGCTCTGATCCGAATAAAACAAGGGGAAACACTTTTTTTCTGGCAGCTGAAATAAAAAAAAAAACACAGTTATCGCTCAGCACAATAGTTGCATGAAATAACCCAAACACAGCAAAATCTTGTAACATACTTCAGAAACCCTCACAAATAAAAAACTACAATTGGAGCGTTTCAGGTGTGCTCTAAACGAGGTTAACAGATCTTTTCACCTTACTAAATGGTAGAAAAAGTGAACGGCATAGTCAAACAACATTTCAATTTATAGTATGACTAATTAGGCCACATTCTAGTTGGGAATAAAGTTAAAGGGTTTTATTACAAACTCAGACTCTGGTTAATAGATAAACAATTCTCAAGCCAAAGCTACAAAGATACAGAATTACCATCGGATGTTCAAGATGTTGGAACAGCCAAAGCTTAATTAACATCCAACAGACTAAGAGTTCTATTAATGGAATACAAACATAAGCACCAGCACCTGATGTTCTGAAAATAAATGTTGACCAGTTCTTCTAAGTATTTGCAATAAATCTCATCATCATCATATTAGTTTATTTCAGGGCTGTTGCCCATAAAACAATAAATACAACTGCACAATTCATAAGTGTGTACATAAAAAAAAAAGAAAATAACAAGAAAAATCATCCTCTTCACAGGAATAGTTAATACACAGCATATGATACAGTACAATTACATTATAAAATTTTAGCCTATCCTTTTTCCGGATTAACTAGAAGCATGTAAATATCAGCTGAACCCACAAACAATATACTTGCACAAATCAGAGCACAAAATCCTGTAAGCCTCTTGGTATCGTCTCACACCAATGTTTTTGTTACAATAAGGTTTGATCCAAGATCGACACAGCGCTCCCTTACATACCCACAATACTGACACACGGGTGAACTCAGTTGTACAGATTTCCATTAACTCATAAATTAATTTGCTAAAAGGTTCCCCAACCTAAATTACACAAAAAGCGTCTGTGCAACTGGACGATATATGGCGTCTACATAGAGCTCTCTTTCAGGCAGTGGTTTTTGTTCTAAAAACTCCTCCACCACGCTCCCTGGCTGAGCCTTGTGTTGGCACTCAGTGCTGATCCTACCTGTGGCAGCTATGCCGATCGCTTGGGGGCATGACCAATACTCCCTCCAGTCCCAGATTAACAAGGTGGCACTTGACAAATTTGAACCAAGGGAAGGTGTGGGCCTAACTTTAACTCCTCACTTCCTCCTCGGCCAACCTATAGTGGTGAAGCTCTTTCCTATACCTTAGCCGTGCCCAATACAAGAGTGGTCTTAGAGCCGCCAGATCCCCCACCCATTTTAGCCCTAAATCAAAACATAAAGGAATGATCGGGTTACTCTGCGAGAGAGAGAAAGAGTAACCTTATAAAGGTATTTTCTCTCACTGTTAAGGTCCTGATGTTAGAATACCCCCGTACTTCTGCCCCATATACAGCAGCAGCCTGTTCCTTGTCCCTATAGATCTCAGCTGCTGGAGATAGGGCTTTCGAGGTAGCCCCCTGGATCGGCTTGGTGATAGCAGAAGCATCATGTGCCAGCACCATTCCACTTTTTTCCATATGGGGCTTCCAGGATCTAGATTTATCAGAACCTTATTCCTAAATAATCAAATGAATCGACCTATTGTAGCATTTCTCCCTTCATGCTGAATCTCCCTCTACATGATCTATGCCTATTAAAAAAGTTGATGTTTGTCTTAGTGGTGTTAACCTCCAAGCTTGGGCTTCACAGAAATCAGCAACCTTGTTCAAAAGATTCTGGAAGCCAGTCGGCGTACGAGAAATGAGAAGAATGTCATCAGCAAATACCAATGCAGGAACTGATGTTCCTGCCAACTCTGGGGAGTCATGGACACACTCACGCAAAAAATCAACAGCACCATTTATATATATATTGAGAAAAGAGATGGCGCCAAGATACATCCCAGGCAAACTCCATGGTGGACCGGAACCATTTCTGTAAACTCACCATCCTTCCTTAATCTCAAACCTGCAAAGGGAAAGAATTGAGGCCTCATCCATCCAGATCTTTAGTCTATCCAATACTACCGACAAAATATCTGTAGATGATCGATTAAACTAATTGACCCATAGTTGTTAGGAATATTCCTATCACCCTTTTTATACACAGGTATAATTTCTGCATTGGTCCAGGAATCAGGAAGAGCCCCACCTGCCACTATGTCATTTGTAAGTCGATTGATATAGGGACCCCAAACTCATGGGTCAGATCGAAACAAATCCCCAGTGATCCTGTCTGGTCTAGGCGCTTCGCCCGAAGGCACTGCACGAATGGCTTGTAGAGTTTCCTTCAGTGAGCAAGATAAAGGTTCGCCCGCCCACTCTTGTCCCATGGGACTTACTAATAACTATTTCTTCCCCATAATCTCCATGGGAGGGGGAGCATAAAATCTAGTGAAATAGTCTACCCATTGACTGGGCTGCATTGCAAATTCCAGCAGACATTTAGATCTTAAACACCTATGGGCCCATATATGACGAAAAGTTTTGGAGTCCCGTATGTGGGCGGCCCTTATCAACTCCACCCAGTTTCCATCAATCCATTCCTGCTTCTGCCTAGCAGTTACCTGTTTATATTGTTTCCGTGCTGCCTTAGCCCTCTGTTTGTCCCCACTCCTGAAGGCCCTAATGAGCTCGCTCTTAACTTCCCGACATATCTTATTATACCATTTGGGCAGATGAACTATTGGGGCCTTCCCAGCACAATCTCTACTGCACAGATTTTTTAGGGCAGAAAATAAAGCTGCATGCTGATCTGCTGTAGTTGATTTATCTGTGGGGCTCAAGCACGTAGTAAATGTATTATAAATACTGATCAAATACTGATCAAGAACTCCTCATCTAGGCACAACTTCACTCACTTGACCGTTCTCTTGTAATTACTTAATGATATGATTGCTTCTGAACTAGGATCCCGGACTGTTGGCCTACCAGAGAAGGGCCCCTCATCAGGAGTTGTAGCCAGTTGTGACTACTATCCAATCATATTATAATTTCAAAATCTGCGACACATTGCCAAAGGTCCAAATCCAGAAGTGCATCGTCAATCTTGCTTAATACTGTCCCACAATTAAAAGTGGGGAATCTCCCATTACATGCCTGTATCCCTTAGTTCAATGTTAAGACCAAAAGCTGGACAGTAGTCTGGGGCCAAGATGAGAGAGGCTCTGCCCCTAAGCCAGAAATGCCCCTGGCCAGGTCCTCATCACCATAGATTTGTTTCAACCCTTCCAGTGGTTCAAAGGTAGTGTTGAAGTCACCTGCCAAAATTAATGGGTGCCTTTCTCTCCTATTACACAAATGGCAATCCAGTATCGTCACATTAGGTGACTCCCTATTATGCTGCGTGGTACGATTATAGATATTATATATGTGCATCCAAGACCCCCTTCCTCTCCTTACAGCTAACCCCACGATGTCTTTGACTATTTACATCCAATCTTTTAATCTCCAAATCCAATCTTTTATTATCCAAATCCAAGTTGTTTTTTATCCAAATGACCAGCCTACCAGATGGATGCCTCCTTTTTGAGGATAATGCCTCAATGCTATAATTCGTGCACCCCAATCAATGGACCTAGTCCAGGGCTCACGTCTCTTGCATGAGAATTAGATTGTATTTATTTATGATCAATCCCCATTCCTGATCTACAATTTCATCTTTTAGCCCTGCCACATTTCAAGATAATAATGCAATGCATTCCACAGTTGCCAAGGCTTGGACATTGGCCTTTCCCCCACCCTTAGCATTAAGGGCCATATGTAGGAACACTTTTTCCCATAGACACAGAATGGGTAAAAACCTTTGCTACATCTGGCCCTAAGTTCCATTTCCGGTACAACTTGATGAGCTGAAAGCCCAGGGTGGGACATTACTACAGGAGAGCTGGAACTAGGTGGTATTTGTACAGATTCACCGGCCCTGCTACCAAGTTTTGTTCCCCTTGGTTCCCCCCATGTCATATCAGGCTTCACAAAACAGATCCCTCCCGAACTGCACTCAGTGTCTGCCGCTTGCCCGCTTCTATAATCTCTATAGAGTCAGTCCTGTCTCTCAAGATTGGTAAGGATCTGAAATCTATTATCGACAGGAACATTATATTGTTACCTCTGCTCATTTGGGCCTAGCTCAAGGTCCCCCACCCCTCTCGTTCTTACTTGGGGTGTAACCCCCTTAGATGGGAGTAAAAAAAAAAACAGCGGAACAACTCTCACACCTATACTCAATCTTTATAGTTTAAGCCTATTGCCCCAATAGATCAGCCTTTCTGCAAGCGCTGGATACCTACAAATAACTACCACACTATTTATCAACTCAGATGTAGTTTCTTCTATTTCCCCAGAACCTACGTGGGGGACATTTATCAATACCGCTACATGCAGGCAGCAATTTAGTGGCAGGTCCAATCTGTTATTTGAGGGATCAAGGGATTTATGCCTACAACCCAAAACTTCACCATGGTTAATAGCCTTCCACTCTACTAACCTCTGCTGGAGTTTCCCTCTTTGCCAAGCACCATCCTCTTCTCCAGTGGGCATTAGAGCTGCAGGATCATGAGAAGTTGGTCTTTTCTCCTCTTGCCCTGATGACATTTCCATTTGAGCATGCTTCAATTTAGCAGTGGGGCCTTCTCCCAAGCAAGTAGCCCCCTCCTCTAGATATAACTAGTTGTTCACAAGATATCCCACAGGGCAGTGGAATACTAGATACAAAAGCCGAGGATTCACCACCCCTCTTATCGCCAGAGCACACCACAGATGTACAACTAGATAACTTTTTTTCTATTACAGCCAATCGAGCAAAAATTGGGGTCAGTTTGCTGTCCAAATCTGTGAAGATTTTAGCTTAAAGATCCTCCATTAATGGTCCCAATTTATCAACTCCTTGATCGAAGTTGTCACAATACTCGTACGCTGTCATTTAGACTCTCTGCCAGCGTCCCCCCTCTCCCTTTTCCCCATCATGGCCTTAGCCTGATTCCCAGATACCTCTAAAATTTCAGGCTCCAGAGGAATGGCCAAATTGTCACCTCCCTCGGGCGTGGTTTCACCTCCCCCAGATCCATGATGGCATTCAAAGGCCCTTCCCCCATTATAACTGGCACTGGTGACAGTCTTTCAGAGAGGTGAGCAGCTGGGCGAAGGGGGGGAGGGGAACAATGAAGAAACACAGGTGGCGTTCTGCCAATTCTCCCTTTTTACTAATGAACCCCACCGCACGTTGCAAGAAACCATCCAGGGACGTTGGGGTGGGTGTGTTTTCCCATTTTCACAAGGGTGACTACAATCGCTCACTAACTTGCTACATTCCAGACATACACAAAACAAAGCAAATTATCATACCTAATTGGTGGTGCAACCGCATACGAAACTCGCAACAAAATTAGGGTGGGCCAGCCCAGCCACTTCCGGGTGATGATGGGCGTCCTGCACACATCCCACACAGTGGGCGGGTCCCATACCTTTATAGCGCCTCCAAGTGCGCGCAGTTAGGCCTCCACTGGCTCCTGCAGCAAGTCACTTTGGGGCTTATGGTCCTGCCCCCCAGCTGGCATTGAGTTCCTTCACATGCAGATGGGAGTGTCCCGTATTTTTATAGCGCCTCTAGGTGTGAACAATCAGGCCTCCAGCGGCTGCTGCCCCAAGTCACTTTGGGGCGTATGATCCTGCCCCCCCAGCTGGCATCAAGTTCCTTCCCATGCAGCGGGGTGGGTCCTGTATCTTTATAGCGCTTCAAGGGGTGAGCAGTCAGGCCTCCAGCGACTTCTGCTGCGGTTCAATTTAGGGCTTGTGGTCCTGTCCCCCAGCTAACGCCAAGTTCCTTCTTAATCTCAATTATCCAATTAGTTCTCCAGACAAACTGGGAATCCCTTAAAAGTACAAAGTGTCCAGTTTTTCCCACTGCTGTGCTACAAAACATGGGGACCAAAAGTAAAAAGGAAATAAAGGACAAAAAGGCTAAACAAAAAAAAAATCAAACAAAAATTGAAGGGCCTGATTTAGAATTTGATGGACAGGTTACTCCGTCACAAACATGATGGCTATCCCGTCTGCCGTGTTACGATCTCCATAGGCTATGATGGGATCGTAACACAGTGGACGGGATATCCTTCACGTTTGTGATGGATTAATCCCCTCTGCCAAACTCTAAATCAGGCCCTAAGTCTTTTCATCTCAGCATTTAGGTGTGGGGCAAGGGCAAAGAAGACTGTACCTCTTAATGTCCACATTTATTGACTTTAGACAAAACACATATAATAACGTAATTGCAATGCCATCATTAATAAATCTTACAAATGTTCATGTTATAGTAATTGCAAAAGAAAATTAACTTGTCAATACATTTCAGTAGCTATAATGGAGAACTACATTTTCGACATTAACATGTGACATTTAAAACATTTCCTTCTAGAAATTCATTATCGTTTTAGTAAAAACTATTAACATCATGGGGAAACATATGGAATCAAATTAATTGAATATACATGACATTTTGGGGCTATAACACATCAGATTAGATCACTATTATACAGTGAATGCACTTTAATATAGGGTTACAGTGCACCACTTTACAGTTAAATTGTTAGAACTTTAAACAACAAAATGCAAACTCTGTCACGTATAGATGATTATTGTGACGTCAGAAGTAGCAATTACATTTCTACGTCATCACTATCCTTTACTTTCTGACTTGCCTCCCTCTCAGCACTGTTGATGTTTGTCAAATGATCTTTTCTCTTAGTGCGAGTGAAATTTAGTATACAATCAAATGCTTGCTGCATTAGAGTGTATGCTATCTTGCTTTTTGCAACCATAGAATACACGATCTCAGAGGTGCAACCTAAAATGTGTTCACCTTCTGAATGGTGAACCCCAAAATATCTAAAGCTCTAAAACGCTTGTAAACCTTCACATGTGAGCGAGTTCAAAATGTGTGCGCCCCTAAATGTGCCTGACCTTAGATTTGTGTGATCTCTGAATGTGAGCAACTCTAGCATGTGCGCAACCCTGGAATATGCACAAAGTTATAATGTATGCAACCCCTGCATCTAGGCAAATGCATAATTTGTGCACTGACAGGCTATGTGCAACACCATATACTATGCATTCCCATTTGCTGCATGATTTCTCGTACAGCCTCCTTATGGACACATCTGCCCTCTGTGCAGTATGTTGTCTGAGCCCCCAACCTTTTATCCAGCACTAAAACACTCCCTGAGGCCCTTCCTTCTATTTATTGTGCTTTTTAAAGGACTTTTTCAGCCAGGGAGTGCACCCCACTCCCTTCCAAGGATGAGGATAAGAGGAGGGGACACTTGAAGGTATCAAAGGATTCTCTGCATACGTGACTGAGGGCAGGAAGTTAATGCATGTGTACCCATTAGTGATTTGAGAAAGATGTATTTGTCCCTTTGTTAAAGGCTGAGGTGGGATGGGAGACAATGAAAGAGGGGAGGGGCAATATGGAGCTCCATCTGTGGTCTGCAATATCAATGGGCAATGGGTTTTTGTAACTTTGTCCATCCATCCAGGCCAAATGTTCTGAAGGTCCCGCAAGGGGGCTCAGAACAAATCACTGAAAATAAATAAGTACAGTCTGATGAGAGCGAGCGAAAGCTCCATTAGTAGCTTTATTATTAAGGATATCCCTCCCCAGCAGTAATTGGTATGTGGAGCCTCAGCTTGCAAGTTTCATAGGTCTGTGAATGAGTGGCTTATCCATGTCAAGTTTTTGCTTTTCATTCTGGGGTTTTCCTTGATTTTATTCTCGTTGTTTCACACAAATTCAGGCCTAAGTGGCATCTATGTCTGAAATAATTCCTAAATAGTCAAAGAAAAGGTGTGAGTTTATCTCTGTGGATCTGCCTCCCTATTGCTGTGGGAAATAGTAAAAAAGCAATGCAAACTCTGCTTCTCCGTGTGAATGAAAATTGTACTTGGTGCCCTCAGGAGTGTATGTACAGCATTCAGTTCACTGAAAAAATAAGCTAAGAAAACTTGTGATTCTTAACTAATAATATTTCCTCACTTAAAACATTTTGCAACAGAAAATCAGTTGAAGGGACATTATTGTGATCTAAACATTAATTTAATTGGAATTTGCAAGTGATGGTGAGCTCTGCCTCCTCCACGTTGCATGGCTACTGGCCTCATGTGGGCTGAGTGGTGCTGTCCATTTCTCACAGTGTCTTTTCACCTAGCAACAGCCAATTGACATTTGCATGCCTGCCTTTGTGACACACCTGTAAAGGTGACTTGTGGAACACTTTTCACTCTTTGAAGTGGATCCCCTGTCCAAGAGTCTCTGACCTGTGAGCTGTGGTTTTGAGCTGTGGTTCTTCTTTAGTGACAAAACCTTACAAAAGTCCAGTGTGCCTGATAGCACTCTCTTTTGTGCTCGCTCCCATATAGTGCACAGAGAATGGCAGGTTCTTAACATCTATACATATTTTATTAAATTAGATATATTTTATTGTTCTCATTTTATACATGTAACATCTTTGACCCTTTAGCTGCATGCCCTCCTCCTAGTGCTGAGCCCTTTTTTGGCTATTTGGGTAGATCGCGCTTAGGCCTTCACAACTTTTTGTCCACATAAGCTATCCATGCCAAATTTGCATCCTTTTTTCCAACATCCTAGGGATTCTAAAGGTACCCAGAGTTTGTGAGTTCCCCTGGAGGAGACCAAGAAATTAGTCAAAATGCAGCTAAAATTTAGTTTCTTCAGACAAATTGGGAAAAAAGGGCAGCAGATGAAAGCAAGTGGTTTTTTTCCCTGAAAATGGCATCAACAAAGGGTTTGCAGTGCTAAAATGACAATCTTCCCAGCTTTCAGGAGCAGGCAGACTTGAATCAGAAAACCACATTTTTCAACACAGTATTGGCATTGTAATGGGACATACCCCATTGTTACTATTTTTTGTGCTTTCAGCCTCCTTCAAGTTAGTGACAGAATGGGTTTGAAACCAATGCTGGATCCCGGTCAGTTAAACATTTATGAAAAGTAGACAAAATTCTGAATTCAGCAAGGGGTCATTTGTGTAGATCCTTCAAGGGATTCCTACAAAACGTAACAGCTAAAATAAAAATATATTGAAATTTAGGTGAAAAAAGAGCCATTTCAGGCCACGTTTTCTTCTATACCTTTTTCCAACTATGGCAGATTTTTTAAAGCAATATACTGCTACGCCTGCTGGACTCTTCTGGCTGCAGGGATACATAGGGCTTGTAGGTTCATCAAGAACCCTAGGTACCCAGAGCCAATAAATAAGCTGCACCTTGCAATGGGTTTTCATTGTATACCGGGTATACAGCAATTCATTTGAAGACATATAAAAAGTGAAAAATAGGTATCAGGGAAGCCTTTGTATTTCCAAAATGGGCACAAGATAAGGTGTTGAGAATCAGTGGTTATTTGCACATCTCTGAATTCCGGGGGCCCCTTACTAGCATGTCAATTACTGGGCATTTCTCTTTTTTACACACTGTGTTACATTTGGAAGGAATACATATAGAGAAAGACAAGGGGCAATAACACTTGTTCTTGCATTCTTTGTTCCCCCAAGTCTCCCGATCAAAATTATACCTCACTTGTGTGGGTAGGCCTAGTGCCCACAACAGGAAACGCAACATGGACACATCACATTTTTACATTGAAATCTGACGTTATTTGGAAAGTGCCTAGCTATGGATTTTGTCCTCTAGCTCAGTCGGCACCTAGGGAAACACACCAAACCTGTGCAGTTTTGGAAACTAGACACCTAGGGGAATCCAGGATGGGGTGACTCATGGGGCTCTCACCAGGTTCTGGTACCCAGAATCCTTGGCAGAAAAAACACTTTTCCCTCATATTTCGGTGCTGCAAAGTTATGGAATCTGAGAGGAGCCACAAACGTACTTCCACACAACATTCCCCCAAGTCTCCCGATAAAAATTGTACCTCACTTGTGTGGGCAGGCATAGTGCTCGCAACAGGAAATGCCCCAAAACACAACGTGGACACATCACATTTTCCCAAAGAAAACTGACCTGTTTTTTGCAAAATGCCTAGCTGTGGATTTTGGCCTCTAGATCAGCCGGCACCTCAGGAAACTAGGAAACCTATACAAGGGTGCCGTGTGGGCCTCTCACTAGGTTCTGTTACCCAGAATCCTTTGCAAGCCTCAACATTTAGCAAAAAAACACTTTTTCCTCACATTTTGGTGATAGAAAGTTCTGGAATCTGAGAGGAGCTACAAATGTCCTTCCAACCAGCAAGGCCCCAAGTCTCCTGATACAAATGATGTGAGTAGGCCTAGTACCTGTGTCAGGAATAGATCACACAATGGTCAATGTTAGTCCTTACATAATGGCAACTGTTGACACTGGGGTGATCCATTCCTGACGCAGACACTAGGTACAGGCACTCAAGTGGAGTAGCGTGTTTATCAGGACAGGTGGGGAAACAATGGGTGGGAGGAATTTTGTGGATCCCAGCATATTCCTGTAGATTGTGTGACAGAAATGCAAGAAAAAATAGTGTTTTTATTCAACATATCACCTTTGCAGGGTATTCTGGGTAAGAAAACTTGGGGGAATCCACACAAGCCACACCTCTGTGGACTTCCCTGGGTGTCTAGTTTCCAGAAATGTCTGGGTTTGGTAGATTTCCCTGTATGGCCGCCGATCCCAGGACCAGAAACGCAGGTGCCTGTCTTCCAAAAGTAGGTTGTTTTGTGATAGATAATTTTGATGTCTCCACAATATGATTTGGGCGTTGGTATTTGAGGCTGAACTAAATTGGGTTGCTCCCAAGAGAGCACTTTCTATGTGCTTGCCGCCAAATGCACATGCTCTCTGGGTTGGGCTAACCTGCTATTGTCCCGCTGCACAGACTGTGCTTGCGAAGGGACAGCAGGACTGTCCTCATCATCTCCCTCAGAATCACTTGATGAGAAGTTATTGTATGGAACTTCTCTGACTAAAAAATCACTCCCAGAGTATGTGCCATCGTCCTATCCCTCAGATGCTGTCTCAATATCTGCTGTCTCAGTCTCTAATCCTATGTAAGAGCTGTCCTCTATAACCCGAGTTACAGTGTGAGCAGCAGTCATCCAACAAGACGCCATCTGTGTTACTGGCTAAACTGTCGCTCTAAAACACTAGCCTACCTAGACAGTCACAAAATTGCTAGTGGGTGTGTGTGTGTGTGATGGTGCAACAGTAAAGGTCACCTTACCTTCGCTTCTTCCCTCAATCAGCACGTACTCTTAAGACACACAAAAAACAAAAAAGATACACTATTACTTCACCTTGTCACATACTAATTGTCACAGTCTTTAGTGCCTCTAGCGTCAAGTGCAACAGTCATTATTGGTGCTCCCAATCCCATGACCTCCTCTTCGGATTCCCTCACTACCACCCAGCAAAAGTGCCCTTCATCTCTCCATAGCCCCCTTCGCACATACATTTCATTTGTATTATAGTGCAGGTAATGGCTGGCTTTACTAATCCACTCAGCTATTGACATATAATACAGTTTTGATCTTTGCAGTAGGCATATAAACCTTCTGCACTACTATATGGCGTCAAAACTGCCACTAGACAAAAGCCAGATTCTTGTCTAGCAGAAACATAATCACAAGAGTTACTTGACTTTTTTATTGCTGCCTAAAAGCTACAGTTGAAACGCGTCAGTTGAAGTATGTGCATATATATATATATATATATATATATATGTGTGTTTATATATATATATTGCTATCTATATACATAGATATGCATATCTATATACATAGATATGCATATACTTAGATATATAGATATAAATATCTATATAGATATATATATATATATATATATATATATATATATAGATCTATATTTCTTTTAATAGCTGTATGGTTTCCTTGGGTGGGCCATAGTGCCCACCAGGGAAACCATACAGCTGTTTAAAAAATTGCCCCCACCATGGGTCACCACTACTCTCGGTCGACACCCTGTCAATCTCATTTTTTTTTTTAAATCCCTGGGCGGAGCCCCCAGGGCTAAAGAAATTTAAAAAAAAATATATATATATATATATATATATATATATATATATATATATACACACACACACACACACACACACCTGGAAGGAGGGAGGGGGCTGGCGCCCCCAAGTGGAAATCCCTGGTGTCTACTGGGGTTTCCTGGCCCTGGATCGCAGTGCAGCTGAGGGCCAGGAAACCATTTCAGGAAGGCCTCGTTTAAAAGGGAAAAATCTCCCCTTTCACACGAGGCCTTCCTGAACGGTGTGGAGGCCCGTTTGGGCCCATTTTCCCCACCAGAGCAGGAAGCGGCCCATCCTGCTGGTTCCTGCTCCGGTGGGGTCAAAAAGGGTGACGTCTGCGCAGCTCGCTGTGCACTGATGTCACAAAGTTGGGGGTCAGGGGGAGACACAGAAACCCTTCTGTGTCTCCCAAGGGGTATTTAAATAAAAAAAGCCCTCCTGGGTTTCGGCCACTGGTTCTGACCCGCACCAAGTCCGACGCCCGCACCCATGGGGTTAAACCCTTTAACACTAATACTATTGACGTCTTATACCTTACTTACGTAGTTGAGGGGCAAATTATAATCCTATTACTTTCATCATTTAATATCTCTGTTTTCCTTTTGTTAGTTTCCATTCTCTTAACCAACAGTCTATTCTCTCGTCTAAGGCAGTCGTGTATTTGGTGGATACTGCAAACTTCTAGATAGTTAATTCCAAATCCTCTCTTGCGGTTTCTTGCCTCTTTTTGTTAGTTTCATTCTTCTTTCCTCTGCCAGTGACCGTTCTCCCACGCCTTTATCCAGTCTTCCATTTTTAGTACTTCCAGACTTGACCAATGTATAACTATCCGATTTATGCCAGTAGAAGTGTGAAATGTATGAACTTTTTCTTTACCTTCTCCGCCGACCAGCTAGCCACTATTTCCTAGAGTCACGTATATGGTTTCAGTGCCAATTTTTTGTGTGGTTATTTATTGTAATTGTCTACCACTCATTTCCAATATTCCTGAAATTTCGAGCTATCCCATGCCTGACTGTAAAATGTGCTCCTGCTTACGTGCACTTTGGACATTCTCTCTTTTGTGGAGTCCATTCTAAACATCATTGCGTGTGTAATATAGATCCTTTCTATGAAATTAAATTGAATGAGCCTAAATCTTGCATTACTACTTCCTTAGCGTATAAATGTGAGGGCCTTTTACTACATTCTGTCTGTGAATTGAATTTCCGTAGTCCATTTTCCATCTCTGTCCAGCTTTAATTTGTTCTTTTGGGTTGTCCACACATATTGCTGTATATAATCTGGTTATGATTCCTCTGCTGAAATCTGCTTTGAGTAGAAGTTCTAGCGTGTATGGGGCATGTGGTGTCTCCTCCTGTGTTTCCTACATCTTCCTTTCAGTTGTTTGTATTGCACAGTAATGCAAGAATGGCCCTGTTTCTAAGTGGAATATTGCTGCTGCTTTCTCTAGTGATTCCTCGTTTCGTGCAAATTGCCTACTTTTGTGCCAGCCTCTGCTTGCCATGCTTAGTTCTTATTTGTGCAACTCAAGGCATTTCCCATATTATGAGATGCTTCATGTATGGAAGGAAGTCTCTTATCCCATTGTGCTTGAAACATCTTCAATGTTTGAGCTGTCATGGGAAAGAGATGTGGCTGGTCTCGTTTTGTGTATGTTATATAAGTTTGCTACAAGCTTGTTCTTTCGCAGTATTCCCCCTAGCAACACTTGATAAGTGCTAAGGTATGTTTTTTAGCATGCTCTCCAAGGGTTAACGATTTTTCTGCTCTGACCCAGAGTTCCTCCAATCACTGGCTCTACCTAGCTTCTTTAGTTCCGAGTTAATGAAGACGACTGTTAAAAGTTTGTGCAGAAAGCAGCAGATTATTTCATTTGTTTACAGTGCTTAGAAAAGGCAGACGTATTTGGAAGCACTTCTTGAATGTAGGCTATTGCTGTTTTCTCAATGAGTCGAGCAAGGGTAGCCCTCCCTCTGCTGCCTTTAATTCTGTATATATTCCTAAAACACTAAAATAATATATGTAATATATGTATATAAACATATAGTATATTATTACTATGTGTATAGTAATTTAGGTTCATTTGAATGAAATGATCCACTTATGTTAAACCACAACTGCTTCTCAATTATTGTTAGGTTATACACGGTCTCCTCTTCCCATAATTTATATCCTTTCTCACAGAACTTGTGAATTAATGTCAGTGCAGTGCTAGTTGGGCAAATATATCACAGCTAAACATGATGTGTAATAAACCACTGTCTACACCAGAGTTTTCCAAACTGTTGGTTGTGTCCCACTGGTGGGTGGCAACCCAATTTTTTGACATTAGCGAAATTTCTGGTATATGTAAGTAATAAATTTTTTTGTATTGCTCTTCAATAAAAAAAAATAAAAAAATATTAAAAATTAATTACATTAAAACAACTGTTTCCGTCTCGTGTCCATTAAAGCTAGATGGTTCGCGAAACTTTGTTGTTCTAAAAACTGAGTTGTAGTTCTAAGGAGTTTGGGGAGCACTGGACTACACCATTTGTTTTGGGTGTAAAACATTCTGATTGTTCTACTGTAACAAGCAAGTGAAACAAATCACAGACTTTGCTGGACCAGTCACAACTTCTCCCACTCGTAATGCACTTGTAATCCAGGTTGGATGACGCACGAGTTTTGTATAGTTTTTAGGACGCTGTTCAGTGCTGAAGGTGAATATATTTGCTCTCCGATCCATACCCACATTTCTTTCGGTGAGACCGTACTGCTAGACGTGAACGTGTTCTTATCCCTGTGCCGGGCCCAGTTCTTGCAGCCAGTCTGTATAGCAGTTAGATCCTGCTCTGGTTTCCCTGCTCTCCCTTTCGTTTGTTCTGACAGGCTTTCCTTCTGTCTTGTTTACTGTGTCACCAACAACATTTATGGATCACTTTCTTTCGACCCCACTTGATTCTCATTTAACTCAATTGGGACAGCTTGGGGTTAGAACTCTGTTACCTCAATGCTGCTAAACCCGTGGATGTCTTACGGTTCAAGTGAGGTACAATTTACCTCAAGGTCCACCTTTCATCCGCCAGCCATCTTACTAGAAAGACAGGTGGATTTCGTCCCAACCATTTTCATCTTCAAGAACCTCGACCTTCTCTCAGGATAAATGGGGAAAATGACCCTGGTCACTCTAAACTATGCCATTACTCAGAGGCACCTTGTACGAAGCTGTTAGCGTAACCCTAAAACATCTGCGTCACTTGACGTCCATCACATCCAGGTAACTTGTGGTTTCTCTTTTTCAAGACTAACTCCCAACAGAAAAACAATTTCCCTTCCTGACTCCCAGCTTCAAGGTTCCAATGATGACACCACTGGTGCTTTAGTTAAGACTGGCCCTGGGACATTGACATGTTAGCAGTCCACAAATATTCCAGTGTCCCAGAAATACACTGTAGGGAGACCCTTAAGGAGACGGCTCATGATGACACAGTGAATGCTGCCTAGACTAGATACCATCAACACGTTTGGTGTGCTTCATGGGCTACACTGAGCCATGTATCATTAACATCGCCATGGAAACAGTCATTCAATTGAAGGCACTGTAAGTGGTGTCCTCCTAAGAGCTACACAATTACAGAAGAAGTTAGCATAATCTGTAACAAGGAGGACACGATCTTGAAGTGTATATCTTACATGTGAACAGGCGCAGTGTTTAATATTGTGCCTGTTTTCATGCCTCTGTCTGCCTTGCACCACGAAGGCAATGCCAGAGGTGTGTGTGGTACGTGGCGGCGCTGCGCCAGGTTTGCTTAATAATTCCTTCCATGTGGAATAAATCTCCACTTGCCTCTCTTGCCCCCGTTAGAGTGCGCAGGAACTCTGACGCCAATGGCCACGCTCGATGCTGAGCATAAAGGAATCAGGGAGTGTGTGTGGGTCCCTCTTACCGAATGCTTTATTTATGACTTCTTTAAATGCGCCTTTTCAGATTTAAGGACATTGGCACAGGCGATAAGCTTGGTGGCAGCTGCTGGGTTATTCTGCAGCAGGCAGTGTTCCTTTTGCCTCGCTCTCTCCCACGCCTCCCTCGTTTTTTCCCTCCAGCAGAGAGAAATTCAGCCTGCGTCTCCACAATATAAATCTGCTTGGTTTGCGGCAGTGTCGGGTGCCTTTTGCATGCTCTGTCTTCCCACGCTGTCTTATCCCAGACAAGCAGGAAGCTTCTAGTCAGCCACAAGTCACAGCCCTCGAACGAAGCATGCTTTTGCGTTTTTCCTCCGGCGTAAACCTTTTGCCAGACAGGTTGCGTAATGTTAGCCAAACACTTGCAGAATGCAAATCATTATTTTACAGTGGAACCCATCAGTATGTGGTTTGCTGATTGAAAGGGCCTTACGTTGTAGTCTTCATTGAATATATGGCCACGTGTTGTTTGAGCAGTGGTCGGCTGGTTATTTTCCTAAACGATAACGACATCCATTGCTAAGAGTTGCTTGATACCGGGCCTTATGCCAGCAAAATCCGTAGCTGTTGGTGGATTTGCATTCCAGTGGATGTTACTTGTTAGCAGACTGAAAAACCTGAAGCAGCGCAGGCGCGATATCTTTTCAGTGACTGACGGGATATCTCTAGATCGCTGGCAGGGTCCGTCCAGCGGTCCTTGCGCTACGTTTCGTGAGCGTCTTCGTTGGATGTCTCTCGACTCGAGCGGCCTTCGTTGGATGTCTCTCGAGCGGCCTTTACTGATCGTTTCTCGAGCAGGCTAGTGTTCACTATGTGGTGAAATTTCCAGGTTGCAAAAATGATCTTACAAGGGAAAGATTTGGGGAGCAAATGTTGTGAATAAGAAAACACCCCTACTGTTTCTGGTTAATACGTGACACCTAGTTTATGTCAAGCATTCTGTTTATACTCTTCCCCCTCCAACCCTTTTACTCATCCCAAGCCTTTGGGCTGAGTAAATGAAGGATATACTCCCAATTAACACTTCTGGATTTATTTCCTCCTCCACCCCTCCATTACTCCAGTCTAACTAACAAACTCTCATATCCATGGCTCAAATTAACTCATAATAATATTAAAACTGTACTCATTATTTAACAATACTAATCCATCACTAATTCTTGTTGGGTTCCTGAGTAGCGTGCTACTCAACGAAAAGCGCTTCGACGCCTCGTCAGGGGTAGTAAGCGCTATATAAATACGATTACAATACATGCGCGATAGTGGTTAAGGGCTTGCTCATGCAGTTTCAGGAAGGAGACATGTAGCTTTCATGAATCTTTCATTGTCATTATTTTTCCAGAGTTGGACAACGCCCACACTAACACATGTATAAAAAATACACACATAAATAAAAGGCAAACGCACAAAAGACTCACGCGCACACAAACCCCTTCGGATATATTTTTAAACAGTAACGCCTGCATCCTCATTCAAGCCGGCTGAAGTTGGCACCACACCTGCTTGTACCCTGCTCTTTACCATCCCAGTGTGAAGCAGCCCCTCCAACCTCAGAAGCAGAGCAGAACACAAATGAAAATGTGCTGCTCAGCTCCCAGCTCTGCCGCACTTGGCTCACTGAGCGCTGCACACGTTACACAGGTGTGCTCCCCTCTGACTGCCTCCGTCAGCAGCGCTTATTCCTGCTGACACTACTGAACGCGTCCGACTGTCTCCGAGTACCGGTACTTCTCCTAGGTCAAAAAGTCGATCCGATGGGAAAAAATTAAGAAGTGCTGGTACTCGGTACCCGTGAGTACCAGCCCTTTTAACGCACTGACTGCACCGTTGACCCGTAGACCCGTACTCCAAATGTGACGCCTTCATTCGTAATGAAGCAAGGGTCAGCGCCGTGTGCTGCATGTAGAGGCTTAGGGCCAAATGTGTCAAAGGTTTTTACCCATTCTATGTCCATGGGAAAATGAGTTCATACATATGGCCCTTAGTTCCACAGAAGCTTTTCCACACTGACTTTTCATGTGCTTCAGCACCACATTATTTATATTTGACAATTTGCGCCATTCGGGATATGACAGTATTAAAATTGATTTAATTAATCGAGAAAACAAATCAGAAATTAGTATTTATACTAGTTTTCGAGACGTAAGCAAGGCTGTCATGACTTGGTTGAGTTAACGCCCCCGAAAAGTGGAGTCTGCCTAATAGGTTATTCCTTTAAGACAATCTAGTGGGGCGCTGTTTCTGACAGTAGTTTCCCACCCAAAAAAAGTTTTATTTCATGTTAAATGTTGTTTCAGTTTTGTGTCAGGACAGCTATGTCCAGCAACAACTCTCCAGTCAGTTACTCGCTGGTCGTGATCCGCTTCTTCAGTCATTTCCATAATTTTCCTTGGAGCTGTCCCTCAGCTGCAAGTGCGTAGATTTTTACTGGCAAGCTTAGCCCTCCCTATGCCTCAGGTTTTACAATAAGTTGTTTTACAGCCCTTATCTGCACTAAGGTTACATTGCTTAGAAGATAACGTAAAGGTAATAAATGAAGGAAAGGTACTTGGTAGATTACCATGCTAGTTGCACTCAGTCTCCACCTTGTTTTAATGAAGTACTGCTTGCACTTACAACTTCACTGTTAGCTGCAGTGTGCACCGTATAACTTTTACCATACTCAGTGAGACTTCTTTCTAGTACCACACAGTCTCTGTTTATGGAGTACTAGCTTATATGTTATCAGTGATGTGACCATTGATGTCAGAAGCAGTGCATGATGGGGCACAAGTTATAGTTAGGTAAGTAGGGTATAACTAGTGAATTTCAGTGGTTTTTGAGTTTCATTCTATTGTAAGACCCTACTGTAAAGTAACTTCAACCTTTGTTTTTTTAGTGAATTGCTAGTTGTTTTTTTCAACATTAGTTAAAATCTTATTTCCTTACCTAATATATCACTTGAACCTTTGCTTTTTAATACTGAATTCATAGGATTTTAAGTGAAATGTTATTATCATATCTACCTATAATGTCACTATGACTTCTGGATTTTTCAGCAAATTTCCAGTTTTTTTATCATACTAACCCAACTCCTTCCCGGAGCATAGCTGTGCCAATCCCCCTCCGTGCACTCCCTTCAACCATGTGTGAAGTAGGGTTGGGCCCTGTGCCCAAACCCACTGTGAGCATCTAAACCCCTGCCACTCAGTGTTTGACCGTGTGCTGTGTAGGGTTTGCCAGCAGGACCTGACCTATGGGCAGGCCTTGCAGCCAACCCACTGTGGGCATCGGACTTTCCGCAGGGCATGGCCAAAGCCAGGCCCTGCACCTAACACCCACAGTCATCCACCCCCATATATCACATGACCTTTGGCCATTTGAGGCATGGATTTGACCCAACCCCTTGTGGGCTCCCAGCCCCCCATAGAGCCCCAAACCAATAATATTTCCGATACTGTGGTACTCCAGCAGTACCGCAGCTCAGTTGCTACCCTGCAATATTGCGAGGCCGCACAGTCTTCATTAAGTGAAACTTGCATAGTCTTTTTGGTATCAATAGTACCTGACTGGGGGCCCACTTGGTTTTACCGGAGTACCGCTGGACTACGGTGCAAACATGTTTTTAAAAAAAGTTTATTTGGCTCCTGGTGGGCCTCAAAGCGCCAGGATGCCAGGGCACCCATACCCTGCCTTATTGTATCTCAATTTGTTTCTAAACTCAAAAACACAGGGACTGAGACCCTTGAGTCCTGGAGTGGCAGATACAACACATTTTTTTAACCATTTTGTATTGATTTTACCATACCAACACATAAGCATTAGCATATCATATACATACGAATACAAAAGACAAGATCGTGGAAAACATTCCCGTAGAGGGCAAGTACAATACAACAGGCAGTCTTGGCCCTAAATTACAAACAGGTAAGTGAACAATAGGAACTTTAGGTCATAGCAGCTTTGAATGCAATGTGAATAATTAAGAAGCAGTGTATGCGCGCCGGCCCTAAGAGCGAGCCCTCCTGTGTAAGGGTGCCTTACAACACGGTGAAGTAATGTTATGCTCATATTGATTCAGAACTTACTTGTCTCATAATAACAACCAAAAGTGGAAGCCCAAATTAATGAAAGAGACCGAATAACAGACTGTGCAGTGTGTCACAGTACCATAGTGGGTAACAAGTCAACGAGGGGTTTCCTCATTCCATTAGGTCTTCCTTGAGTCCTTGTAGCAGGGTGTCCAATTCCATTGCTAAGGGCCCCTGTGAAGGCCATGGCCCTCGTCTTGTTTGAGGGCCACAGATTCAGCCTTAACCCATTTGGGAGTTCGCTGCACACAATACTGTAAACCTGGTAGTGTGTTGGCTTTCCAGTGCAGGGCGACGGATCTCCGAACCATGAGTAGCACCAGATTTAAAAAGTACTTGGTTGCACTCCCTGTCTTTTTACACTTGAATTAATCCAGGATTCTGCACTTAATAGAGCACAGCCCTGTGCCTCCTGTGATGTCAGTCACTGCATTGCATCAGTGACATCGTGCCACAGTGCCGTGCTATCAGGCAACTTCAAAACACGTGGGCCTTATCAGCATTTCGCGCTTTGCATCTAGGGCAACTTGAGGCAGAGCCGAATGCCCTGTGTAAGCGCACCAGTGCGAGATTTGCCCTGTGCAGGGTATTATGTTGGATATATTGCAACATAGTGTTGCGAGAGAGTTTGCGTGGGTATGCTAAAGTCCTATCTCATTCCTTTTGTGCCAGGTTGCACCCTATGTCGTGCTCTCGTTTCTGTCTAGTGGACTGCAGAGGGTCATGCGGTGAGTATGCTGAGATCCGTGTGAATCATGTGATCAATCTATGGCCACTACCTACAGGATGGAGCTTGTGTACCAGGGGATGTGATTACAGCCCTGTGTCAGCTATCTGCCAGAGTCGCTACATTTTGGCCACCAGTTTGTTATGTGATAGGAAGTAGCCCACTGGTAAGTTGTGGTATGTCTGTAACTGCGCAAAGAGAATGAGCACTCTGTTCTGAAACAGAGCGCCAAGGGTGTCAACCCCCTGCAGCTTCCCAGTCAGGTCCCTGAAGGCACGGGTAGAACTAATGACGATGTCTGGTGTGTATAGTGTCAGGGCTGGCATCAATCGCAGACTTCTGTGATAGCTGTCATGTGCTATTTGCATAAGGTTGTTGGACTGTCTGGGATCTTTCCCTGTGGCAGGAAAGCCTCTCACACAATGTGCTGTGCTCGGTCTATCGTGGGAGATCCCAGTTCTTCCAGGAGGCATCCCGCTAGCCAACGGAATAGCCATTGCGATTGCACCGCAAGGTAATACTGTTCAGATTTGGGGGCTCCGAGTCTTCCTTTGTCCACTGAGAGCTGAGCTTGTATAGTGCACCACAACGCCAACCCCTATTCCAAAGGAAGCTTTCCAACATGCTATGGAGTGTGGGGCATGTGTTGTGGGGTATGTGCACTGTAAGGTTGTGGAAAACGTACAGCAGGAACAGGAGCATCACCATGTTAGATAGGGACACTCGACCTTGCACGGTGAGCGGGAGGTGATGGTTCTATTGAGATTACCATCTATGAGGTCTTGTGTGTTGTGATAAATGTGGATGCCTAAGTATTGGCTCTCTGGGCTGAGCCGGAACTGACACGACTTAGCCCAGTTCACTCCCAAACCCGAGGCCACATGGAGCTCCGCTAGGGCATCTCTGATCTTTGCCATTTCTCGTCAGATGTCTCGGATATAAATAAGCATGTCATCTGTATAAGAGAGACAACGTGCACCACATTTCCAATTGGTATACCCCATGTCTGCCACTGTTGCCTGCGCCGCTGTGCCAGTAGCTCCACTGTGAGAGCAAAGAGGACTGGAGACAAAGGACATCTGTGTTGCGTTTCCCTGCTTATTATTATTGACCAGTCTTCACTTGGGCTGTGGGGTCTGTGTAGAAGAGCCATATGAGGTGGAGGAGTCTATCTGTAGTGGCCATCTTCGACAGTGTCGCAAACATGAACTCCCTGTCCATCGTGTCTAATGCTTTCACTAGGTCCAGCATTAGACAAGCCACATATGGCCAGTGGACTGGTGCTAGTTCCATCACTCTGTGAAGGCACATACATTTTAGGTGGTTGATCGGCTTGGAATGAAACCATTTTGGTCTCTTGGACTAGGGAGGGAAGGCACTCAAGAAGGCGCCCCTCAGTAATCTCAATTAGTATTTTATAGTCCGTCCCCAGCATGGATAGTGAGCAATATGATGTCACCTCGAGGGGGTCTTTATTTGGTTTTTGGTAGGGAGAAGATTAGGGGTTCACAAAGCGTCAGAGAAAGGCGACCTTCTACTAGAGTACACTGATAGAGCTTGAGCATCTTAGGAACTAATAGGTCCTTGTAAGCTTTGACGAACTCAACTGGAAGTCCATTCAGTCCATGAGTCTTACACGTGGAGTGGAGGATTATCGGATGGCCCTGCTGATCTCTTGCTCTGTGATAGGCACATTAGGGTCCCCTCGAGCCACAGGGTCAAAAATCAGCTGTGTGATTCTGCCTAAGAAGTCCCAGATGTGGACCTGAATGGATGTCTATTTGGCTGGTAACCAGGCAAGTCGATGACTGTCAAATCACGGTGATCAGACAACTGGTAACGTGCTATGCTGTAACCATGCCTTAGGAGGCCTAATTTATCACCTTATGTGTGTATTTCTACCTGGGAGGCTCTGAAGTTTAGGCATCAAAGTTATTCAATCAAGAGAGTATGGCATTCTTCTTTTCCTCTAGTGTTTGTTGGGCAGTAGGACCTCACATTCTTCCCCTTCCACGGCACCCAGGGATGTCTCTGTGCGAGTTAGATCTTTATGAAGTCCCGCTCTTAGGCCCACCACTGAGCTAATGCAGTGACCTCAAAGTACTAGTTTTATGCTTCCCTTACTATAGGCTTGGTGGTAGCTGTGTCCCAGTTCTCTTCCAGGTATTGGGGCAATGCCTCACGAGTCGTATTGCGAAATACAGAGTCCTCCAACATGACTGGTTGTTGTCACCATGGAGAAGGGGCAGGTGAGACGAGCTCTATTCGAGGTACATTTGAAGCAGGTTGTGGTCTGAGAAGTTCTTCCCTAAATGCTCGGCGTTGGTGACTTGTGAGTGAATGGTATTCAGTTGAGGCGCACGTATAAATAATGTGGGGTGAATACTAGGAGTATTCCTTTGTATCAGGATGTAGGGTCCACAGTTATTTAATAGGGACCAGTGGTAAGCCACTTAATGAGGCCCACAGCACCTGCTATGGCAGGAGAGGTTGATAGCGGGGGTATGACCGGTGCAGGTTTGGGTTTAGGATACAGTTAAAGTCCTATCCTGTGATTCATGGTATATGTGCCCATGTAGCGAGGATAACTGATAGGCCAGCCAGGAAGACTTGTTGCGCTGTATTTGGTGCATAGATGCTGCCAAAGAGGAAGGGCCGCCATCAAATTGCCTCTCTTCCTAGACATAACACCCTTCAGGGTCTACTTCAATGGCAAGGCAGCTTAAAGGGTCCGCAGGTCGAACCCATGTAAGGGCACCACGGGCGAATCCCAAATATGTAGTGTAATAGCATTGTCTGCGCAAGTGTTTCTGCAGCTAGGCATCTTCTCCTCCCGTTGTGTGTGTTTCCTGGAGGAGTGCAATCTGAGCATTACATTGTCTACTGTATTGCTGTATTGCATGGCGCTTGTGCGCTGTCACCATGCTGCAGACATTCCATGTGATTATCTGCAGCCTAGTCATATGGCCTCTTACATTTAGGCTTAATGGGGGAGTGGAAAGGAAAAGGGAGCCAAGAGGGAGATCTAGGGGGGCCACAGTGCCAAGAGGTGGTGGCGTACAGGGCGGGTTAAGTCCAGGGACGGTGTGTGTCACATTGTATGACCTGTCTAACTTGAATAACAGAACCCTCAACTCCCTTCCCAGGGCAGCCTAGAGAACTGCGACTGCCCAAACACATAACAAAAAGATCCATAGGTGGGGATCTCCAGGATGTGGAGCTACACAAGTAACTTTAAACAGGGGTGACCGATAGATCCTGACTTGGCACCGGCCAGCTGTTGGGTGCGTGAAGCGTGGATAGACCACAGGCATGACGCAGTGACCCATTGCAAACCTGTAAATTACAGGAGCAAATAAGAGTTGCAGCGGGAGATTGTGATGCTAGATTTCAGAATCTTACTGTCCTGGACATACCTGCGGTCTAGTCCGCATTCTTCATACTAGTGTATGTGCACTTTGTAGGATAACAGCAGGCAAAATAATTGAGGCTTCAGTCTCAGAAAGGGGGTCATCAGTGGCCTGTAATGTGGGGAGGGTGGGTGGGGGAGGTTTAAATCATCACTCCAGTTCTAGCTTGGTTGCATCTGAAAGCGTGTGAAGTTGCTCCTCATGGGCCTGGACTGGGGTGGGAGCACCGTCCACTGGAGTCCACCCTGCTCCCTGGTCGTCCTGGAGTCTATTCTGCCAGCCATGTCTAACCGATCCTGGGCGCTGCGTTTGTGCAGTCTGAGTGGAAGATTCGGAACAACGCTGTTCTACCCAGTCCCAGACATCCACACTTTCCGTGAAGAAACAACTGGTCTGGTTTGCTAATACCTTTAGTTTAACGGGGAACAGAACTTGATAGGTAAGTCCCGCCTGTCGCTGTTGCTTTTTAATTCCTGAAAAGGGATGCCACTGGTAGTGGATTATCGGGGAATAAGATGACCTGTGCGCTGTCGAACAGTAGTGGCGCTGCAGTGTGGGCCACACATAGTGTGGTTACCTTGTCTCTGAAGTTCATGAGTCTGACCACTAACGGTTGGGAGGTGACCCCGGTGGCGGTCAGCGTGCTGGTACTCGTGGACATGCTTAACAAGGTAATGAGCTGACATTTGCACATGTGTGACAGCTTGCCCCAACCATGTTTCGAAGAAAGACACAGAGTCTGAACCCTCTGCCTTCCTCTGGGAATTCAACAGTTTTTAGGGTGGGATCACCCTTCATAGTCTTTTGCCATGTGCTCCAGTTCCTGAACTTTCGTTGCGAGGGACCAAACCTGTCCCTCCAAGTTGGACTCAGCAGGTCGGATTTCATCTAGTGTGCTTTCAGTTTTGGTGACAGTGCCTGTGAGT
Source organism: Pleurodeles waltl (assembly GCF_031143425.1). Lineage (NCBI taxonomy): Eukaryota > Metazoa > Chordata > Amphibia > Caudata > Salamandridae > Pleurodeles > Pleurodeles waltl. Next base: position 84,835,516 of record NC_090437.1, on the reverse strand, counting down.
TTCTTGTGATCTTCATGGAGCAATCCTACCTCCACTGTATCGACCTGGTTGTGCAGGTCCTGCCAGGTGTCGGCTATTGCTTTGAGGATCTTGTCTTGTTTTGCATTTACCAGAGATGCGGCTGTGTCTGCCATCGGTGTCTCCTGTTTGATCTGGTCAGTGGGCATAAGCAAGTGTTCTCTCCCCCCACCCCCCTGCCCCATCACTGACAGGGAAGTGGCAACACAACATATCTCTTCTGGCAACAAATAAACTGGAAGAGGATGAAGAATTGGTGAGGTCCTTGTTTTTTCTCATTTAAACATAAGTCTCATTACCGTCAGTGATTGCAATCTGTCTTCCACCTGCACTCGATCTGGAGTTGGCAGCAATTATTGTGAAAGTGTCCAAGTTTGTCAACAATTACTTGTTAAAGAAAAATGCACTACGGGAACCATTTACCTTGGTCAGTAGACCTAGGTTCGACTTCATTTAAACAGGAAGCCCTCCGTGTGCCATCCCGCTGTCCCCCCAAAAAACGATGTAATTGCTGTCAGCAGCTTGACTGATACAGAAGGGCTGAGGGGACTATCCCCTCGTTGCTAATTAGAGCATTCTACCCCCGAGTGGGTACAATATTCTAGTAGCATTATGGTCATTTTGTCTCAGGCAATATTGGTAGTTTCAGTCCCTTGCCATCGTCATGGGCCCTCAGCTGTGGCTTACGTTTATAATTCAGGTCATAAAACTAGCTATCTGCATAGCTTACACCTCATCTTGTTCCTCTTCAGCACCCTCTTCTCACTTTCTCCTAAATGCACTTTCCCACATCTCCTTCACTTCAGCACCCACCAAACTCACAAAACAACCTCTCAACTGTAAGCAGTGCGTCTTCTTTTGCTTCCTGCGTGCCAAAATTTCGTAAGAGTGTGTATCTCCTTCCCACACATTTGCACAGAATCATAATTTTAACTGGAATAAGCGACCATTGCTCTGTGCCCTCTGCAAGAGGCTAGGAGTGGATGATCATATATTTTGAACACCTTTTTGACCCTCCGACAGGCACTGTGAGAAACTTGTTCTGCCTTCAGTCTCAACTCACGAGCTCTCATTCGGGGCCCCTGACAAACACCTTGAGGCAACTAATTTTCAAGTATGTAATATGCTATATGAAAAGAAAATACAGAAACACAACAACCTGGAAATACCTAACACTCTTAGGGAATGCACAATTAAGTTAAACATGTGAAATATAAACAGGAACTAAATCTTTGACCAGGAGCGGCTCACAGGTTGTGGAAGGGGCGGGGCGGCGTGTGGGGGAGGGGTAAGGATGGGGGAAATAAACATTAAAATAAATTCAATAAAAAAAATTTAAAAAGCCACTTACCATGTCCACGCTGTCCCGCGCTGCGCTCCTTTTCCCTGCTGGCTGGCTGCACGCAGGCACAGGCTCCCAACCTGCCCTGCGGCCAATCCAGATGCTGCTCAAAGCAGCATCAGGATTGGCTGAGAGTGCCCAGCCAGGGCGCTCCCAGGCAGACTGGGAGCCTGTGCAGGCTGTCTGCAGCCTAGCAACTGTGTTGCTGGGCTGCAGAGAGCACACTGCCATGTATGTTTGGGTGGCCCAAGATGGCCAGCCAAACAAGCATGTGCTCAGAGGGGGAGTGCTAAGCACTCCCACTCAGTGCACATCACAGCCGGTGGCCCGCTCCCTTAAAAGAAACGGATAACAAACTATGTTTATCATCCTTTTCTTTCAGAGGATTTGCAGCTACTGCTGCTGGCGTGGGGGCGACGCTCATCTGCCCTTAAGGAGGAACCGCCCCTGTCTTTGACATGGACTACCTTCACGATTTTTACATTCATTGTGAAAAAATCTATTGGTGTTTTTGCCAGTAAAGTTAAGGACATAAATATAGGGTCCGTTTGTAATTACTGCTGGGTGTGAGACCCAAAGGGAACCGGCCCTCTTAAAGCCCTGACTGGGACACTGTGTTTTGCAGTCAGAAGACTTGTCGTATTCCGAGGTTTGCAACCATCAAAGAGTTTTTCAGGCCCAACGTTCTGCACAAAGAACAGGATGGTGTGTGTGGTTTGGTTAAGAGTGAATTGTAAAAACCCGGAAATAATGGGAAGTCGGTAAGAACATGTAATCAGACAGCCAATAAGCTACTGTGCAGTCGTATTTTTTTTCTAAACTACTTCTATATTGCAAGTACAGAAAATAGGAGATCACTTGATTTGCCCCGAATATTGCTTGGTCCAGAGTGAAAATGATGATTAAAACGGAGGTTCTCGATCTCCAATGCCAGTAACTTTAATAGCTCACATCACTTCCAAAAAGAAATACTGTGTCTGAAACATAAATAGCCATTTTGAACGTTTTCGGAAAGAATATAAAATATTTCCACACGGAACTAGGCAAAAAAAAAATTCAAATTATATTGCTGAAAGTGTTTAGTACAATATCCTGAATTTGTATTTGTCACTGTTTTAACCTGATACTACATTTGTGCTTATACTCTTTACATTGGCAGGCAAGCTTTTGGCAACATATTCGTGATTAAATTTAATGAGCAAATAATTAAAGTTAATTACCATCTGGAAAAAAAGTGTTTACTTTTATGGCCAACTACAGCTTCTGCTGTCTGATTTTGTTGACAGTTCAATTATACGTCAGTCTCATTTGAGGTTGAAGTTATGTGAAGCACAGCACTGGTTATAAGTACTTTCTACCTTTCAGGGTGGATGTGTGTTGGCATGTTGTTGTTCTCTGTGTCCTGTGTCTTTAGGTGAATCGATGGAGGGGATAACATTTGTAATTAGGCGCTGGATTGCAGTGCCATCCCAGTCATTTGTTTTACTCTGCATCTCAGGTTTATAACTTGAATTGAACTAATATGTTATTGTTCTTAAGTCAATCTCATGCAAACGAGTCGTAGTGATGGGTGCAACTTACCCCTTTTGTTCACCACTCGCACATCCTCCCACCTGGGCAAAATCATTAGGACTCAATGAGCCCACAACCTAATCCAAACATCCGAAATACAAATTGCAGAAAGCCCTTTTAAATAAACTGCAAAGTCACCCAATTGCACTAAGTAGAAAAATAAATAAATTAAAAAATCACAACTTTACCCTTTCCATTAGGCCTCATTGGGTTGCCTTCCCCATTCTACCAGGACAGCAGCCCTTGTATAGCGGGGACTCGGCTATCTGCGTACATGAGAAAAATCTAACATAACAAGACATGCCTAACGTCGCGTCACTCCTCCCTGCTAGGGTGATAGTGTAAGAGCAAAAAATGTTGCTGCTGCTATTAGCCAGGTTTGCAAATAGGCCCAGCTTTCACAAGCAGTAAACCTACTCAAGCAACTAACTATAACTGGTAAAAACAAAGGAAGGGCATTATGCAAAGATGCTTATGCCCAGTTTCTCAGTTTTATGGCTTAGGAATTTTTAGGTGCGTTCCCCACTTAATAGGGCACATAGTGGCCAAATGAAAATACAATGTGTGGGCCGTACACTACTGCTAATGGTATGCATAGTTGGTGCAGTAGTTTGTTTTGGGATGAATTTCATGTCATTCCCATATCATCCTCTAAAAAGTTGCAAGCCTAAACTGATGAGATATAAGACCTGAAGATGGATTCACAAAGGTAAGGAAAAACATGTCAGGTGTTTTACTTGTGGAGAAATTATTCAGTATAGCTGCTTCGAACGGGAATGTTCTGAGATCATAAAATGCAATGAGAAGTGCCTTTTGACTTTTACTTATGGTTTAGATGGAGACAGCAACAATGAAATGAGTTAAATTGCACGTGACAACGTATTTTCATATCTGCGCATTACTTCGGGCCCCATTGATGCATGATTTTCCCATAAGCTCATTCTGGATTGCTGTATGGTGATACGCTGTCACGGCAGTTTGGAAGTAATGGCGACATCAATTATTATGCTTGAGTTGTGGCCATTTCAAGCTCGGTAGTGTGAATTTCTGACATCTTCTATAGCGATGTCTACGGAGATGGATGCGCAATTCTGTGCTCTCGCATGCTCACAGATATCACATTTATGCTGAGAATAGATGCCTCTTAGCGACTTTCGATTTATTAGAACACTTCCAAAACATTTAGTGCGCCATGGGTCATGTAGCAGGTTAGGAAGTTAAAAATAATTCTTTCGGCAACGTGTGTTTAAAATTCAAATCGGTTTGTTAATATACTCATAGCAGTAAACAGAGATCAAAATAACATTTCATAGCAAAGAGTGTCTATATATTTAGAAATGCTTCTGCTGTGTGACGCAAGACTTCACTCGGTACTCCAATTTCAGGTCCAATATCATCGCCTTAAATAGCCCCCCAAAAAGTCCGATGCACATCATCCTTGATTGGTGGAGGGATACATACGTAGAGCGAGTGAGGTGCCGCGTTTGAATACAGAGAAGATCATTGCTGCTGTGTGTTTCAATCATAAATCTAAACTATGCACCTTCTCATGCTGTGATCTACAAATCAATAACGTACAGCCTTTCGCAACAGGGTGGGCCAACTTGCTCTGTAACCCTTTTGAGGAAGTCATCCACTACTTAGGATGGACGAAGAGGTGTGATTACTTCATACGGAGCACTTTTACTAGAGCGCGGTCTCTAATGGAAGCCTGGTGTTTAGACCTCTCCATTCCTTGCCCAGAGCGCACAAAGCTGTTTGTCCTGTTGTTTTTTCAGGCTAAAGTAAGGGAAAAGAAGAATTCCGCTCTCCATTAGGTGCATCTCAGTATGCATCTCTGCATTGCTAAAAGGTAATCTCTGTTACCTGCTTCTTTCAGAGACACTAGGATGGGGCTACTTTAAATCGTGAGGTGAATCATCCTGGTTGTGTGGGGTGACAGTCACTGCTCAATATGTTCTTCCTCACCTAGGTAGGATTTCATGAAGGCCCCATTTCCATGGGACACACTCCTGTTGGAACTTAGATGTTTTATATCCGTGAATATACTGAAGCTTTCCAGCCTTCTACTGCTCCTCACAGATGATCATGATGGAACACTAGTCATAATCCTGAAATCCCATCAGACCCTCTGAGTCCGCGGGGGAGGTATGCAGATTAACTCTTAACATGTAAAGAATCCACAGTTTTCCCTGTTTCACTTGGTTAGGTTGTGCTTTTGAATAGTTTTCCCTCAAACCTTTAGCACCATTCCAGAAGCCGAGTGTTATTTTTGTGTCTAATCTTGGTATCCCCAACAGTTCCACGTGTGACAGTCTCTTAGTGGCTACCCTCAACATGCATTATCACTCCTCAGGGGGAGATTCTGTGATTTAGCTCAGTGTCTCTTGACTACGTACAGAGGGTCCATTTACCTCACCAGTGTTTTCAATAAGTTCTCACTCGATACTTGATCTCAACAGGAAAATAGGTCTTCTGACAGGCGCTGAAGCATACAGGTTGAGGGAGGACGCTCAGTCTTTGTAATACATCGAGCTCCACCCGCCAACTGTTCTTAATCATTGTGATATGGTATGCTCATCATTTCATGCAAGCAAGCTATGGTAACCAGTGATTTTAATCTCAAACATTGTATCTGATGCATGGCAAAATATGGTAAAAGGATTTTTAGATGTTAGTGAAATTAGTGAGTGCTTGATCATTAGATGGACTCCTTTTCCCTTTACTCAAGCTTTCATTTCCATCCCAGCCCCTCCTCAAATTTACCAGAACTACATGCAGCGGTGGTGCAGGTTCCAAGAATACAGTATGTGCTAGAGACATTGGGAATCTTGGGTGTTACTATGTGTAATCTCTCCCCCATACTGCGCTCTTGCACCCCACCCTTCAATCCCACTTCTCGTTTTACACAAGTAACCTTCATATTGGTCTCTTTATTGGTGGGCAGAGATCGGATTGACTGCGTTGCTTTGTAATACATTAATGTAACAAATGCAGTGTTTTTACACCACATGGTCTGCAATTACTTTTTATCATAGCACTGTGGTGCAGAACTTGTTTGCATGTTTGCACTCAGACGGGGAGGGGGAATCCCTTTAGGCATACCCTAGCCCAATAAGTAAATGTTATGTGGAATAGGTGTAGGGTTTTCCTTCTGGATGAAGTCCACAGGGAAGGGGCCTAGCAGCCAGCCCTTCAACCCCGTGTGAGGCTGGTATATGTTTGGGTTGTATTACACTGGGTATGTGGGTCATCTGTTTCCCTGCCTTAGCCGGGTCAGTTATAGAACTGGAACATATTGCTTGGGTTCTTATCAGACCCCTAATGCCTCTGCTGTGTGATTGTGAGCGACTATGCTATGGATAAATGGCAATGAAAGTTGCTACTGGCCTTTATCTAGCTGTTCCAGCAGCGGGCATACTAGTCGAGTAGACACATCCTATTTTCAGATATGGGATTAAATCCATTAACTCCATTCTCTTCGTTGACCAACGATTCTCTAATCCTCCCTTGATTCTGATTTGTGTTTCACCGGTGTCCCCCCTAATCCTGTGTTTGTTTCCATGTGCCCCTTGCCTCATCTTTCCCAACGGCCCAGTTTTCATAATCGTGTCCCTGCTGTAGAGCAGGTAATCCAATTCGGTTTGTCCCGAAGAGTCTCCCTCTTGCATCCTTTAAAATTCTTTTTCTTTATTAAATTCCCCCGTTCCTTTTTCCTAGTGAGGTCTTTAAGTGGCCCACATTGTGATACGCACTGTGTATGATGGGTCTACTCGGTAGTGCGATATTATTTAGTAGTGTGTTCCGTGGTGAGGCGAGATCGTACAGTCTTGGGTCAGTTTGGTTTGAAGAGTGAGCCGCCCAGCTGTACGAGATAAGCATGGTAAGCATAGCAAGAAGCCAAAGTGTGGCACTGAAGTTTTACTATAAACTCTACCTTTGCTAGAAGAAAATGTGATTTAGAACTAGCATGCAGAACCGTTGGTGAGAAGTGAATGCTGGATACTAAGCTGCTCTGTAAGATGAGTTGTTTTATCGGAAAAGCACAAGGAGAGCTAGTACACCCCCTCCAGTTGTACATGCGCAGATCAAACTGCAGTACAGATCAAACTAGTCTTAAGTTTATTGATATGCATTAAGTCAGAAATGTTGCCTCCTTGACTATAGTGCACCAGAGGCGAGGAAAACTGAAGCGCTGGCCCAAACTGCCAGACAGTGGTGCCAGAGAATGTGGTGTTCTTGAAAACAGCTGACTGTTCATGGCTCCCACTGTTGTCCATGTGGTAGGGTAGTAGTTGAAGTGCCAGAATGAAGAACGTTTAATGGACAGAGTGCGAGAACCGGGATTCTTGGCCCATCCATGCTACAAGACCAGAAGAGGAGACTCCATGCGCAAAACCTTCTCTTTCTTATGACTTTCTTTCCTCCAACTCTCACGCTGAGCTCTATCACTCACACTAGTCTTGTGTTCCTCTCACTGACTTGGCCCCACAGTTCTCTCCTATACTGCTTGCGATAAAAATTCCTCTTACCTACCTTGCATCTATATGCTGTTACACACATATTCTGCATTTTCCCCTTACAACCACTACACTCTCCCCCTCTCATTCTTATTCCTCGCCCTGACACTTCTCTACTGATATTGCGTTTTGTTTCCTTATAGTTTTAAGTCTGCTCACCAGCCACTGTTCCGTGTGACTCAGCCCGGGCTGGTGTCTGGCCAGCTAGTGTTTGGACTGGGCTACCTGCACCCACCATCAGCTATGAAGCAGGTGCAGCCCACACATCTCAGAGATACAAAGTCATTGGGAGGGAGCAAAGTCTTGGGAATAAGAGCAATGGCAATGAGAAGTGATGTATAACAAGACACATTAGAAAACAGGAGGGGGCACGGGATTTCTAAGTAACTTTATGTTAAGTTGTTTTAAAGAATTTTAGAGTAGCAAACACATGGGCACAATGTAATTAGGAGGTGGTGAATGTACTCAAAAATATATTGGCCACGCTTCATGATTCTAGCTGTGTCTGGTTACGCACAGAGTCCACTTCGTCACATCCACAAAGTGGAGGGTGCAGCAAATTCATTGTCTTGTGCTCTGCCCTCCCAACCCCAAAACATATTAATTCAAACAAGTGCCTGAAACCCCATTTCTGCCCAGCCTATAGTGCCCTCTGTCATATTGGCAGGGGTGTAAAAGGAATAGGCTTAATCACACTGCAGCCTGTCTTTCTGACATAGAAGTGTGCATCTTTTTGTGAAAGCCAACAGTGCACAAAATCACTCATCATGTCGTAATATTATGTCTCATAATACTATTGGTGTCAACAAGCACACTGCCTCTGGTGAGAGGGCTTAAAGGTATATGGAGGAAGTAAATTAGGGATGTGGTGGTTGACTGCGGAGTGGAATGGGGCTGGAATGAGTCCAAGGGCATGTGATTTGATTTGCTTGAGGGAAAGCAGGTGGAAACTGTAGGATGAGAGGAGGGCATGGGTGGCGCAGGAAGACAGAGAAGCAATTTTAAAAGAAGGAACTCTAGAGAGTTTGATAGAAAGAGAAGGGTTGATATGGATGAGTGATTGAGGAGACAGAAAGGGAGTATGTGGGCTCTGAACGCAAGAGGACTGGGACTGGGAGGTGAGTTGAATGAGTGAAAGGGTTAGGGCGTGTGTGGTATAACGAGGGGGGTATTTGTCAAAAGAGTCATCAAGATTATTGCAATTATGTTGTGGGAGTGAGCAAGGAGTGGTTTAATGAAATGAGGGATGCTGAGAGGGTTGGTATTGGAGTAACCATTATAAGGGAGTGGAAGTTGTGTGACAAGTGGTTTGGCGGTGCTGTGGGTTTTATTTTGGGCCAGAGTTAGGGGGGGGGCTTCATACTTGTATGTTGCATATATTTGTAGGAGGGTGGTGGAAAAGAGGGAGGTGTTGGGGGGGATCAGTTGAGAGTTTGTTCTGCTTTCTTTGTTGCATGTGGTTATGTGTTGATATGTTTGAGTGAATGGGAAGTGCAGTGGGTTCATAAAGGTGTACACTCGATAAGTGATATTTCTTATTTGGGTGGTGAGCAGTGTTAGCTGACGGACTAGTCAAAATAATATTCAGAAGGAAAGTTAAAAGCCAACTTATAATCTTTTCCTGAATGTCAAGTATCCTGTATTAATAATAGCCTCGTGGGCATGAAGGCCCCTAGGTCCACAGTCTGCATGGAGAAGCGTGCACCTCATACTTGCTTCCACTTGAAAAATATTGATTAAAATGGTGTTGTGAGAGCCCATGTAACCTGGTATTTAGCATGTTCGTAGAAATTCTAGAACTGTAACACGAGGCTTTGCAGGTGTTGCACAGAGCTTTGAAATTCACCTGGTATTTGACTGGTAGCCAGTGTAGTGTATGTAGTGCTGGAGAAGAGTGTTCCTTGTGGTTGATGTATTAGGGAAGTCTTGTGATTACATTTGTGAGAGAAAAATTGCAAAGATTAAAAAATGCAGAGAGACTAATCAGGCATTTGGTAGGCAAGTGTCAAAAGAATAATTGAACCATTGCTTGTAACGTTTGGTGGTATGCCACGTATGAAAGAATACCTTTGTACATGTACAAAGAATAAGCATAATTAAGCACCTTGTTGATGTGTGGTTTAAGAGTAATATTAGAGTTAAGTGTAATAAGATGTTTTTAGCTAGTTTTGAGGGTGATGGGGGCAAAGGCTGTGGTGCGCCCTGGTTAGTTTGCTGCAAACAAGGATGGATGATGAAAGCAGCCATGGATTAGACTAGAGAGTGGAGACTTGGACAACTCAAAGATGAATTGTGTATTGTCAACTCTGGTGTAGCACCACCAGCCGAGAGGGAGTATGAGTTAAGAGATATCATGGAGGTGTAGAATAATGGCTGGTAAAACGTGGAACCATACAACTGCCTGAAAGGGAAAAAGAGACCGAGGTGAATGTAGAATCAAATTGTCGCAATTGTTTCATTCAGGAGAACAGGGTCAGATGAGACACTGTCGAGAAGGGAGCTGATATGTTTAGAATATTATGATTCCAGTACTATTATCATAAGCAAAATCTTTATATCATCCAAAAATGATAAAGGTGAAGATTGTGTTACTCTCATTACTCAGTGGTCAGAATAAGGACCAAGGATTCTGTGCAGCCTTTTTTGGTTAATGCTTGAGATTCCAGGATGTTTTTTGTTTGCGGTTATTTGATTTGGTGACACTCTTCCTTTCTATTCTTGAAGTGACTTGAGGGAGAGGAAGTGTCAGAAGACAGGAGTTAGATTCATGATGCACTTTAATGCAGTGCTTTGGCTGGGGCGTAGGAGAATCCAAATTTGCTTATTTGAATTATCTTTGTGAGGGTGGATCCCAGGATGGACTGGTTGATGTGGCGAGGTTAGAGGTGTGCGATTGTGGGCCATCATCGTTAGGTAATTGAGGAGAGGGTGTCAGATGTGAAAGTAAATAGTAGTACATAGGCTTTACCTAATTGTGAAGTATGAGGCAAGTCTATTGCATATTTTCTGTGAAGGTGTTGAGTTGCTTGGTGAGACTTTGGAGACTGTTGAGATTGCAAAACTCATTTTGGGGACTTTGGCAGAGGCTACTCTGTTAGCCTAATATAACTTTTTGACTTTTTGGATAGCTGATCTATAGTGTCTTAGTTGTTGTTGGAACTAGTTTGTCCTCTTGGCTGTAAGGAGTGTGCCATTACCATTTGCATAACTAGCTGTTTTTTGTTGTTGTTTTTTTTTTTTTTTAGTTTGGAGGGGGCGGTAGAATCAGTTGGCCTTTCTAGTGACTGCTTGATGGAGGTAGGCAGCTATACTTTCATAGCGTTTTTTTTTTTTTTTTAAGTTATCTTAAATTTGTCTGCTAGTGCATTTACTCAGCCTTATATTTCCGTCTTTGAATTCCCATAATATATTTATTACGTTATGAGATATTACCTGTTGTTGATAAGTTTTAAAATATGGTCTTTAAAATCTTTGTCTTTGGAATTGTGCCTCCTCCAAATACTTTCATGTAACAGAATCGGGGCCAATGGAATTATGCAGCAGGGCAGGACCAAATTACAGGCTGGACTAAATTGTGCAGCAAGAAATTGTAAATTGTGCAACGTAACACAGCACATTTTGTGATAATATTACTCCATAATTTTTAAACACTGTCTGGTTTCATCTCATTATACCAGTTTCACACCCATAGGAATATTAGGCAACAGAAAAGGGACCAATCAACCTTTGCAAAGGGCCTTCCACTTCTCAGCAACAGTTGTGTTTTTAGTAACTTTTGATCCATTGGAGCTAGAAACAAATAATATGTTATAGAATGTTATATTATATTATATTATATTAACCTGAATTTTCTGTGTTGGAATGTCAGCGCTCCACAGAAAATTATATTCTCTGGGTCAGTTTTATTGACAATTATAATTTTATTTGTTTCCAAGAAACATAGCTTGTCCATAACTCTTTTTGTGACAGGTTTAGATCCTTTTTTTCAACAGCCACCCCTGCATTATAAGGAAGAGCTAAAGGTGGTCTAATTATCCTGATTCCATTTAAACTCGACTGTGACCCGCTCTTGCTGGATTCCGGCTTTCCCCACAGACTAGCAGTGTTTTTGCGTTTCTCAAAGTGAAACAGTCTATTGGTGATTAACTTTTATAATTTTCCCTTAAACCACAGGAGTGCTGAGCACTTGCTGGCTTTGTGGGCTTTTTTAGAGCGTTTTAGAGACAATTTCAGTCTATTCATTTCTGTGGCTCTTGTTCTTGAAGGTGATTTTAATTTACATTTATGTGAAGAGAGGGGAAATCTATTTGGCCTTTGCAGGTGATAGGAAAGTTGAAGGTACTTTACATATGGAACGCTTTACTAAAGGGCAATTTTTTCATGCAATCCAGAATGAATTTAATCTGGATTATACTATGAATAATGGAGCTTCTAATTATTACCCCTCTGTGTCCCACCGTTTCTGGGAGAAGGTTATCTCGGACTATTGATTTCATTTTCATTTTGATCTCTCTTGTCCCATTAACTCAGCATTTTAAGTTTACATGACACGAGTCAAGCGATCATAATCCTTTAAACCACTCCTTATTCTGGCTCAAAAACAATGTCAGGGAAACAGGTCCATTCAGTTTCCCATTGATATTTTAGCCCCTGTGGCTCTAGGACACAGTTTAAAGTGGTCTAAGATTATTCCTGAGACTTTTCACTTTGATTTGATCACCTCATGTGTTGAGGAGCTTGAGGTATGTTTTCCGATGTGAGCCTTCCAATTTTGCAATAAAAGCTGCCTATGGGTCGATTTGTTACTAAGTCCTCCCCGTTCTAACCTGTAATGATCATCATTTATAGGCCCTTTCCTGTACATGGTTTGACAGCAAGTGCTTAAGGCCGTTGAGAAGGAATCTTAGGGATAGAAACCTGATCACAGCCTGTCGACTGAAGTACAAAGCAGTCATAAAGGAGAGGAAGAAATTTCTGAAGGAGGAAGACTGGGATCAACTCTTGCAAGACGTATTATTCCCAGAGAAGAAAAATGTTGTGTGATCTCACATGTAGTTGTGTCAAACACTTAGAAGGGGTTTATAGCTCAGCCAACGCACCCTTTTCCAAGCCTGAAGTTGATTCACTTGAAGGCACCATAAACATCCTCTTCTGTTTAGGCAAAGCTTATGAAGCCCTCACTTGGCTATCGAAGAACAAAGCTTCTGGACCGTATGGGTTCCTTCAGATTTGTATTTAATGGAGCCCAATCTTTGGGCCTCTTTACTCACCCCGGTTATTGATGCCTCAGTTGGAGAGGGCATACCCCGATCTTGGTCACAATCTGTTATCATTCCAGTCTTTAAAAATGGGACTAAAAGTGACCTATTATGTTATAGGTCTATCCCGTTGATAGACTCAGTAGTTAAGGTGGCTGGACGAGTGGTCTTATCTAGACATTCGACCTGGGCAGATGATAATATGATCATCTCTGATCTTGGCTTTAGACCTGGTACAGAGTACCCTCAATTAATACCTGAATTAGCACCTAGTTATAAATAAATCAGTTGTTGGCAACGGGGCAGTTTACACAAGGCCTTTATGGACCTTACATTTGCCTTCAACGTGGTGAATAGAGACATACTTTGGGCATTGCTGGTATCAGTCGGGGTGGAGTTAGGCATTGTCCTTTTTCGAAGGGACCTGCACAAGGACACATCAACTGCTATGAAATATGACATGAATGGTCATCGCTTTGAGAGTTGTAGGGTTAAGAATGGGGTTAGACCGGTGTGCATCCTGGCCCCCTTCCTATGCACACTGTATATTAAAAAGTTGGAAGTTTCCCTTCACAAAGGTGTCAGTGGCATGCCCTGTGTGGGTGACAGGCGCATGCTGATGATGCCATTTTGTTATCCTGTACGTCCCTTGGCCTGAAACTTTGCTTCCATCTTTCCACAAACTTAAAGAAATCACATATATTGATTGCAGGCTCAAAGTTGACAAAATCCAGGGGACATTTTATACTAGGGTTTGGAAGTACTAGGTTTTCTGTGTTCTCCTACCCGGGGGCTCAGTTTGATTAGAAAGGCTCGTGGTCCACCCTTTTTTTTAATTAAATCTGTTGACTAATTCTGTCTGTGCAGTCTTCGACTTTGCTTCTAGAAAAGGCACTAAGCCACATTAAACTATGTTAAAGATTTACCAATACAAAGTTGTTTCTGCTGCTGCCTATGGGAGTGACATATGGGTATATGCGGACACTTCGATTTTACAAACTGTAGAGAGTAATTTTGTTAGATGTCTCTTATCCCTTCCTCAGAGCACCTCAGCATATGTAGCTCGAAGACTTGTAGTGGGCAACATTTCATATGTTCTTGCCCTTCGCCCTGTGCTCAGTTGGCTTCCTGTCTGAGCAAACAACAAAACCTCACTTAATAAAGATATCCTGAGGGACTGTTTGAACCTTGGTGGTTCACACAGGAGTCATTGGTTGAGGTATGTTAAGCATGCCTTATTTGCTATTGGACAGCTGGGTCAGTTTGAAAACTGTGAAAGCATTTGAAAGTCTGATTTGAAATGGACCAAATCCTACTTTCCTGAATATAGAAAGAATAAGAGAGAATCTAAGGAGCTTTTGAAACCCTTTGTGTGCACTCACACCCATTTGAAATCTACCTTTTTTATTGAGCCATAACTGGTTGCGGTGCATAGTGCGAATCCTCAATATCTTCTAATCCGGTTCAGGTTAAACCTGGTACATTGTCCACTTGTGCTTCCAAGAGAATAGCATCAGGTTCATGTCTTGGCACCTTGTAGATGTGACTTATCACCTGCCCAGTATATGTTTCACTTTATTATGTTTTATAGGGTTTATGGTCATATGAGATACAAATGTTTAATGCAATTGCTCAAGGGTTTAAATTTTACTCAAGCTGGACGAGCACTATAATTTCTGCAGTTGTTTCAGATAGATCATATTTGTTTTTCTATGGCTTGTTTCTTGATGGAGGCTGTTAAATTGAGGTTGAAAATGGATTTTTAAATCTTGTATTAACTTTCATCTAAATGATCTGTATACGTCTAGTTTTTGACTCTTTTAATGAGGTGCTGTTACAATTTGGATTTTGATAATTTTAGATGTTTTTATATAGTTTATTGTTGTGTCTATTTATTGTCCCTGTGTGTTTTTTCTTATAAACCGAAATAAAATAATTTTGACTGACTGACTGACGTGTGCTGTAGTTCATGTTTCTTGGACTTTTGCTCATCATGTAGTCCCAGCAAAAGCATATGGGCATCATTTGTGTCTATCTAGCAACTAATTTTTGGTTCGTAATACTTGGCAACTTTATGAATGAAATAATTTTGCCAGCTCATCTTGCCCTTCTTATATCATATCTATTTTAAGCTTGCAGTGACTTCTGTTTCCTGTGTGTAAAAACATTAGTAAGCTTCTTCCTTGCAATAAAAACTCAACAGAAAATGTAGATTTACCTCCCAGCTCCTTGAAGTATGCATTTATGTATGCCTTTGTGTAAAAGCTCAAAATGAGAAGAAATGTGATCACAAGATGTTTGTCAATCCTGAAAGTCTAGCCAGAAGCCAATATACAAGGTGTAGTGAACAGCTCCTGACCATGCTGGATTCTTCTTTTTGGGGTGTTCCCATCATCTCCATTGCTACAGTAATGTTCCCTCCGAGTTTGAGGTTGCATCTGTGTCATCAGTAGGGTAGACTTTTCAAACCCTCAGTTTGTGCTCCAGAGTCTGTGACTTCCTAGGGGTTTCTGGAGAATATTACTGACAAAGAGAATACCTGAGAAGAAAGTGGCAAGATTTGTTGCCAAAATAATTGTTTGATCCAAAGACGTGAAATATTTGGATGTGTAGTGTATTTTTATGAGTACACGTTAAAAAAAGATCAATTAATTTTCATAAACAATTGCAAGAATATGTAATAATTACAATTATCAAAGGAAAGCTATTCAAAAAGACAAATACTTCTATAAAATGAATGCGTACCCATGTCATTTCACAATCAGTTTGTGTGGGTTGTCCATCTCCAACCTTGCCTTTATTGTCTTAGTACTATGAGACCTCTCAATAAACAGAGCTTTTTAAACAGATGATATTAAACGTGCCTCTCTTTGCTGTTTCCCCCAAGAGATCTGAAGTACTGGGTTTTTCAGAACCCAGTGGTGCCAGGGAACACACCCTAAGACTTCGAGTCCTTCCTGTTTCAGACTACAGAAACACAGAGTCTTCTTGGTGAAGTCAAAGATCTTGTTTATTGGCTGCAGCCAGTAACAGGTATCCTAGAAGTACAACACGGTGTATATTCTCAGGAGACTGCTCCCTTTGCAAAGCTAACCTTCTCTTTTATACAAAATATTATGCTTTGGGCAAACATTCCTTATTTTACAGTTGACCATTCACATATTTTCACTACAAAGAAATAGCAGGTTTATGATGACAAGCCCATATTCCAGTTTGTCCAGCCCTCAATCAATTACCCGGCAAGGCTTAGTACTTTCATCAGATATCGACGGACCCCCAATATAAACGGGCACCTCCTCCTTGTAAAGCAAGTCATAAAGAAAGAAACATAGACAGGTGTGTGTAAGATTATGCATGGTTTGTGTGTGATGAAAGGTTTATGATGTGTTGTGCCTTGATACTAATCTCATTCGGCCACTGGGAAAAAAACTGGCCGAACAGGTTTGGCTTCAGGCAGTGGAGTCAGCTTGCCCAGGTCACAGAGGAGTCAGCAAAGGTGTACGTGTCCTTCAGACTCGTTTTCAGCATTAGTCATTGGCCTATGTGAGGGCAATCATAAAATGGCTGTCGTTTAAATGGAACACGAGGGTTCAGGACGGAAACTCTGATATTCGGGTGATTTCGTTACCCGAATATGAATACAATGCTTGTGCATACTATTCTGATCATTCTCGGTCTGCTGATACCAAAATCGTTGTGATACGACGATGTTTATAACACGGGTCCAGAATTTTCAGTACCACAGACCCTCCTTTTGCCCTTACATAGGCAATAACCTATACTCACGCTAATCTGAGTCCAGGTCTATAGTCATAAAGTCGTTGAGATGTTGCTGTAGCATCATCCTATTACTTAGCTCGTCCCTTGATACAGGTTTCCTTACACACGATGTAGCACAGAGGCCACATATTGCAGGAGCACACTGTACACACAGACAGGACAGGAAAAGAATGGCTAAGATCATCCCAATGACTATCAGAGTCTTCCATCCCCAGGTGGATATCAGCTCCCAGAACCACCCCGTCAATGACCAATCTCCTTTATCCACGTGAATAGATTCGGAGATCTTATGCAGTTTGGAAATGGCCTGGTAGACTGTCGGAGCGTTATCTGGGATGAAAACACAGCAACTTGATTGGATCACTTTACATACCCCACCTCGGTCTGCAAGTATGACGTCTAATGCGACCCTGTTCTGAAGAGTCATAAGGCGATCCGACTGGAGCTCAGCAGTCAAATTACTAAGGGCACCTGCGGTTTCAACTACCGTGGATTCAACCACCCTTGTCAATTGCCTTATGTTCCTGCTGTTAACCAAAGGACCCCTAAACGGCAGAATACCCTTTGCGAAATCTCAAAATTCTTGTCCTGTAGTGCCTTCTTTACTTATGACACCTCGAACCATCCTTGTCTTATGGTAATCTGCCGCGGCCGTGTAGGTGGGAGGTAACAGGAACGAAACAAAACATGTGCCTGAGAAGTCAGGAGGCAACCATGTATAGGCTCTATTATGGCAGATGAAATAGGTACCCTTAGCTGCTAAGAACGAAGGAGAAGTCTGAGACGCAAAAACATATGTTTCAGTGCAGATACTTTTCCCTAACTGAGCTCTGGGATTCTTGCCATTAACTTGCAGACATAGGTGACCCTGATTGGGTACAATCCAAATCGGGGAGGATCTCTTTGCTCGCTGGTTCCCACTCAGAGTAACTCCATATCCTGTTATGTTCCATCCAATATATGCTAGTGTCTCATCTCTCGGGATAGTCTCATAGGAAATATCTTCCCTAATCATATCTACTATACCCTTAGCTAGAGCACTATTCTTAGGATTATCTTTCACAGAACATAGGGGGTTGGCTTCATACGCATATATGAACACCGTTCTATAGGCCCACACAGAACCATTATGGCTGAAAGGCAGGACCAGATAAGGGATACCTTTATCAGTAGTATGGGGCATAAGACCACACACCCAACAGTTAGTTGTGTTCACTACTAATTGGTGTTGGTGTAGAAGCTGAATGAATGAATTGTTGGCAAACTCTAATCTTCTGGCAGACTCGTGTTCAGGCAGGGGGTGAAAAGAATGCGAGGAAACAGTAGAAGGAGGTATGGGCTGAGTAATGGGTGCAAATGTCACTTGAAAAGAGAATAAAACATATCCTATTAAAAACGTCATTACACTAAGCAACATGAAAATACATAATATCAAAAATCGTTTCTTTGTCATTATTATACCCATTCTGGCTTTAAAGTCCATCTGTCTGGCAGGTCTCTCATTCTTGAAAAACTCCATCCTCTCTAATTGCTGCTCGTGGTGGTAGGGTGTTCTATGCTAAGGAATGCTTCTGTCAGTCCAGGGCAACTCCCTTAGACCGACCAGAACTGTCGACCTAACGTCTTCAGCTGCACTCCAAAGACTTTGGCAACCACGACCCTACAGCTGAACCCGGATGGCGGTTCGAAAAGAAAAAAACAAAAATAAGAAAGTTTTCTCAGATGAGAGAGCTGCACTTTCAAAAAAAGGAACGGGAAAAAAATTATTTGTCCTTAGTTCTTGGTCTCAAATTATAACGGCTTTTTCCAGGAACTGTCTGGTTCTGGAACAAGAGTTCAGGCTCTGTAGTGTTCAATCGAATTGACGGTGGCACAGCTTCTTGCAAATTATTGTCACTTTCTCGTTCAGAAATTGTTCCTTTTACACGTGCATCGCTAAATGGCAAAAAAACGAGGCACAGTCTCGGAGTCAGCGATCCCCTCCTGGACCCACCGGTCGTACGGTAGAGGAAAAGGGACTCTCTTGCAGTGTACGCCGTGGATCCAGTTCTTTTTCCCTTCCACTCGAACAGCTGATCTTGTTGAGAGAAGGACGAGGTAGGGGCCGGTCCAACGGGGCTGGTCATTCTTTGTCCGCTGGAAGTTCTTGACCAGCACCCATGATCCAGGATCGATAAGATGTCCTGGAGCTTCAGAGACCTGAGGCAGAGTATCGTGAACCTGTTGGTGTAGAACATGCAATTTAGCCGTCAATTCATACAAATAATCAAGCAGTACAGGGTGTTCGATCTCACTGAATTTTTGTTGGTCTTGGCACTCCCCATATGTTGGCCGGGCGGCCAAACACAATTTCATATGGACTAAGTCCCACTCGCGAATGCACAGTCATTCTTGTTTATAGGAGTGCTAAAGGCAGAGCGTCAGGCCATTTAAGACCAGAGCTCGCTTGTATCTTTGCCAACTTCAGTTTTAGCGTGCCATTATAGCACTCTACTAGTCCAGCTGATTGGGGGTGATTTGCAGCGTGGAATTTTTGCTGGATACCTAGCCCCTCACATACTTTTTTCATCACTCGACCCACAAATTCACTCCCATTATCACTCCAGACCATTCGTGGCATTCCAAACCTAGGGAAGAATTCGTTGACAAGGGCTTTAGCTGTGGATAAGACAGTGTTGTCTTTTAAGGGATATGCTTCTACCCATCTTGAAAAAGCACAAACAACAACGAGTACGTATTTCAGATTGTTGCACCTTTCCATGTGGATGAAATCTAGCTGCAAAACCTCAAACGGATACGTTGGAGGTGCAAAATGACCAGCTGGAGTTGGGGTTCCCCTACCAGGATTGTATTTCAGACACACCATGCAATTCTTGACCACATTCTCTGCACATTTAGGAATTCCAGCATTTTGCCATACTGGAGCCAACAACTTACAAATCCCTTTCACACTGATATGGGCCATTCCATGAGCCATTGTCACCACTGCAAGCACATACGCATCGGGTAACAACCATCGCTGATGTTCTGACAAGTCAACCCAACAACCATTTTCATCCAATTTACCCATACTTTCTTTCCACACACTCAACTCTTTCTCTGAAGCTTCAGCTTGAATAGACTTCACACCCTCTATCGTATCTTCACATATTCCAATGTCACCAACCCATCTTGTGGGGCCTGCAACATACATTCGATTCATCACATCTTTTGCTGTTTCTTTTGCGATTTCGTCAGCAAATGCATTGCCACGGCCGACATCATCAGTAACCTTCTTGTGTGCACTGCATTTCACAATCGCAACTTGTAATGGCAAGGTCAGTGACTCAAGAAGCTCATTCACCAACTGACCATGCTGTATTTTAGCTCCATGCGAAGTCAGGAACCCACGTTCTTTCCACAATCGTCCAAAACTATGGGCCACACCAAACGCATACTGGCTGTCGGTATATATGGTCACTTTCATTCCTTTCGATAACGCACACGCTCTCGTAAGTGCAATCAGCTCTGCTGCTTGAGCCGAATTATGTGATATACGTGCAGCTTCAACAATCGTATGCAAAGTTGTGACAGCATATGCTGCAGTCGTATCACCATTCGGAAGCTTGAAGCACGAACCATCCACCCATAAGGTACCATCACACTTTACAAGAGGAGTATCTTTAAGATCTACTCTCCCTTTCGTTTCTTCTTCTGTCCTAAGAAAACAATCATGTTGTTCAACATCATCTGTTTCTACTGAAATCGGCAATAACGTGGCTGGATTCAACGTATTGCACCTCTTTATGTGCACATGACTCGCTAACCGTGTCAACTCATAACCTGACAATCGAGCACTAGTTAAATGCTGTGTCTTAGTCCTGTTTAACAACGTGTCCACTGCATGTGGAACCATCACAATCAACGTATTATTCATCACTAACCCAGCAGACTGTCGAATAGAAACAGCTGCTGCCGCTGTGGCTCTCAAGCAACTCGGCAATGCTTTAGCTACGGGATCCAAAGTTGACGAAAAATATGCGCATGGGCGCCTCTTGTCTCCAAAAGACTGTGTCAGCACTGACAATGCACAACCCTCTTTCTCATGGACATACAGTGTAAAGGGCTTACTGTAGTCGGGGGTACCCAACACAGGAGCCGAACACAATGCATTACGCAATTCGGAAAAACTTTTCTGACAATCTTCAGACCACGGAACGGGGTTCGGATTATCTTTATAGGTCAATGCTACCAAAGGTTTGGCCAGCAAAGAAAAATTTGGTATCCATTGTCTGCAGTATGATGTAATGCCCAAGAAAGCACGTACTTCTCTCTGTGTCTTTGGCACACTCAATTTTGCAATTGCCTGAATTCTTTCTGAGGTCAGTTTCCTTCCCTCCTTCGATAAGAGATGACCTAAGTAGGTCACTTCTTGTCGACAATATTGCAGTTTTGAAAGGGACACTTTGTGATGTAAATCAGATAAATGACGCAACAACAACAACGTGGCTTCTTTACAAATCTCTTCAGTATCTGTAGCGACTAGCAAATCATCAATGTACTGAATAAGGGTAGCGCCGTCAGGTAAAACAATTGCATCAAGCTGTGTTTTTAAAGCCTGACTATATATTGATGGACTTTCATAGTAGCCTTGTGGAGCGCGTTTAAAGCGGAAACTTCGGCCTCCTAAACTGAAGCCAAAAATATCCCTGCTCTCCTCTGCAATCGGGATGCTGAAGAAAGCCTTCTTTAAGTCAATTACCGAAAACCAGGTGGCGGAAGCTGGAATCATAGTCAATATGGCAGTGATATCAGGAACAACTGGAAACTGTGGCACAACTATTTTATTTACCTCTCTAAGATCAATCACGAGCCTGTAAACAGGTGGCTTAGAGGGGTCAGTACGTTTCAAAACAGGCAGAACAGGACTATTACAAACGTTGCCTCTTGTCTCTTCAATTACATCTTTTTCAATTAAATCATAAATGATCGCTAGCAACGCCTTTTCACCTTCACTAGAGATCTTGTATTGTTAAATGCGTGGTAATTTAACATTGGCTTTCAATGTCACAACATACGGCGGTATTTCCAACAGACCCACATCATTAGGACCAGTAGCCCAAATGGTATCAGGAAGAAACGACAATTCGGTCGGAAGTTTATCCTTCGACAAATATATTGGAGAGACCACTTTCCTACCCAGTGTAAGTTGTACTCCCGAAGGAGAACAATATAATGTCGCATACAATCTTTTCAACAAATCCAATCCTAACAAGTTTTCACCACAACCTGTCGTCAGAATAAGGGGTGCTTCCAATTCACAAGGTCCAACAGAAAGGGACATAGGACTAGAAATCGGGTTTCTAACCGGGGCGCCAGAAAAACCTACTGAAACATTCATCTCGCCAGACAAAGGTGCGCCAGGGAGTTTTAAGTGCATAATAGAACTCTTTGTAGCACCAGTATCCAACAGAAAAGGCTCCGACACACCTGAGGTAATCACCTTAACATAAGGTCCATTCTGATCCACTGGAACTAAAAAAACTCCCTCCCTTCGTCTATGGCTGTCCTAGCAATTATTACCTTCCAGATTCTCATCTTCTGCATAGTAGTCGTCAGCATAGTACTGAGCCGTCCTACCAGACGCGTTATGTTGCTGGTCAAAACTATTCATTGAGTTTTGAGACGGAAAAGAAGGCGTGTTCTGGGGGAAACTTCCACGTCCTCTACCTCTAGGAGCTTGTTGAACACCTCGACCTCTTGCGCCAGAAGCACCATTCGTACGCTGTAACAAAATAGGACAACTATACTTGAAATGACCCTCTTCTTTACAATATGAACAATGATTGGGACCTACAGGAACACGTGGTTGAGAAAACTCGAACCTTTGCGAGTTTCTCTGGAACTGTTGAGGTTGCTGATAGTTACTCTGACCACCACGTGGCGGATACGCCTGTTGTAAAATAACCTTCATCTTTAATTCTTTAGTTTTCTTGTCTGCTCTATCCTTCTCATCTTTATCCCTATTTTCGTAGTACTGTGCAGTAGCCAATATTTGTGCTGAAGAGGAAACGGCCCAAGAACTCTCTGAATCCTTCAATTTCTTACACAGCTCTGCAAGCAAATTGTGCACAAACTTGTCGACGAACAACCGTTGACCACCTTCTGTACTCATATCTTGACCACTGTGGTCGATAAACGTTTCCTCAAACCTGGTGAAGAAATCAGACACTGTTTCATCTTTCTTCTGCTTACACGCAGACAATTTATCCCAATTCACACGCATCGCAGGCATTAAAGTCTTCATGTAAGTAATGATCCTAGCAGGCAGTTCTGCTACCAACAGCTCAGGCTTGGCACCACCAACTTGTCTATCATTTGCAGCACTAATATTAGCCCATGAGTCACCTAACTCTTGTGCATGATCTGTATGGCGAATTAATCCCCACAAAGGCTGTGGAACAACATTCCCAAATAACATGTCTATGTCGGCTAAATTCATAATGCATGAGTCTGCAGTCTGTGATAATTCCTTATAATACCCTGCAGGGTTTTTACGGGGATCAGGCAAAGTCTGCTTAAGGGCTAAAACTTCAGCTCGCTTCCACGGAACATGTACCCAAACACGCTGAAAATGAGATGGGACAGCATCAATGTGATTAGCATCATCAGCCTCAACAGCGTCCTTCCATACCGGAGGGACTTCTCTCATTGGGTACTGTCGCACCTTTTTTTTTAACAGAGGAGTCATGTTGGAACAATGACTGAGAAGGATCCTTATTCCTAAAGGACAACAACATCGCAACTGCTGTCTCAACATCGGGACCCACAATCGTGCCCTTTGCAAACTCAAACCGTACACGGCACAAATCAGGCGGATTTGTTTCCAAATCATTATCCTCTAATTCCTCACAAAGGAAAGCACACATTTTCTCAAAAACGTATCTTTGTTTTGGTGCTCCCCATTGACGGAAGACATCCATAACAGACTCTACATCGTATCTCAAAGGGTAAACAACCCATTTACGCGCCATACGGTCCAACATTTCTTTCTCTTGAGAATTAGGCAGTTGACTACGCGACTGCTTACGCTCCGAATCTGGGGTCACACCAGACGACCCAAAGAGAGGAAATATAAGGCTGGCAACAGTATCTGTCACTCTCTGTCGGACAGAAGGAGAAGTTGATGAAAGAACAGGAGGAAAAACAGAGGGAGGCAAGGCAGACGCAGAAGCAGACACAGAGGCAGTATCAGGAAGAACACCAGAAGAGGCAGACGATGTAGTACATAAAGTCGTAGGAGGTACAGATGGAGCAGGTAGCGAAGTCGGCGGCCCTTGAAGGGGCTGCGCCATAGTAGTAGGAGCCAACTGAAAAGGAGCTGACGGCTGTGGAAGAACCTGAGGCACAATAACCGGAGGTTGCACAGCTAAAGGTTGCGGAGGTGCTGTAGCATTCTGCGCATAAGGGGGTGGCGACCTCAACAAGTGTGACATTAAAGGATCTTTCTCAAGTTCTTTTGCTGCGTCTTGCTGAAGAAGCGGAAGAACTGGATAACATTTATCGGTCACCAATTTACGTTGCCTGTGCAACTGCTCATTCATCTGTTCTTCTTCATCATCTTTAAACTGCATGGCAGCTTGCATTATCGAGATACCCTCTTCCCTCTTATTTCTCTTTGCTAATTTAATTTCCTTCTGTTTGGCTTCCTTACGCCATAGGCGGAAAGAGTCAAACATCGCCGGCCGGGCTTTCTTCTTAAAAAGTTTAACCTCCTGATTATTCAGAATCTCTGTGTCAAAACTACCATATTGGGGACATTTTAAAACACCATCTTTCCTGGTGTATCGGATCCATACTTCATTATATGTGAGGGGTCCTATGCCATGTTTCACATATAGTTCATAGGTTGGAGTTCCAATCGGAGGAACCGGACACGAGTCCTCCAATCGGGAATCCCTATTATAACCAAGACAAAACAAATTTCCATATCTGCTACGACCAGGCATCTTCGCTCTCTAGTCTAGCTTCAAACTTCAAAGGATTATCGAATACGATAGTCTTGTAAATACACGAATCCCTCGGCTTTGGTACTTGCAAGTTCCAAATCAAAGATCCCAAGGGGATACCAAACTAAGAACCAAACTAAGGACTGGGAGACGCTCCACTTATACTTAACTGAGGTATCGATGACGTCACCAGAAGACTTGTTTATTGTTTCGCTCTACCAAATCATCAAGGGTCCAAAACAGGGCGATAGTCAGGGCAGCAGTCCTTCGTAGCCGTCGGAAAGCGGGGAACCTCGCAGCAAAGACTTTCGGACCACGTCGACATACAGGGGTCGATGAAGTGGCGGCCTCCCTCCAGAAGTTTCACACGAAGCTCCTCACAAACCTCTGGCTTCGACCGGTACCGCTGAAATCGCCCCACGTTGGGCGCCAACTGAAGTACTGGGTTTTTCAGAACCCAGTGGTGCCAGGGAACACACCCTAAGACTTCGAGTCCTTCCTGTTTCAGACTACAGAAACACAGAGTCTTCTTGGTGAAGTCAAAGATCTTGTTTATTGGCTGCAGCCAGTAACAGGTATCCTAGAAGTACAACACAGTGTATATTCTCAGGAGACTGCTCCCTTTGCAAAGCTAACCTTCTCTTTTATACAAAATATTATGCTTTGGGCAAACATTCCTTATTTTACAGTTGACCATTCACATATTTTCACTACAAAGAAATAGCAGGTTTATGATGACAAGCCCATATTCCAGTTTGTCCAGCCCTCAATCAATTACCCGGCAAGGCTTAGTACTTTCATCAGATATCGACGGACCCCCAATATAAACGGGCACCTCCTCCTTGTAAAGCAAGTCATAAAGAAAGAAACAGAGACAGGTGTGTGTAAGATTATGCATGGTTTGTGTGTGATGAAAGGTTTATGATGTGTTGTGCCTTGATACTAATCTCATTCGGCCACTGGGAAAGAAACTGGCCGAACAGGTTTGGCTTCAGGCAGTGGAGTCAGCTTGCCCAGGTCACAGAGGAGTCAGCAAAGGTGTACGTGTCCTTCAGACTCGTTTTCAGCATTAGTCATTGGCCTATGTGAGGGCAATCATAAAATGTCTGTCGTTTAAATGGAACACGAGGGTTCAGGACGGAAACTCTGATATTCGGGTGATTTCGTTACCCGAATATGAATACAATGCTTGTGCATACTATTCTGATCATTCTCGGTCTGCTGATACCAAAATCGTTGTGATACGACGATGTTTATAACACGGGTCGAGAATTTTCAGTACCACAAATCAAGGCTTGGTCTCCAAAGCATCACACAACATTTTTAACTGAGTGAGTGAATGTAAACAGTACTGAAGTGCTAGAACATATGTCCTAAAGCATCTTGGTGCTAAACAAATTATATGGGAGGAACCAAAGAGCTATATGCTTCACAACCAACTAGATCTAGGTTTTCAATTCCTTTCTAAAAGCGAAAGTAATTGACTTTTTTCTGTAAAACTAGTGAGAGTGCATGCCACAAAGAAGCAGAAACAATGGAGAAGGGGCTTCCCTTAGTTCTTGCTTTGAAAATACATGCAATATGTTATAAAGGCAGGTTTTCTGATCTCGAAAACCTGCCACAGAAGTAAGCAGGTCATAGAGAGCCCTTCCTATGGAAGACCTAAATCAGTTGCAGAGAGTTTTGAATCTGAGCCATCTTGAAGGGACCAACAAACATCAGAGAGTCAAATTTCCGAAAATTCTGAATTGCACCTATTACAGAATATAATTTGTGTTTTGCAAGACCTGGAAGACCTAAGTAACAAACATTTGTGTAATGAAGGCATGAATTGACTGCACATTTTGCTAGGAGCATTCTAAACTTATTCGGATGACTGAAAGAGAAAGTCTCAACATTTTGAGCTACAAAAACATGAGGGCACAACTGTATTAATTTGATTAGATCCTTATCCAGTACAAAGACTAAACGGTTAACTTTCTCGCCTGGCACTGGAGAGGGACCTAGCAAGCTCGGACATACTACAGGAATCCAAGGATTGTTTTTCCCCTGAAAAAAAAACACTGTTCTGTCTCAGTGCCTTAGGTGTAAGTTGAAATTCATTCAGTGGCATATGGCATCAAGACAATTAGAAACATTGTTCTTAAATTGCAGAACTGATCATTTAGGCTAAACATAATCTGGATATCATCTGTGTAGGAGATTATGCTGAATCCAAAATTTCTTGCAGTTCTAGTATAAGATATATATATATATATATATATATATATATATATATATATATATATATATATAATTATTTAATTGTGGGTTTAGAAAAACGGGGGTCCCAACAGCTTAGTTATAGTTACACTTGTCTCAAGAAACTTTAACTCATGCCCTTAAGCAACAATAACTTGCGCCCCCACCATGCTCAATTTTCTCATTAATAATTTTATTGCAAATATTGCAGTGATATTATCAATGATGTCATACAAGATGTCATAACTGATGTCATACGTGGGGTAATTAGCAGTAGATGGTGAGGGCGTGAGTTATAATTACCTTAGGGTACGAGTTATTGTTTCTTGAAATAAGTATAATTACTTAATTTCTATGGTTTTATTTAGTGTAAAATCTGAATGTAACTATAACGTCCCTGTTACCTTTGTTTATTTCAGTGAATATATATATATCTATATATATATATATATATATATACAGATATATATATATATAGATAGATAGATAGATAGATAGATATAAAAAAAACCCTACTGGTGGTCGCCAGTAGGTAGTTTTAGATTGGGATCATGTTTCCTTAGCAAAAGTGTTTTTTTACTTGTTTGGCGCAGTTTGACGGATCTTCATGAAGCTATCCAAAAAAAAGTGTGCCAGTAATTCTTGTTGCACATGGAAAGTTTTGGGGTGATCCGTCATGCGAGGGCCGTGAAAAAGGGGGGGTGTCAAAAAAGTGTGTTTCCCATGTTGATTCCCATAGGAGTTTTGAACACTACTACAGCCTGAACCACTGGACAGCATTAGACCAAATGTGGCAAAAAGGTATATTTTGTTCCGCAGATTGTGCTTTTTGTTATTTTGTGTAAATCTGTTCAGTAGCTGTTGAGTAATTTAAGGAAATACAAATTTGTATATCTAGGACCGTAGTTCCTCCACAACGACTTTGCGAAGAATAACGAGCCCGTGCAGGGAAATGCAGAGCTCTGATTGGCTGCCAACGCTTTCAACGAGGACAGCTGAGTTCCAAACAAAAACACAGAAAATGGAAAAGGGGCAAGATACAATATCCTGACTCTTTAGCCTTGGTCTAGGGGTCCCAGAGTGAACCCAGCGAGGGCAAAAAAGCATGTTTTAAAAAAAGAAAATTGTTGCCGCTCTCCTGCATGTGTTTTTCATCAAGACCTGGGAGGGCCAGGTACTGGGAGCATGCAGTGCTTTAAAGTAATATGGAGGGGCAGATGGGGCCCCCTCCAAGGGCTTATTTATGCCCAGGGGACTGCAGCCTCCCCGGGGCTTAAAGTAAATAGTATGTGGGGTAGGCATATTGACCCAACCGCGCCTCAGGGACCACCACCTTCCCAGGGCAAAATGTGTTAATTATAATTGAGAGGGGTCCTGTGGACCCCCAGTGCCCCAGGAACCCCTACCTCCCTGGGGCTTAAAGATAATAGTATGTGGGGGTGCCACCCTGCCCCCCGTACCCTGGGGACCACAACCTCCCCGGGGCAAGATACTATGATTATGAAAGGAGAGGTCCTGTGGACCCCCCCAGGCCCCAAGGACTGACACCTCCCTATGGCTACTAAATAAAATGACGAGATTCGTTAGGGACCCCCAGCCCCGTGGACCACCACGTCCCGAGACAAATTGTAAATGCTGGAGTGGGACCGGGAGGCCCACCCTCCAGGAGCCAATAATGGCCCTAATTACCGCCAGGCCAGCTCCTGCTAAATGTCGGGGTGTGGACCCCTAGAACATAGCTGTTTGCTCTGACTTGGGGGAAGTTTTGACAGCTCCCACCAAGTCAGGGCAAACATTCAGCTTCCAGCGGGTGAGAACTGTCAAAGTGCTCTCGCCCGCTGACATCGGCGGTTTCATCTCTTTCTCTGCCTGCAGAAATGCGGGCAGGGAAAGAGATGAAACCATTGCTCTTGCACACAGGCAGCTGCATGTTTAGCAGGTCCCTGTCTGCAAGAGCAATGCTGGCTCCCGCACGAGGCGGGGAGCCGCCTGGGACCGCCGGGACCTTGAGTCTCCCTGTGATCCAACTGCACACTGGGTTCCCTGGGCGGCACCCAGGAGACCTGGCTGGGCCATGGGGAATGGGATCCCTGGGGCCGAAATCAGCCCAGGGAGAAGGGGGCCATGGGATGTTACAGCTAGTAAACAACATTACAAAACATATTATACATTCACTGAAAAAAAACAAAGGTTACAGGGATGTTATAGGTAGGAAGTAGAATTAAAAAAAAAACTTTATAGTTAAGCTCACATTTCATTCGCACCAAACCAGTGAAATTCAGCAGCAGTGCACTGCTTATGACCTCACATATTACATCACTCATGACATGATCGGTGATATCCCTGATGACATCACTGGTGGCCTCTCAAATGACATCACTAATAACATTATCCACATAGGTACTCACACACCCACTCACACCCCTATACAACCTCTCATACACCCACTCACGCACCCATACAACCACTCGCATACCCATTCACAGACCCATACAAGTACTCTCACAACCAGTCACTCACCCATGGAGCCACTCACGCACCCATTCACTCATACATGCACTCTCACGACCACTCACTCATCTATACATCTACACATACAGCCAGTCCCTTGCCCATACAGCCACTCACAGAGAGACAGACTCACCATACAGCTACTTACACACCCACTTACTCACCTATTCTGCAACTCACTCACCCATACAGCCTCTCACACAGCCACTCACTCACCCATACAAGCACTCACTCACATACCCACACATCCTTTTACATACAATTCACACATCTATGCACGCACTCACAGAGACACTTATTGTACAATACAGCCACTCACATACCAACTCACTTAACCAAACAGCCTCTCAGCCATTCAATTACCCATACAGCTACTTACACAGCCAGTCATTCACTCATACAGTAATTCAGACACCCACCCACTTACTCACCCATACAGTCACTTGCACACCCACTCACCCATCCATACAGCCACTCACACACCCATTCACTCTTCCATTCAGCCACTGACACACCCACTCACTCTCCGATATAGTCACACACACAGCCACTTACTCACCCACACAGCTACTCACATACCTACATATACACCCATACAGGAACTCACAAAGCCACTCATACAGGCACTCAGACATGCAGTCACACACGAATACACACAGTTACTCACATAATATATGTTAGAAATAGTATCACTCATAAGAAATACAGAATATATACTATTTTAACTTTTGTAGAAAACACTCATACCCACTGGATGATGTCATCAGTGATGCCATCAGTGATATCATTTGAGATGTCATCAGTGATGTCACTGACTGTGTCATGAGTGATGTAATATGTAAGGTCATAAGCAGTCCATGTAACCTTTGTTTTTTTTCCAATATATATATATATATATGTCCACTAAGAGTGAAGAGATTGCAGACCCCAGTGGCACAGACAGCATTTTATTGGGATATTGGAATGGAAGTGTAGTGGAATTACCTATTGTCGAAAAAAGATGTGAACCATTTTAAGGTTATTCCATTTAGTCTCACCTCTCCCTCTTCAAGCTGACTTATATAAACATGATGAGGGCTTGTTTCAGACATGTCTGTGAGGGCAAAACGTATGAGTCAACTGGGCCTCTCATTATTAGGATCTAATCCTAAATCTTAGGGCTGAAACCAAAGCAGCCTCAGTCTAAAGCCCATTTGGCGGTCATCCAATAACTGATAGTGTTCTAGAAAGTGAGATTTACCACTATAAATAGGAGGAAATAGGTCTATAATTGGCCACTCCTCTTGAATGGAGATTCAATTTTTTTTCCAGTGGCCGTTTCACCCCTGACTCCTTCCAACATTTGACATGACTCCACAGGACAAAAAAGAGTTCAGAGGTGAAGTGATTGCAAGAATAGTATCCAGATCTTTGACTTTTAAAGTACTCACAGGACAACCCTGTAAACCCTGAATTCTGAGCCAATAGCAGTACACGTTTTACTATCTAACCCGTGGGAGCATACTACTTGAGGCTTTGTTGTCTAAGGAAGGAGCTGGAGCTCTATTCCCTCTCTTTTCCAGTAGTTTCATTAATAACTTGAATCTTATGTTGTAAAATGCATAGCCAGTTTCTGATAAATATAAAGACGTCAGGTTCAGGAGTTGCCATACAATTGTTTTAAGGAATGTTGCAGCTACCTGCAAAACCTTTTTAGTGCAACGTTCCGCAGATGACATAACCTCACAGAAATAGACTGGTGTAGCATTGAATAGAACTCCCTTATAAATTCTCGGACTTGACCTATTGATAAAGAGTGAATGTTCACACAGGCACAGAAGCTTTTATGAGCCTACTGTGTTTTATGAACTGGCCAGAGAGGACACCGAACTGTTTTTACACTTACAACATAAAAGAAAAATAACAAATTCAAATCTACCATCCTTCACTCCTCCTCTATCTACTGTGTTACAGTCATGTTAGGTTTTTGAAGGTGAGGAGTTCCCAAATCAAAGCTTCATTCAGGGTTCGAATGTTTTTAAATACATTTCCAAGTCATCCAGTCCTATATTTGTCCCATAAATTTAATGATTTATGCGACCAGTCACGAGATAATCAGATGACCTCCAGGTAACCCCTAGGCACAAAAGCTGCAGCTACTGTGGCACTAGCTAGGCAATGTAGCACATTTTAAGAGATACCTATAGCTATTCCTGTTAGATGGACGTGATCAGACATTTATAGTGACGATCATAGTGTCTTTAAAGAACAGTTCTCCGCACAATGCTTTGTACGTCCTAAGAAAGTATATTCAATGTTACCAATACGTGAACAATGTGAGGCCTCTTTTATGAGCATCTTTAGTAGGATTAGGAATCTGCTAAGCATCATACAGCACTAGACGTGCATTTGGGCTCTTCAGATCTGTTTAGATCAGTTCTAATGAACGGTAAGGCAAGCTTTGAGATTGATGACAAGAAATCCGTCACCATAGTAACAGCTATAATAGTACAACTTAAATGCACTTACACAAGCCTTTCACTCAACGGCCACAGAACCAGAGGCCACCCCGACAGTGACGAATTGCTCCTCAGTTGACAAAGAGCACATTGCTGACAGGAAAGCCCCGCTGTGTGAGACTGGCTAGAGAAAGGGCTGTAATATTGAACCTTGCTGAAATCCGAGTGAACATACCTTGCATAGAAACACTACATCCATAAATATACTGAGATGACAGCATTGCTAGTGCAACAGTATATCTTTTACTCACCCCGTTCTCTACCATCATCTACAAAACATATTATCCAGACCCTAGCTCACGCACACAACCTCCTTTTTACAGCCGCATAGATGGCAGTGCATTGCCATTTCAACAGCAGACCCTTCGCGCACAGTCGGTGAGACAGAGACAGACCGTGCCCCAACTTGCAAAACTGGCAATGTTCAGTAGCACCGGCGCTTCCAGATAATGGAATCAAATGATCAGGTGCTACAAGACATGCGCTTGCGCACGCAATTCAACACCAGCAAACTGACCCTTACTCAGTGAGTGATCGTCTCTTCACTGGCCTTCTGAAGCTACATCACAACTCCTGTCAAAGTGAAACCTGGAAACCACATGTTATTGTGCAAAGTTTTTGAAAGTGCAAAGAGAATGTAACAGAAATGTTTCAAACAAATGCTTTTAATAGAACATTATAGACCACCTATTGCTATCCCTGTATGGAGTAACACCCATACTTAACTCTGCTAAATAAGTAATTTCATCTGGTCCCATGATAGTGAGCTCCGCCTGTTTCACCACATGCAAGGGAGTCGAAACCAAACAGGCCATACGTCATAAATATCCTGGGAAGCAGTAATCTGGACAAGGGGAAAACATCTGTATAAAGCGTTTCTTACTGACAAGGTTACTTTGAAGATTTCTTTAACATTGTGATGAGATACCTGAGAGACTTAATTCATGAGCCAATACTTCCCAATTCAGTTCCCTTGTTTTGGAAACAAAAGGAACTTCCCTGAGTTATCATGCTTAATCATTGGATTCCAAATCTAAGTGTCAAGGTAATAACTATGCATTAATTGTCTTAAATTGTATTCATACTTAGAATTGGTAATTATTTTAGCGACTTACTGTTATGAAAAGGATTACAATATCTATAACTTGTGAGAATCATTCCTCTTCTAATAGCAAAAGCAATTGTATTTATGAAAAATGTACACATTGGATGGGGACAGTCGAGCTTTCCTACCTCACGTTTCCCTGCCTGTTGCAAGAATGTAGAGTACTTAGTGATTGCTCCCGCACTACTGCCTCTCATCTGTGTCTCACGCAGTCCCTTAATGATCCCCCTGACAGCACCTAACTCGTTATGACAAGCCCTTGTGTTATTAAAACTATATAAAAGGACGTGTCTGAGTGCATCAGCCTAATTCTTCTGTTCACGTAGTGTGTGTGTTTGGTGCCACTGTTGGAATAAAGTGCGTTGTTGGGAATGCAGGTTTTAATATAAAGTGACATACAGGGAAGTGCATACAGCTCCAGGCTAGGGAAACAAATAAAAAAGAGTAAAAAAATAAGATTTAGGATGGTGGATTTCTTTCTTTCAGACTTTCAGTACTTAATAAGAACACGTCCCCCAGCATTTTCCGCAAGTCTGCATTATATATCGCTATATAAACCTGTCCTTTACTTGCCTGCTGGAACCCAAGCCTTCCTGTGTCCCGAGCCCCATCACTGCTTGTAAGTATTGCAATGTTTAGACTAACTTTGAAAACAATTACTATCAATAGTTTTGTAAATTGTATCTGGCTATGTCTTGTTTACCTTAGTATTACTTATAACCTTTGCAGATCACCAGAATGTTACATAAACAACACAATAACATATCTTCTGGCTCAGTACACCGAAGCCTTTTGGTACAGGCTCGAAGCTAGTCCTACCGGCCGCCGTCTGTGTAGTTCAGTCACTGATTGTGTGACGTTTTCCCCCTGGAAGGCAATATTGGGAGGTTACTGTGCTCTCTACGCATATCTACTTACTGTGGTTACTTCAGATGATTTTACTGAAAGGTCTGATCTCATGATCCCTTGCTCTACTACCGTATGCCTCTGTTGGCATATACTTACTTTATACATTCGTTTTCCCCTTTAAAAGAGTGATATCTCTTTCATGTACCATCACTTATCTCCTGTAAACTAGATGACTTAATTGTGATTCTTTCTCATGCACATATTACTATGTGGTCTTTTACTTGATCATAACTCCAATCCCCTGTTACCTAATTTGTGTCCTGTCCTGGTGCCTGGTTGTCAATGACTGAGGTGTAGTGGGAGCTGAGCTAGAATGAAAGATACATTAATGAAGTGATACATCCACCAAAATGGACATTTCACTTAAGTTTTCGTGAACTAACATGACCTGATTCAGACTACCTACTCTTAATCCTTAATTGTTCCCTTTCCATGATATCAACCCTAACCCTTAACCTAACCATATTTCTGTTAGTCCCATCCCCTTTTTAGTGCTCCAACCTATTTTGTTCTGATAACAAATAAATACATTTTTTCAAAGTTCTCTTTTTATTTTTCATATAGCTCTCTAAAATTGTTTTTTTTGTTCATAGTAAGCTCTTCATAATGTTAGTTCTTCATAAAAGTTTTTTTGATAGTTTATAGTGATGTAGATCTGGTGCACAAATAACCTACCGCTCTAATCTGAATATCTCTGTGTGGAAACTAGAAATAGATTTAAGGAAAAGCAGACATTTATACAAAAAATGAGTGCAATCTCTGTCTTTGTGATGACTTAATAATAATACGAAATATGGCTGCAAAGTTCAATTTGTTAAGTAATATTAACCAGACTGCATGCATGTGCTGAACAGATGTGATCGTGGACTGTTTGTAATAATGACAACTGTTCTGAAGAGGAGCCTCCTGTCAGAAGCAGCTTAAAATATATGAAAAAAGGCACAACTCCGAGGTGCTCGCTACTATGCTTACTTAGTTGCTTTATGTTTTTTGTAATCCAATATCGTTTGTCTTTATAGATAGTCTTTTGCTATTACAAATGGGGTTGGAGTGCATTGATGTGGAGATCAACAGACAGTCTGCTGTACATGTGTATGCTGCGTGGAGCATTCTTACCATTGAACGAGAATGCTAGAGGCTGTAGGATAGAAAAACAATTAAAACAATCTCAGACTCCTTTATATTTCAGAACTGAAGGAGATTTTTGTTGAAGCTCCGAATGGATGCATTATCGCTTGTTTTCGGCCAACAAAAAGACAGAGAGATGTAGTGCAACTGAGGTTCAAGTAGGGATGAAGAGAACAGGAAATATGATGCAAGTGCAATACTTTAATAAAAGCTCTTTAGCTAGTGTGGATGAGTGCTTATTGGCTTAACCAATAAATACTGTGGCTTTCAACAGCAGACAAATGTAATTCAGCACAACCATTCCCCAGTGAAACAGGCTGGTCCACACTGCAAGACATGTCTCTTCTGCTGGACACAACAAGCTGCCCCATACAGGATTGATGCCCATGGGCTTCATTAGTGAGGTTTATATTGATTCTCTAGGCATAGTCAGCATAGGGCCCATTCCCTGACATACCTAGCCACTCAGAAAAGATACTTTGTAGAGCCCTTTGGATGAGCTTTCTCTCAGGTAAGGGGCTAACAATAGTCCAATCGTCCTTGTTTAAAGTCTCAGCCACCCAGTGGCAGCCTTCACCTCTGGGAGCATATTGTCAACTTCAGCCGCCTTCTACACAGGACAGATGCTAAATTGTTTGATTTGAATAGTCCCACCACCCATAAAAGATCATTCCAACTTATAGACAACCCTCCATAGTGTCCTAGGTCCTGCTGGAAGTTCCACCTCAAGACTTCATCATATTTTTTTCTACAGTTACAAGTAATGTCAATCAATCAGCCATTCTTTATTCAATCAAGTTTTTGACCATAAAAGCACATAGATAAGACTATCTATATTTCAAATATAAAATATTAAAACATTAAATAAATAATTTAAAATATAAAAAATACTTATAGTGCAACCTTTAATTAAAAAGCGTAACATTTCCTCATGTTGATTCCTGCAATTATGTAACTGAGTACTGAAGTGCAAATTTCTGGGGTAGCTAAAGATTGAAGATATCTAAAAACATCTTTATATGCTGGAAAGTACTTAAACCAGAAAGATAGGGTGCATAAACTGGGTTCTAAGTGAGGGATACTGCTTTCAAAATAAGGTAACATGCTCTGTAGATTGAAAAGAAGTGGCATCGCATGGGTGGCGTAAAGAAAGGTCAACCCTGGAACCAGCAATGGGAAAGGCAATTAGATGATGGACCAGGTTTAATCTTAACCTTGTAAGACAGAATCTGTGTTTGGGTTTGGAAATCCAAGTTAGATAAGAATTCGATACAGACACATTACAGATTTGGATATATGCTAAAACAGAGTGCATTTTGAGGGAGCTTACAATTCGGCCCTCATCCCCGTGTGAGGCAAAAGACCTTTTCACTCCATCTTTTGCATTACAATATATTATTTCTGGAATGTTTTCAAGCCTAGGCTATAGAATGTATAATTAACGTACATCAGCCATGGAACCGATTGCATATTGTGTAAGATTAAACAATCTTTCAAAACATCTCAAGAAAATACACCCATAAGGGAACTCCATATTTTCAACCATAATAACAAGAGGGGAATATCTACAGAATCCTCTTAAATGTTCCATTACACATTCAAGATGTAAGATATAACTTGCGGTGGTGCGAGAGACCGCGAGTAAATGGCACAAAAACGTATTGTCTGCCACCTGTAGTTTTGATGGTATGGTACAGACCCACAATACGCCCCCCCCCCCAAAGCCCCCT
Source organism: Pleurodeles waltl (assembly GCF_031143425.1). Classification (NCBI taxonomy): domain Eukaryota; kingdom Metazoa; phylum Chordata; class Amphibia; order Caudata; family Salamandridae; genus Pleurodeles; species Pleurodeles waltl. The sequence continues at coordinate 84,798,916 of NC_090437.1, read as the reverse complement.
CCCCCATTGACTCCATTGGGGAAGCATTTGACCAAGTAAAGCGGGATCATCTCCCTGACTGGCTTGTGACCTATCCTTGCTGCAAATCTAAATACCATATCGAGGCATCCCCCATCTTTTGTGCTCTATGTTAAATTTACCTTTCCCATAAATCACTCGCGGCAAACAGGATACCTAAATAATTAAGATGTGGACTTTGTCAATTGAGGACCACCCAATACTGAAGCACTTAGATTTTGCGTTTCGGGGCCCAAACGTCATTACAAATGACTTTTGTTTATTGACCTTGAGTTTTAGTTTTGCATAACATCATTAAAACCATTTAAAAGACTCTGGAGACCATTTGCTGTCAAGGCTAAAAGAACAGCGTTGTCTGCATATAAAAGCGCAGGGACTGCCTTCGACCCTCTTCAGGAGACGTCTTTACTATAAGTCTATAGGAAAAACCCTAGGGAATTGATATATGGTAAAAATAGAAAGGGAGCGAAGATACAGCACTGCCTTACACTGCTAGTAACTCTGATTGATTTGTTACAGCCCCCATCATAGGTGAAGCAAACTGTGGTGGTTGTATTCTGGTGCATACTCTTTATTAGATTCAGTAAAGGCTGTTTATTACCCACCTGACTCATTAACTCCCAAAGGATTTTCCCTGTATACTAAGTCAAAGGCACTGGAGAGGTCCATGAATGTCATGTGAAGATCGCCTCTCTTGGCCTTGACATACTTCCCCCAAATACGCAATAAATTAAGGGCCTGTTACTCTGTCCCTAGACCAGATTTAAATGCATACTGATATGGTGAGAAACAAGAAGTGGCCTTTGCCCAATCCTCCAACTTGTCAAGAATTGTGTGCTCTAAAATCTTTACAGAAAAATCTAGTAACGAAATTGGGCAGTAACATGTGGGCAGATTTTGATCACCCTTTTTGAATATGGGCACTGTAATAGTCCCTCTCCAAGAATCTAATAGGTTACCCATGACCAACGCTCTTAATGACATTAATCAAAATCGGAGCCCAGAAGTCATCATTGTTTTTAATGAGATCAACTGGGACCCCATCAGGACCTGGCGCCTTACCAGCGGATGCATGCTGAATTGCCTTAACAATGGCTGAATGGTCAATCAGGTCGGCTAACCATTCCTCACCTGCCTCTTTTGTGGATAAGGTGGAGTCATGTCTTTGCTCACCTGTCTCACAGGTTGGGTTAAAGATACGAGAGAAGTGTTCTGTCCAATCCTCTTCACTAATATGGCATTCAATACCAGTAGATGATTTGTCAGAAAAAAAAACGTTATAGTTTCTTTTCAACGGGCAGCTTTTTCCAAATCTCCCCAGGCCCTCCTTTTAATTTCTTGCCTTCTGTTTCCTAGAGCCTGTTTCTAGGCTTTCCCGGCTACCTTTACCTCCTCTACATCCCACATAATTTTATTGGTGGCCCCTTCTAGTGCCTTAAGTGCTACTGTGCAATCTGTACTGAACCATGCTTTGGCAGAGGACTTCTTCTTCGAGATAGTTTTAGATAGTTGTCTTTCCACATTGCTGCTGATTTTAATAAAGCTTTCTATAACATCTTTGGGGGGCTTATCTAATGAGACACAGCAAATAGCATCATTAAAAGTTACACTTATCAGTTCATTAACAAAACTTGTCTGGCTCTATATTTTGCCACTTTAACCGAACCAACTTTATTTATAATGTGACAAACAGGCCACTTTACTGTAATCCCTGCCGAATGGTTTATAGTAAAAGAGAAAAACTTAGGCATATAGAATTATGGTCACTGAAGGGGAGCGGGAACACTTCTGTGTGTCTTACCCAGAAGATCGTTTGAAAGAAGCACAAAATCAATCGTACTTCCTTTACCCCTACTGGTAAAAGTAGGGGGATCAAGGTTACCACGTCTCTGAGCCTCAGGTGCATAGCTTAAATTGTATAATAGAATTTGTCGATTTAGTGCTTCACCATAGGCAGAATGGACAAAGTGGCTGGCAGGTGTTCCATATATGTCAGTGAATCCTCAAACTTGTTCTGCGGAATAGGTACATTTTGTAATATTACAATTTCAAGCCCATGTGATTGGGACAACATTTCCCTCTGGTTTTTCCATAAAAACCACAAGTGTCCTTCCTAGCTCCTCAACTGTCTTGATGGACTGTACAGGAAAAAAAGTTAAAATAAAATGTATTAGGGCCACTTTTATCACATCAGCTGGTTGCAAATATAGAATTTAGTAACATAGGCTAGAAGCAACTACTCCTACATTGAGGCTCCCGACGGCACAAGTGATAAATACAGCCAAACTAGCTTTGCTTTTCCCCACAGGAGACGGTATTGCACAGACTCAATAAGATTTAAACCCATTCAAGGCAACCGGGTCAATGGCCCACGTTTCTTGTCAACAAATAATGTCACATTTTTTAACAAAGAACTACAATCTTAACCTTAAAGTTTTCCTTGGTCGCCAGCTATATTCCAAGAAAGGAGCTGTAGGCCCTGGACAAGCTCGGCATTAGTGTTATCAGAAGATTCATTGAGCAGAGGTTGAGGAGTGTGGGTAGATGAAATCTCCCTAACTATTGTACTACGAGCTCGAACGGCTAATGCCATCAGCCATCGTCAGCCATTTTTTGTAAATTCTGACAGAGCTTCAAAGCGGTTTGAGTGAACGGGAAAAGTCAATGGCGCTGTCCTTTGAGGCCTCAATAGGGATCTATGGAGCCTATTATGAGAAAAATCAGCAATCTGATCCGGGGGGTAGAACAAACCGAAAGGATGTACCCTTATTTTCGCAGAATTACTACTTATAAAGCTAGCTTGGGAAGACAACGAATGCACATATTCTGGATCTTTAAAATTCGGAATCACACAATGCCCTTCCGCAGACTTCATCGATGAGCCAACCCAGTACACTCGACGTGCCATGATAATTTCATCAGTTACAGTTTTATGGTAGTCCAGATTTTTCCTGCACCAAATATCAGCTTTATTTATGAGACGGTGACAACTCTCATACGTTTCATCTGCCAGGGGTGGAACATTCATGTATATGGAGTTCTGTCAGGGGGTTGATGCACAGAGTCTGAGACCTCATTTGGTTGAACAGAAGCTGAACGGAGTGGCTGTTTTACCGGAATCTTACCTCTAGAAAGGTAGTTACTTTGAGGCCCTTGACTTGATCTTAAAGTGTCAGTGTCCCTTCCCCCTTCTATGGTGGTAGATAATGCAATACAATTCTGTAAAACTGGATGATCTTTAACAGAAGCTCCTTAATAGGGTCCACCTTCAGCTCCTAGAGATTGATTACAGGCGTGCAATGCTGGCCCCACTTGAGAAGAAATTGTTTGTTGACCCTTTTTTAGCCACGCTTGCCAAGGTCTCTAAATGTGCCTCAGTGTTTCCTAGGTGAATCATAATTGGTTTTAAAACGTCAACAATTATGTTACCAATATGGGAACAGAAATCCTCTGTCAAATTCACTACCATCCCTTTATCCAAATCAGTAGTTAATGTACTATCCTCCTGACTGATATTCTGGCTTAGAGAATTTTTTTAGGTTCCCAGTCTCTGTTTCTTAGCTTTCGTGCCTGCCTCAGTTTTTTTTCTTTTCACATTTTTGGGTTTTGGCCCCTCTTCTACGTCAACATCTGGCTTCACGATTTGAGAACAAGAAGATAGAAGTGCTGGCACAGGCAGACACATGAAAACGGGGCAGTGGTTTGCAAGGTCTCTTGGGTTTCTGCCATGCTTGGTTCAAAGTCCTGTATTGCATTATTATCATTGGGCGGGGAGGAAGATAAAGACCATATCTGTTTGGCCAGTTCAATTTCCTTCGTTATGACCCCTACTGCACCCTAGATAAACCCATATAATGTGGTGCCTGCTACTGCTGACGGCCTAGAACGAGGTGTTTTCTGCTTGCCCAGGTTTCCCCCCAAAACAAGTGCAATCAAATCACACTCTCATGGGCAATTGTGGGGGGAGGGGCTTCTATCAAGTTTTTACAGCACTTTAAGAAAATCAGTAAAATAACTGTAAGTGGAACTAAGAGGGGTGGCCCAGCCCGGCCTTGTCCAGAGTCAGATAGGTGCAGACAGGCCCACTCTTGGCCCAGTCTTTGCCCTAGCACGAGGAGTAGTGGGAGGGACCACCTGGCACTGCGGTGGTGCCTGGGGGTTGAAGTCAGGCTCCACACCATCCAATGCAATGTGTGTCCCACCCTGGGGAGCCCCTGCCACTGTTTGAGCTCTTCTGGCCATGAGGAGCGGTAGGCAGGACCTCCTGGTACTGCGGTGGTGGCCGGGGGTTGAAGTCAGGGTCCCCCGATCCGATGCAATGCGCGTCACGCACTGTGGGAGCCCCAGCCGCTGGTTGAGCACCTCTGGGTGCGACTGGAGGTGGGCGGGACCTCCTGATACACAGTAGTGGTCACAGGTTGAAGTCGGGCTCCCCCCAGTCCGCTGCAATGCTCGTTCTACTCTGCAGGAGCCCCTTCTGCTGGTTGAGTGCTTCCGGGTGCAAGGAGTGGTGGGCGGTACCTCCTGGTACCACGGTGATGGCCTGCGTTGAAGTAAGGCTCCCCTGTGTCCAATACAATGTGCGTCCCTCCTACAAGTAATGTCAAAGTTAAAACCCTGCCTTTGGCTTTCATCATACACCGCACTCCACTTGACATTAAAGTAAAATAGTTCTTAGTCTTACTTGCCTTTCCTTTCCTTTTTTTTTAATTTTTTTTTAAACAGCTTTGTAACTGAACTGCAGTTGTGTTTATTGATTTTGGCACCTCTGGAAGAATTAAGCCTCTGAGCTGAGCTACTATTGCTGATGGAAAGGCACCGTCAGAAGGCCTTCTGATTTGCATTATTATGTAAGTCTCTGGACATGCCATGGACACTTTGGTGGTTCAACTAAAGTTTGCCAGACTGATAGCCACTGACCAAAACCACTTCTGCTTTGCGCAATAAGTTGTATAGGAAGCAGCACTTAGACTATGGCTCCTTCTGTGCTTTTCTTAAACATATTTATACTCTGTGGTTTGTTTTGTTTGATATACTTCAATCAAGTGATTCATGCATGCATGATTAGTCATATCTTTGTACCTAAAATTGTTCAGTAAATTGACCAGCTTTACCCTGTTAATGACTGTTATTATGGATGCTTAGAAAGAGCTTATTTATTCAGACTTCACCTAAATCACTAGTTAGAATCTAATTCTGTGCCAAAACAGTAAATCAAACCTTCTCGGATAGCCCTGGGGAGTAAGGGCCATTGGAGAAAGGGCTACATGTCCGCCTGCCCACTGTAGATGGGCTGACATGTAGTTATTTTTTCTTACTGGTTCTTGCCACAGTTTTAACGGTAAAATCGTTATAATGCTCCCCCGTCATAGGAGAAGACTCGCATGGTGAGGGTGAGGGGAGCATTATATTTTTTCTTTTTGAAAAGAAAATCCCGTTTCGGGATTTTTAAAAAAAAAAAGAAAAATGAAATACTCTGTGCTGCCGAGATAAAATGCATTGACAGGAACGTCCGTCGCTGCTGGTCCTGGCAGTGATTTTGTAAATGACCACCTGCATGGTGATCATTAATGAATCTGGAACGGAGTCCTGCAACCAGGGTAACAGAGCATTTACTCCATTGCATTGGCAGACCTGCGGGTCGTCTGCCAGAATTTAAATCAGGCCCCTAGTCCTTCTAAAAGTTACTTTTCTTTAATGTTCATTAAAAATCTGACTTCCAGCATTGCAATGGATTTTTAATAGCTATTAAAAATTATTATTTAATTATTTCTCTATCTGGTTTCATTTCTGAGATACAGTATTAATATTTCAATTTATACTTTGGTTTTGTACTTAAGACAGGTAGGCCTGCCACAGTGAAAACAGCTTGGGGTAAAAGTCACTATACATTCTTTTTACCATTTACATTTCTCCCATGTTCTCCTTTTAAATGCCATGCAACCTACATTGCGGGCTACAAGGCCTACATAAGGGTAACCTTTTCTTATTTATAATGGAAGGTTTTGACCAGTCAAAGGGTTTATTTTGACAGGTCTAATTGCGGTTTTTACACTGTTACAGTCAGGCTACTGTGATGGATCTGAATCCATGTTTGCACTGCCAAAGTACCTGATGACACAGTAGATGCTGCAGTCCATTAGTAGTATTTAAATTCCAGCCCACGATACACTGTGTAAAATATAGGATCCAGAAAAAAATTGAAAAATTTGCAGTGACCACGCAGACAAGACAGCTTTCCAACACACAGCCTGTCATGCCATTAAAAAGTATGGGCTCATTCTAAAATTTTGTTGGCTTGTCATACAATAACATTATTAATTGGGCTCGTATCCCATCAGTTGTGCTTGCAAAGATACACCTACAGATTTGATGGCAGAAACATGAATAAAATCACAGAGATGGGAAAATATTTAATCACACAGGATTTACTGCTTAACTTTTTGCCTGGGACATGTTTAGGTCAAACCTGCGACAGTGCATGCACTGCATGCTCTTGCTTGCAAGATGTTTTGTTTACAGTAAAGGACTGGAGGCTACCCATTGCTTATAATTTATTGGCTTCAGTGACACCCTTCTTTGCTGCCTCCTAATTGGCCAGTGCTTACCAAGCATCACTTTCATATCTTTCTGTGGAGCATGGGCCAAGCACAGATTGATTTAACATAATCAGTGCCCATCTGCTGCTCATGCTGTGATTGAGGTACCGTTCTTCTTTTCGCTTTCACTCATCCCTTCTCTGTGTTGCCGCCCTTGTCTGGTGATCCCTCATTTCTCCCACACATCTCCGTTGTGTTGCTCCCTCTCCCTGCTTTTTTTTTTTAACAAATTGCACAGCAGCAAGGGCTGCTGTGCAACATGGCTTTAAAAAAAAGTGATATGATGTGGTCAGTGCAGATGAAGTCATATTGCTTTTTTATTGACTTTAAGCAATGTTGCACAGCAGCCCACAGCAATGTGCAACATACCTTAAAAAATCCTCGATAAAGCCACTAGACCTTGCATTGGCATGGCCTGTTGGCTTTGCCAATGCTTGTTTTGAAGATGGTACACTGGCACTGTGCTGGAAAAGAGCTTCCCAACAAGAGAAAGCAGGAACGGAAAGTTGGTTGGTCTCTTAAGTAATTGATTGTTGCCCACTTCTTGGCCCTGTGTTGAAGCACGATAACGAATAAACCACGCAAGCTCTACGTGGAAAACGTGACTTCGATAAATATCTGACACAGACACTTCTTGAAGATCTTTTTACTGGGTACATTTGGCAGGAGCACAGGATGAGGGAACGTGGCATGTCACTGAAACAATTTGTATGTCACATTTTTTTGGTTTGCATCTTTACCTCTGACTTCTCAATTTCAACACCTCCATGCCCCTTCCCTCCATACTTACAACACCACTCGCAAAGTAAGGCAGGAGTTGCATTATACAGTGAACACTGAATGGCAGCGGCTAAATGGATGCGTTTGGAAAATAGGGCCTCTTTGTAGGATAATCCGATTGCATGATTGTCAGGCTCTCTTGGTGGGGATTGGTCTCCTTTCCTGTGATGTGGAATGGCCTGCTACATGAGAACATTTCGTTTTGATAAATCCTTTATCTCCCAGTATGCAGTTGATATTCGCTGGCCAACAGGAATATGTCGGTTACTGTTTGTGAATACTAGAGAAGGTCAGGCAAGCAGAGCCACAGCCAAGCAGGTGTCTGGCTTGACCCTACGACTCAAAACACGTCCAGAGCCTTTGGAATATTTATTTTGAAAATCATGCAACAGACGCCATGCAAACCTATAATGATTCTTTAAAATCAAGTTTGTTTCGTTAACATGTGAAGTTCACTTAGAATAGATTATACCAATACCTTGAATGCCATATAATTATCATAATAGTTTCTACACATGAACTTTGAATTATTCAGGAATCCTAATGGTAATTATGTGAACTTTACATAAGATGAGTGTAGTCTATTAAACCATATATTAGCAAGGTTTTGAGCTTGAACTGCATTACTTTACGACACCCTTGACCATTGAGAATGAGGTACAGTAAACCAAGTGGTCGCATAATGTGGTCAAATGGGGTCGCCAGGATTTCCTGATGACACATTCTGCACTGCCGCCATTCTTTGAAAATGTTATTCTCTTCAGTTTAACGCCAAAGAACAGCACTTTCCAGAAAATATTTTGGAGACTTTGTTTAATAAAGCCATTGAGAAAACAACACATACAATATGTAACTCAGTCTGACGCTATTTGAGAAATGTGTGGAAATAATGTATTATTTAGTTTAATCGGAGGTGAAATCACAAATGAGTGTGTATATTTGGGAAATAGAAAGCAATACTGTGATGCATCTGATCTGTTTAAAGTACAGTGTTACGTGTAAAGGAAAGCAGAACCCTCTATTTTAAGTTAGTATCAGTTTCTTACATTCATTCAGTGAACAAACTGTTTCAGGAGCTGCCCAGCACCATATTGAAGGGTTTGAAAGGCTTTAACTGTTTCAACTGTTTCCCCTGTTAGATAGTAAAACATAGCCTTAATCAGAGTGCAGTGGGTCCTAATTCACATGACCTCTGGGGCTAGTGTAGCTGCTGCATTGTCAGCTGCCTGTGCTTAATTTGTTAAAACAAGAAAAACAATTGTGGGTGGCGGCGAGGGGGAGGAGATTTAGGTGCCCGCTACCTGTGTTTGCTAAATACTAGAGTTAGTGATATCAAGGCTGCCTGGTCTTGACTCCATCTCATGCATCTTGCTTCCACCCCTGTGCACTTCTTGTCTGTTTATCTCACTCTTGTATGTTTGTTTAATCCCCGCGTCTCCTTTTATCACTGTTTTCTTGTCTTCCTCTTCCCCCTTTTCACTCTCCCTCTGCTGGCTTTCTTTGTCTTGCTCTGAACCAAAGCGTGACGATGAAAAACAAGTCCTGGTCTCTTAAAAACTAGTGCTGGAGACCACATTCAGCTCTGGCTATGCCCCTGTTGATCTGGAGGGTTGAGCGGCTGAAGCATGTTTGTCGAGGTAGCTCTTTAGGTATCCCAGTTGTCGTCAGACTGATGTCTGCTGAAATTAAATGTGGGAATGAGTTACAGTGGAGAAAAGCAATGGCTTTAAAATTCCTGCCACCGGAAAAAATATGCAGGTCTCTGGCTATTTTTTTTTTTTTGCATAGACAAAACAAGTATTGGCAATGCCAATAGGTCTGGCTCTGCAATTTATTTATTTTTTTAAAGAACTTTATTGGTGGGAGAGTTGCTACCCACTAACCATTATTTAAAAATGTATAAAAGCAAAAATATTTTTTGGTCCCAAAAAGCAAACATTGCCATAGTAGTCATTGCTCCTGCAGGAATATACTTTGTGTGGATGTGAGCAGAACGCCTGCGCACATAGTGAAGTGAGCAAATGGCTGAAGTGGGCGGACCCATTGCCCTGTGCTGTGTGCGATGTGAGAAAATGTGAATGACACAATTTCAGATCGTTTGCTGAGGACAGTTGGCTTGAACCCCATGTAAGTAAGTATATTATACATACATAATTTTAGTAAAATCATAAGAGCTCAGATCGAAGCAATCTTTGCTATGGCGCGTGCGACCGTAAATATTTTCCTTAGCTTAAGGCACTTGTATATCCAGTGAGAAAGAAAATCCATTTGCGTCATTTGTACTAGGGTTTGTTGAGCTGTTTTTACATCAAAGGTGATTGATCTGGTGCCTGCTCAAGAATTTCAGCATATTGATTTTGCCATCATAAAATAAACACTGGCGTTTGGTTACCAGGTGTGTGCAATCTAAAAGTGACAACGAATAGCTTGATTTTAAAGCGTTGCTTCGGAGTCAGAATTCCAGCCTTATTTCTTTTTTAAGCGCTATTTTTGTTTTTAGTTACACAAAATAGTTGACGTTCAGAGTCATGTTTTGGCTAATGACTCACAGGGAGCGGTACAAAAAAAAATACAAACCAGGAAATGCGATGCAGGATGCCCATCCAGCTATTTTATGACACATTATTAAAAAAAAAAAGCCTGCACGAGTCATGATTTATTTGGCCGCTCACTAGCTGGGCAGAAGGGCCCGCCTGTGCAAGCGTGATGCCCACCACACCAATCCAGGTTTAAGGGACCTATCATTCCTCTACGTGGTGCAGCCTCTACCTTCCTCCCACCGGAGTGCCCTGTTCCTCCCACAGACATTATAAATCTGTGAGGGTACACAGCATAATCCGCAGTATTTAAGGGCCCCTTACCACATTTCGTGGGGACCACCATCTTTGTGTTATGCTACTGTTTTCTCTAGTTTTTGAGATAACTTTACCATTCAGTGCGAGGCTCTGAGAAACAGCTCAGTTTTACAGTTGGGCAGGATTGCGATGGCTCGCCCACGAGCATTTCCTTACATCCATTGCTGGACGACGCACCAAAATCAGCCCTGGCAAGAATGTTTAAACCAGCTCCGCATCGCAGGTGGTCGTAACTAGAATGAAGAAATGGAGGCTTTCGTGGCTGGGTCAAGGTAGTCCATTCAGCTCTGTCCTCTAGCATGCAGCCTACCAGGAAAATGCCAGAGGCATTTCATCCCTGACTAAATTCACTCCTCGCCTCATAACATTTGGTTACAAGCAAGCACCCTGTTTGCCTGGCAGTGTCATTCCTGCCTCCCTCATTTAGAAATATACAAACAAGTATTAAACAAGAGCTCAAAAGTAAATGAGTCAGAACACCAGGTAGCTATCTGGCTTCTGCTCCAGTGTTCTAAGGGGGCGCTAACAGCTTGGCAGTGTTTACTGTTGATTCTTAAGTTAGTTAATTGATTGAAAGACTACACGTCCCAAAGCTCATGGGGGCCAGGAGGTGGTCCATAACCTGCCAGCACCTGCACAGCATATACATTGTGCTACAAAGAGCAACCAGGAGTCCCGCTTGTGATGTCGGAGAACCACCGCCGGTTCCTGACACTTTAGCGCTGCACGCGCTGCGTTAAATTAGACACCAGACGCGTTAGGTTTTCTTAAACAGTTGCCGCGTGGTCGGCAGCGGCCCGGCCCCATTCACTCGCGGTCCGTCGTAGTGTTGGCGGACCGCGGTGTGCTGATGCAGTGCCTCTCCCGACCACACCCATCTTTATTTATAGCCCCGGGGCCGAGGCCTCGGGGCAAACTAACAGGACATATTCTAGGAGGGGGGAAACCCGCCTCCACATCCGGGGAACACCCAACTGGGTAACCCCGTTTAAGGCAGACAGTCGACTGATCGGTTACATCACCGATCAGCGACATTACATTCCTCCCAAAATTTATAAACAAATTAACGGTACACACAGACACGGAAAAATGTTCACACCTCACAATAATGGTCACGCAGACGACTGGAGGGGCAAGGATTGTTACGCAAATTGTACTTGGACGTCTCGGACCGGCTCTGAGTCGAGTTCATAGCAGACACGTCGTCCGGCGGGCCCACATGCACCTGGCGTGGCAGTTCGCTATGGTGGAGGTCAGGTGAAAAATCAGAACCACAATCGTCACCCGGCAGCATCGGTGAATCATCGTGAACATCGCCATGCAGATCACCCCTGGGGTTCTCGTCCCTGGGACAATACTTTTTGAAAAAGGATACATTGCGTGTGACAGTCTCACCTCCTCGCTGAGCCACCACAGCAGACCCTTTTCGATGAACGACGGTCCATGGGGCAGTGTCGAAAGGCGTGCAGAACTTACTTCCTGGTGAAGCGCGCTTCAACAACGCCTGATCTCCAGCAGTGATGTCCGACGGAGCACTCCTCCGCCTCAGGCTGGCCCGCTGATTGGTTACACGCCTGTTCTCCTGAGCACGATCACTGTCCATTGCTGGTGGGCCCCACAATTGGTGATGAGGGATGGTGTCCGCAGACACTCTTCCAAACACAGTATGACTCGGCGCCCGATTCGTGGTAGAGTGAGGTGTTTGTCGGTAATTGCGCAGGAAAGAGAATATGGCATAATCCACAGCTTGACCATCCGCAACGGCGATACTGATTACTTTGTTGAGAGTTCGCATGAACCTCTCCACCTCACCATTAGCCTGAGGCCATCGGGGAGTGATTTGTCGATGATGAGTACCAGTAACGCTCAGATACTCTGCCAGTTCACGGCTTTGGAAGGGTGGTCCATTGTCTGTCTTGATCTCCGCTATCAAACCGTGAGTGGCCATGGCTTTTTCCAAAACCGACACCACAACGTCCGCTGTGAGGGCGGGTATGATCTCCACTTCGGATATTTTGAGAAATCATCTATCTGGACCATGGTGTGGCGACCATCAGGCAGACTCCCGAAATCGAGGCTGGCAGACACCCAAGGCCCTGCTGGGGAAGATTCAGTCTAAATAGGGGCGGGGCGGCTCGGCTCTCCAGTGGCCTGACACCACACGCACGATCGCACCATCGCTTCAACCTGTTCGTCCATGAGGGGAAACCACACTTTGGATCGCAATCGCCCTTTGGTTTTGACCATACCCTGATGGCCGTTGTTTGCTAGCTCGACTGCCCGGATGGTGAGGGCTGACGGGATTACTAGTCGAGTGCCCCTCAGCAAGCATCCCTCTGCATCAGTGGTGAGTTCATTCCTTACGCTATGCAGACTCCCGATTATACGCTGGGACTCCCGAGTTAGCACTGGCAATTGCTTCTTCAGCACATGCCACTGGTTGTCTCTCATGGCTGCGATGACCTTTTGTAGACATTCGTCCTCTTGGGTGGCCTGCACAATTTCGTCTATTGACATAGGCCGTGGTCGGGACCGATCCGTGACGTACCTCACATATTCTTCAGTCTCTCGGGCCTCGTCTACCTCGACATCTGACGCTGCTCGGGGATGCCTGGACAGGTAGTCTGCCGGGTTCTCGGACCCTGGACGATACTCCAGTTGACAATGGTAGTCCTGCAGCTGCAACATCCACTTTTCTATCCTCGTGGAGGTTTAGAGGCTGTACCATTAAAAAGGGGAAGCAACGGCTTGTGGTCGGTGGTTACACTGAACGGACGGCTGTAGATGTAGATATGATAGTGTTTGCAGCCCCAGTGTACAGCGATGGCCTCCTTCTCTATTTGAGAGTAGCGCTGTTCCGTCTCGGTAAGCGACCGGCTGACATATGCGACCAGGAACCACATTCCTTCCATTTGCTCCTGGAGTAGCACAGCACCTAGCCCCTTTGGTCCTGCGTCAACTGCAATCTTCGTGTTCCTCTTCGGGTCGAAATACCTTAGGGTGGTATCGCTGGACAGGGCGTCCTTAATAGTCTCAAAGGCTGTTTGTTCTTCAGCTTCCCACTTCCAGGGTTCCGCGGCTTTCGTCAACCTCCGCAGGGGTTGGGAGATGTTGGACAGGTCTTTGATGAACCGACCACAATAATTGACCATGCCGAGGAAGCTCCGGACTTCAGTGGCACTCGTAGGAGGTGACGCGTTCTTGATGTCCTCCACCTTGGCTGGATCTGGAGCAACACCATCTGCCAAGAAAGTGTAGCCGAAGAACTGTATCTTATCCTTGAGGAATTTACATTTACGGCGGTGCAGAGTGAGTCCAGAGTCATGAATGCGCTGCAAGACACTCTGGAGGCGAGAGTGATGTTCCGCAATGGTGGGGGCGTGGACGAGAATATCGTCGCTGACGTTGATGGTTCTGGGCAGGTCGGCCAGCAGCTCCTGGATGATGTTTTGGAATACTTCTGCAGCACTAGATATCCCAAAGTTGAGCCGTTTGTACCTCCTTAGCCCGACGTGCGTAGAGAAGGTTGTGATATACCTGGAGTCTTTCGCTAATACTAGTTGGTGGTATCCTGACCAGAGGTCAAGTTTTGAAAACCATCGGGAGTTGCTGAGCTCCCCGAGGATATCGTCAATGGTGCAGATGTCTCTCTCGTTTGATGGCAGCATTGGGGAGGCGCATGTCCACACATATGCGTACCTCCCCCGGTTGCTTGGGTTTGCGGGCTACCACAATGGGCGAGACCCACGGAGTGGGTCCTGACACCTTTTCAATGATGCCAGCCTTTTCAAGTTGGTCGAGTTCCTTTTCCACCTGCGGTCGAAGGTGAAAAGCGACTCGTCGGTGTCGGAGGGCTACTGGCTGTACCGTCTCGTCGATGTGGAGTTTGATTTCACGGTCCCGGAGGCAGCCAATCCCTTCGAAGATTCCTGGGTACTTCGCCAGTAGGTCTGTTACGGATTTGTGATGGATGCTAAGTGCAAACGTGACTATCTCCAATGCCTCAGCAGCCTTGCAGCCCAGTAGCATTCCTTGTCCCTCTTCTCTCACATAGACTTTTGCTGGGATGGACCGGGACCCGTGAGTGAGAGTGGTTCGGAACATGCCCTTCAGGGCCAGTGGAGTGTTCTGTCCGTAGGCGTAAACTCTTCTATTCGCTTTCGTTAGCGTTGGGCTCGGTATCATCCGGCAATGTTCTTCCGCTGCTAGGAGGTTGATGGACGCCCCTGTATCCACTACTGCGATTGTCTCGTGGGTGCCCATTTGAATCTGACACCGTGGCAGTTTGGCCTGACGAGAGTGAGTGTGATTGACTGTGAAGAGGGCATGAACTACATGGATCATGGGCTTATCGTCGTCCATGTCACTTCCAGGCTCTGACTTGCTGGACGTCGTACTTTTGACTGCGGCATTGACGGACGCATTCCCTGTTCTAGCTTTTCTAGACCTGCAGACTTTCGCGAAGTGGTTTGTCTTACCACAGCTGGAGCATATCTTGCCTCTCGCTGGGCACTCCAAGGATTTGTGTGGGACTCCCCCGCAATACCCACCTTGCCTGGTCGGTGTTTTGTTCGGCCGTTGTTTAAATCTGCCCGTGGGTGTTGTGATCGTATTGGCTGTCTCTTTCTTTATGGGTCGCTGTAGAGCGGCCTCCATGTGGGAAGCGCGGGCCCGTGATAGTTCTTTTGTGCACCCCAATTGCAGGATGTCCGGCAATGGCACGCTTCTGTTCATTTGCTACTTTGGTGGCTTCGAAGAAAAGTAACACTCTTTCTACCCACTCTTTCCATCTACGGGCCTGAGCAGAGGGCGCCCCTTCGATGATGAAGGGCTCTACTGGGGGTATGGCAGACATGGTTGCTGGGTGGCCTGGGTGTTGTTTCAACAGTCAAAAAAACTGGCGTTGTATCCCCCCCACCCCCTCTTTTTGAGTTTTTTTTTTTTTTGCACTGCGTGCAGGGAGTAGGGGTCTCTTGTACTCACATTAATTCTTCTCCCTGTGCAGCAGTGTGGATGGGATCCTGTTGTTGGGGGGTCAGGATCCTGCGTCAGTGGTTGGAATTCTCTCAGTTTTTTTTTTTTTTCGGGCCTGGTCGTCAGCCAGGGCAGGGAGTCACATAGACGGCACGAGCACCGCCTGGACTGCGGCCGCCGCTCTGCTATGTGAATTGTCCCCCCCAAAACTGCCCCTGCCGCACGAGCACCGCGAAGTGCGGCCGCTGTGTGGCAGTTCTGGCATGTGGGGCCGCCTCCCTCGTCGCCAGTGTGATGTCGGAGAACCACCGCCGGTTCCCGACACTTTAGCGCTGCACGCGCTGCGTTAAATTAGACACCAGACGCGTTTGGTTTTCTTTAACAGTTGCCGCGTGGTCAGCAGCGGCCCGGCCCCATTCACTCGTGGTCCGTCGTAGTGTTGGCGGACCGCGGTGTTCTGATGCAGTGCCTCCCCCGACCACGCCCATCTTTATTTATAGCCCCGGGGCGAGGCCTCGGGGCAAACCAACAGGACATATTCTAGGAGGGGGGGAAACCCGCCTCCACATCCGTGGAACACCCAACTGGGTAACCCCGTTTAAGGCAGACAGTTGTCTGATCGGTTACATCACCGATCAGCGACA
Source organism: Pleurodeles waltl (assembly GCF_031143425.1). NCBI lineage: Eukaryota > Metazoa > Chordata > Amphibia > Caudata > Salamandridae > Pleurodeles > Pleurodeles waltl. Next base: position 84,783,046 of record NC_090437.1, on the reverse strand, counting down.
TTACACCGCTGTGCAGGACGCGCACGAACTGCACCCTAGTGAACCCCGGGCCCATCCTGTGCCAGGAAGAGCCAGGGCGAGGCCACCCCCCTTGGCCTTGCAACAGGATACCTAGTGCTTTAGAGTTCTGCTGTCACTCACAGCACCAGTGCAGTGCAGCCACAGCCTTGAACCACCGGACCTGTTTACTGGGTAGCCCCCACCCATCAACCACAACATTCTGTTTTCACTGTAGTGTTTGAAACCGCGAGGGCCCTCGGCAAGTAAACCCTTCTGTTTGTACTTTTTGTTGGTTAAACTTGCAGCGGCACCTCCCTCAACAAGATAAAGGGGTGTGCCGCCTTTAAGTGTTGATTGTGACCAAGGGGGCAGGGGGCGTGGACCATCTTCTCTCCCTGCCAGAGCCTGGTTTTAGGAAGGGTCTGCTCGGAACAGAACACATTCTTTTGTGCGGGGAGTCTTCCTGAACTTCCGGCATTTAGAAACAACAACGGGTAGGAACAGCGTTGTCACCAGCATCTGAATATAAGCTGACACCCTGGCACAGCTCTTGGTCATGATGCCTGTTTACTCAAATATGGGCAAGTGCAAAGCACGGAACCAGTACAGGGAGCCCAGAAACATGGAAAGGCCATAAAGAAAGCCAACAACTGCACTCTAGGAGAGATTGAACAATTAATTGAAGAAGTAGAGTGGAGTATAGTAATCAGCAACTCCCATCAGCAAGATGGGGTACATGTTGAGAAAACCAAAACAAAACGACTCAAAAACTTCCAGACTTCTTTAATCAGCACTTCGCTAGGAAGGGGACAGTAAGAGCCTCTTCTTAGTCTGGTCTTTCCCACCAGGACAAAAAGGAGCAACTCAGATAAATGTGCTGCTCTTAGTGAAAACCCACAAGTGATAGATCTACCATGTAGTAATTGCTATTCACCATTGGTTAACCTACTAGGCACCCCAACAGCGAGGGATACCCAAGAAGAGGAGTTCGGGAGGGCTGCCCAGCAGGAAACCCCACCACACAATAAAGAGGACCAGATTATACAAACCCAAGAGTTGCAAACTGAGATAGTAGATCTCAAAAATATGACAGTACAGGTAACAAATATGGCCAGGCAACTACTGAACAGCAAGATGTCACCTAGCACCATGATACATGTAGAGCAAAGCTCACCTAGGACCGTGTCTAAAGAGGCCACAGTGGTGAAACATATATAGAGCATCCACCCAGGTTACCCTAGAAGCAGCCTGCAGAGGTTATCCGAGCTATGACAGGCGTGTAGATCCCATTTATTAATGTATCACAAAGAACAATCCTACAAGGAACACGGCACAAGGGAGTTATAGCAATCAGCCGTATGAGGGTGGAACGGCTCTGTGCAATCACAATAGAAGTCCAACTAACATTAGCAAGGACTATATGGTCAATGAACCAAAGCTTACTTCCCCTACTAGCTATGAAGGGCTTGAGTCACTGGAAAATAAAGTCACCCATTGTGTATGTAAAGTGAAGGGTATGCAGGCAATTATTAGAGAAGAAATTTTAAGTGCTAAAAAATTAACTAATGCTACCCAAGAACTTGATTGTATCGAGCTCATCCTGGCCAATAGAAACATGCCGGACAGTTTGGTAACACTTGACGCTAGGACTAGCCGCCTGCAGGGATCTAAAATTCAATTAAAATATCACTGGGTGCTCAACAGATCCATGTGTGCTCTGCACAATGCTAAATGCCAGACCCTAGGGGGGTCCTCATTAGAGGGTATAGATTGGCTGTCTTCATCATGTCTCTTAAGTATACCTAACCCTCTGCCATGTACAAATGATACCAGGAGAAACCATAGAACCAATGAGGCAAACCAGACATCAAAACCATTTTTCCTTTCAACCAATTTGGGTATAAATGTAAACCCAAACACCAGTTCTCGCTGACCCTATGAACAGGTCGAGCCAGATAATAACTTGTGCATTGTTCCGAGTGATGAAGAGCAAATCCCTCAGACTAGCCCCCATCCTCAATTAGACACTTCCTTGGAGGACTCTTGTTCCAAAGCACCTCCATTTCCACTAGATACATTTGCAGAGATAATGATAATCTCCTGAATTTGACCAGGACTTAAGGGCCAGGTGGGCCTACCAGACTGGAATGATTTCATAGAGAAATCAGATATTTGTATCTTCTAGGAAACATGGAGCTTAGAACCTGTCTTTAAGGTGGGATATGTTAGCTATTGGACTCTAACTATTTCCAACTGCCAAGGTAGGCCTTCTGGAGGCCTGCTGCTATGGATCAGGGTATCTTATAATTGTATGATGAAACCGATCCAAATAGATTGCACTGCTTCGTGGGTATCCGACTTAGAGATCATAAGAACAGGACTGTAGAGAGATTAAACTTCTGTGCTAGAGGCACTAAGGAGGGGGGGACTTAGAAGACCAAACAAACTTTGAAAGACTACTTGGACGGAAGAGAGCGCCATCACTTTCTAATTATTGTGGGCAAGTTCAACATAACTTTCAAGCCCTTAGATAGGGAGGTTGTTGCCCTTACGAGAGAGGAAGACTAGCAGTGGGCCATTCCCAAGTTCGACTTAGCATCAGTAATAAAGTGGACATAGGTAGCCCTTCACTGAAGGCTCCGACAGTGGAAATGCAACTATGGGCCGCCAAGGACAGAATAAAAACTGACAAGGAAGGGGCCCCATCTTACAGCAGAACAAACATTGCTAGCCATATAGATGATTTCCTGGCTGATTTGAGGTTGTGGCAGAATGTCAATGACATGGTGGTGGAGAATAGATTAGAGGGTGACCATAACCCCTTAAATATGAATATGGCTGTGATACTAGGTAGTTAGGCATCTGATTCCCTCCCTCCTCGCAGCTCTAAGGATATTGTACTTTCCAACGATGTGAGATACCTAAAATAGCCCCATCTTGCACTACATCAGGACACCCTATCTCTTATTCACAGCACTCTCTAAGCGTCCATTGAGGAATTTGAAGATGTCCAAGTAGAGGATGGTGACCTGAAGCGAGCTACTAGTGTACACACTTGCCTCTTTGAGGATATATCTCAGCTTTTCTTGGTGCTGTCCTTGCCTATTAAGAAGAAAGCTTAAAACACTAACACTAATCTATGGGTCAACAGGGAGTGCAGGATACATAACAAAGCAACTGATTCAAGCAATAAGAACAAAAGATTAGGGTCTAATAAGTGATGCTAGAAAGGCCTATAAAAAGTTTCAGCTTAAGGCCAAAAGATATTGGGATGAGAAAAGGTGGAAGGACCTTGCAGAAGGAAACCTCTACAAGTAAGGACTTGAGCAAGTTCTGTTTTTTGGTCCTCGGGGAGGGGGGGGAAGGAAGGGGGGACTACCCCTGAAGCATCCCAGCCCACAAATTACAGTACAGCAGTTATATGGACTGACCATTTCCAAACCTTATATAAGGATGGGACTCAGACCACCATACAAGGTCCTCATATTACACTCTTGCTCCCTGGGCAGATGGACTTGTTTAGCTTGAGAGACATCTCTATGGCTATAGATGCTATAGCATGCGGCAAAGCTCCAGACCCAGACGTAAATCAGGGAACATATTTATTCATGAAAGAGAAGAATGGTCTGAGTACATACACATGCTGTCTAAGGCAATAGCAAGGGGCCCTCTATTCCTGAATCATGGAAGGGAGCTGAGGTGGTCCCCCTTTACAAGAAAGGTGACCGAACTTTACCTACCAACTATAGGCCTATCAGCCTTATTCATGTGGTCCAAAAGGTACTTTGTTGGGCATTATTGACCAAAATCCAGGATTGGAGTGAGGAAGAAATTATTCGTAGCCCTATGCAGGCGGGTTTAGGTAGGTATACAGCAAGCATTCAGGTTCCTTTTAATATACTGAAAGAAAGTTGTCAGCAAGGGCCACCTGTATGTGGCCTTTGTTGATTTGAAGTCAGCTTTTGATCTGGTACCTTGGCAAAAGCTCTAGAACACCCTGCAGAGTTTCGGAATGCCACATGAGATATTGGCTTTGGTAGTTCAACTCCATGAGAAGAACTTTGCTAAAATCTGATGGGGGGGGATCAGGGCCAACTTACAGATACTATTCCTGTGAGTAAAGGTGTGTGCCAGGGATGCATGCTCGTCCCAACATTATTTTCTTTATATTGGAATGGAGTTGTCCACTTTCTGTCCCAATGTATCACGGATGCCCCCATTCTCGCAAAGGAAAAAATACTAACGCTGCTTTTTGCCGAAGATGCTTTGTTGGTTTCTAAAATTCCAAGTGGTCTGCAATGATTGTTAAATCGGTTTGAGGAATTTTGCCTCAGTTGAGGTCTAGACGTAAATACCACAAAGACCAAATTGATGGCGATAAACCTGCATAAATAATTCCCAGAGAAGGCCTCTATGGGGGGGGGCAGGGAGGGGGGGGGTGGTCTGAACTCGAAAAGGTGGAAGATTTTGATTACCAGGGCATCCAGCTAAAAGCCAACATGTATTGGAAGCCCCACGTAGAGGAAATGGGTATGAAACATAGACAAGTTGTTGGTGCCCTACTCAAAGAACTCTGCTTATCCTATATCAATCCAGTCAAACCTGCAGATATATGATGCAAAGGCGGTGGGCGCGGCACTGTATGGAGCTGAACTCTGGGGATTTCTATAACCATAGACCTGACGAGTACAGAAAACACATTTTTAAGGAAACTAGTGTCATTGCCAGCTAGTACTCCCCTTCTCTCTATAAAGTTGGACATGGCCAGAAACTCTATACAAGATGAAAGCAGGCTGCGTCCAGCCTTGTTTTGGAGGAGACTTCTCACCACGCCAGAACTAGCATCCTATATAGAAGCATTTAAGGAAGTAGTCAGGCGTGACAAATCTCATAAGGTAGTGTGGTTTGGCAATATCAAAAAGTCTCTGCTTGCCCTGGGGTTGCAGGAGGCCTGCAATTTCTTGCACCCTGGCTTGATTCCTTCCAAAATCTGTCTGAAGATGTCGTGTTGGATTTTGGTTAGGGCAAAATGATGAGTTGAATATTTTACATGGGAGATTGAAAACAGAGGTTATTAATTTTAAATTTACCGCTGCATATTAGTAATATGTGGCTACCATAACCGATCCCATGGATAGGAGGTTGTAGATTCAATTTAGTGTGGGATCCCTGCCGATAATGCTTTTGCATGTGTCTCCACTGATGCCAAGGCTTCAACAACCACCGTAATGATATATATCTGTACTACACTGGTTTGTCTGGACATTTGTTTAATGCAACAACACTTTATTTTAAGCTTATACTTCATTCTATTTTGGTAATTGTCAAAAATAGACTTATCATTTTATGAAGTTGGCATATTTTAAAAATGCTCAAATTATGCTATACCGTTGTTGTTTGCTCAATTCCTTTGACAGAGCGGGTCATCTTTCTAGTGGGCTTAGATGTTTAGGAGCACTTAGGCACTGAACGGGCTCAAAAAAGGGTTTTGTCCTCCTGGTTTGTTTTTATTTGCTGCTGCACTTTCCCTGGCAAGCTCCGCTGGAACTGCGCTCTGTTTGTGTGCAGGTCAAGTAGCAAATGCAGTCCTTCATGCCTAAAGTTGTGATATATTTAATTTTGGCTTTAGCGTTAATGACTCGTTTTTACGGTATTTCGCAGCTGGTTGGAACCATGACACTCAGACTAAAACAAGTCCCATTCACTGTTGTCTTCGTGCCTTTACTGTGTATGCAATTTACAGTATTGTGAATGTGGTGCTTGACAACGCATAAAAGCCAACTTCGCGTGTACTCCGTTTTCTTTTGTGTCTCGAGATAACGTTTTTTTACTGCTACTGTTGATGCTTTAGTCTTTCTATGGATGTATATTTGGTAGTAGAGCTCATGGGCGTAGGAAGTGTGGGGGACGCGGGGGATGTATCCCCCCCATATTTTGGAGGGTGGGGATGAAGGGGGGGGGACAAGGGGACAAAATAATTTCCCCTTTTACATCTATTATTCAGAGAGCCATTAGCGCACAAAAGCGCTACTTATAATAGCCCTGTACCGACCATCCTCCAATCTGATGGTAACAGAATGAAGGTGAGTCAGGAGGCCCCCTGCGTCCCTCTGCCCTATTGTTTGTCCTGTTCACAGCTGTGGGCATTAAGGGTGCTCATAAGAACAAAGGGCACGAGGAGGAGAAAATAGTTTTTGATGATTACTGTCTGCATCACCTGCCGCCTTGAAGAGGAGTGGTACAGGATGCCTTCAAGAGGAGCTGCAAGACAATGAGGAAGATCTAAAGAGGAAACAGAGTCCCACTCACCTTGATGCCTGCAGGCTAGAAAGGAGACTCTGTGAAACACAATATTTGTATTTGCCTAAGATCACACCATTTGGTGAAACAGTGAAGTCGAGATTGGGCCTAAATTTTACCTTTTCACACAACAATTTAGCTATTAGAAGGGTATATTTTTCTAACATTTATGTTTAAAGTTTTATTATCTAGGTAATGTTGGGCTTGATTATAGCGTCGCTAACAGGGAGAAGCCATATTTCATTTTGGGCCGTTATGCCTAGCGTAATTATTTATGTTGCTGTTATCGTTACATACTTCAGCATATTGGAGTATATTATCTTTTCTCTATCTTTTCTCCACTGTACTCTGAAACAATCTACCCTATGCCACGGCACCCTACACCACTTTTCTCCACTCTGTGCTACTCTACGCCACTGCAATCTATGCTGTACCACTCTACTCTACACCACTCTACTCTGCAGCACTCTACACTACCCCACTGCAATCTATGCTACTCTACTCTAACCATTGTACACTACACCCCTGCATTCTTCACCACTTTACTCAAAATCAATGCACTCTATGCCACTGCACTCAATGCCAATCTACTCTGCACCACAGCACTCCATTCCATTGCTTTCAATGCCACTGTACTCTGCGGCACAGCACTCTAGGCGACTGCACTCTATGCCACTCTACAATACACCACGGCACTCTGCAACCCTTTAATCTGCAACATTGCACTCTGCCACTGAACTCCACGCCACTCTACTCTGCACCACTGCATTCAATGCCACTGTACTCTGTCCCACTGCACTCTTTTCTGCACCACTGCACTCTAATCTACTCTACTCTACACCACTCCACTGTAGGCACTTCACTCTATTTTGAAATCATCTCCTCTATGCCACTGCAATCTAAGCAACTCCACTCTATGCTATGGCAGTCTAATCTACCCTGCACCACTCCAATCTACCCTGCGCCACTCCAATCTGCTCTGCACCGCTCTATGCTACTGCACTCTACATCACTATGCTCCACTCTGCAACAATCTACTCTTCACCACTATACTGTACTCTGCAGAAATCTACTCTATGCCACGGCACTCTATGCAACTCTATTCTACTCTGCACCACTTTACTCTAAGCCACTCTTCTCTACTCTGCATCACTCTACATCACTGCACTCTACACCAATGCATTCTGTACCACTCTACTCTACACCACTGCCCTTTATGACACTCTACTCTGCAACATTGCACTCTGCCACTGAACTATACTCCTCTCTACTCTGCACCACGGCACTCTACTCTGCACCGCTCAACTATATGCCACTCTACTGCACTCTACACCAATGTACTATATGCCACTCTACTCTGCATCACTGCACTCCACCACTGCACTCTACACCAGTCTACTCTACCTTGCACCACTCCACTCTACCATGCACCGCATCACTCTATGACACAGCACTCTGAACCACTGCAATCTATGCTGTGCCACTCCACTCTGCTCCCCTCTACTTTTCACCACTCTACGCTACTGCACTGTACGCTAAATGAGTGCAGTCTTCGTCAATGCACTGTACACCACTTTACTCAAAACCAACGCACTCTATACCACCACACTCTACACCAATCTACTTTGCACCACTGTACTCTATGCCACTTCACTCTAGACCACCCAACTCCACTCTGACACTTCACTCTGACATTACACTCCATGATACTAGACTCTGACACTCTATTCCATTAAACTTTAACACTTTCTCCACTCTGTAACTCCCTACACAACTCCCTATATGCCACCCCGTTCCACTTTACTCCACTCTATGCCACTTCAATCTATGATACTCTACTCAACGCCACTGCACAACCCTCTATGCCACTCCACTATACAACAATGTACTATGCTCAACAACACTCTACCCAACTTTCTCTATGCTAGTTCACGTTACTTTACTTCACTCTGCTCCAGTTCACTCTTATTTATGCCTTTCCACTCTACGACACTCTGCCACTCCACTCTCTGACACCCTATTACACTGTGACACTACTCGACTCTACTACTACTTTATGGCATTGGCGCTTGATTGGAGATTCAGATCTCCATTGATTGCCTTGTCACTCATATGAGACGTGAGTCAGATTTATCTTCGCTGTTTTGGTTACAAGCACTCTGTAACCCTTTTAACTCAAGCTTGACGAAGGCTTAGGATGGTCCTGATACTTGTCTAGGGGATCAAAATATCGTCAGCCAAAGTACCTTGACTTGAATTTGTGATATTGTACATAAGTTGGCATAAGCATAGGTACTATGAGCTAATGACTTCTTGATTCACTATTTGAGTCATTCATGTAAAAGTGGGTGTATAAAAGCTTGTGAATCATTATTGTGGATGCTAACCTTGTAGGAAAGTAGCCTCTTTCTAGCTTGGTTACCCCCACATTTGGCCTGTTTGCCAGTGTGTTTGAGTGTGTCTACTGGGATCCTGCTAATCAGGACCCCAGTAGTTATGCTCTGGCCCTTAAATTGTGGTTGTTGCATACTGGTAACCCAGTATTTCACCCAAAATTGGCATACTGGTGCCCCCTTATAAGTCCCTAGTATATGGTACTTAGGTACCCAGGGCATTTGGGTTCCAGGAGATCCCTATGGGCTGCAGAATTTAGGGAGCCCATGCAAAGGCTTCTGCAGAACTGCCATTGCAGCCTGCGTGAAAAGGTGCATGCACCCTTTCACTGCCAGTTACACTGCACCAGGTCACTTATAAGTCACCCCTATAGCAGGCCTGCCAGCCCTGAGGGCAGGGTGCAGAGTACCTGTGTGTGAGGGCACCCCTGCACTAGCAGAGGTGCCCCCATGGACCTCCAGGACCATTTTCCCAGACTTCAGGAGAGTGGGGATGCCATTTTACACGTGTACTGGAAATAGGTCACTACCTATTCTCAGCTACATAATGGTAACTCCGAACATAGGTATGTTTGGTATCAAACATGTTGGAATCATACCCCAAGACTTTTGCAAGCATTGGTTGTATGATTTCATGCACTCTGGGGGCTCCTTAGAGGACCCCCAGTATTGCCATTCCAGCCTTCTGAGGTCTTCCAGGCAGCCCCAGCTGCTGCCACCTCTCAGACAGGTTTCTGCCCTCCTATTGCATGAGAAGCGCAAGCCCAGGAAGGCAGAACAAAGGATTTCCTTTGGGAGAGGGGTGTTACACCCTCTCCCTTTGGAAATAGGTTTGGAAGGGGTAGCTTCCTTCCCCAGGCCACTGGAAATGCTTTGAAGGGCACATTTGGTGTCCTCCTTCCATAATCCAGTTTACACTGGTTCAGGTACCCCCAGTCCCTGCTCTGGCACGAAACTGGACCACCACCCCAGGTGTGGTGCTCAGAGCTCCTCCAGTGGGTCCCTGGGTTTTGCCATCTGGGATTCCAAGTTGGCAGCAAACTCTTGGAGCATCTGAGTGGCCAGTGCCAGCAGGTGGTGTCGGAGCCGTCCCCTGATAGGTGCTTACCTGTTTAGCTGACCAATCCCCCTTTCAGGGCTATTTAGTGTCTCTCCTTTGGGAGGTTCTTCAGATTCAGATTGCAAGACTCCAGCAGGAATCCTCTGCATCCTTTACTTCACTTTCTCACAGAAGAAACTGCATCTGGACCCTCCAAGAAACTCCACAAACTGCAACAATGAAGCAAAGACGACTTCTGCAACATTGTATCTCCAGCTCTTGCCAGCAAATGCAACTGTTTCCCGGTCGTGCATCCTCAGAGGACAGCCTGTCTTCAGCCTTCACCAGAAGAATTAACTAATATCCCTTGGAGTGAAGGAGTCACTCCCCTGCTTCAGCAGGCACCTCTCTGCAACGATGACCATCTGCATGAGTCCCCTCTCCTGACAAGTTGCATGGATTCTGCATCACGGGTGGTGGGCTGAAGTGGTCCCGATGGTCCTGACGTCCTACTGTCCAACTTTGGTGGAGGTAAGAGCTTGCCTTCCCATGCAAGACAGTACCCCTGTGCACCACGTGTTTTTCAGTTGCGAAGGCTTGTTGGCATCCTTCTACGAAATTCTTTGTGCACAATGTAGCTCCAGCCCCCAGCACACCTTCCTGAGATGCACAGCTTCCTGAGTGGTTCTCTGGCGGCGTGGGATCCTTTGTTTTTGTGCTGCGTGGACCTCCTTTTGCAACTCCTTTGTCCCCGTGCTGGGGGACTCCTGTGTGCGCTGGCTGGTATTCTGTGGGCTCTCTGTGTTCCTGAGAGCCCCCTCTGACTCCTCCTCCTGGGTAGAGTCCACCAGGTTCCTCCTGGTCCCGGGCAGTGCCATTTTCCGCTAACCATGAGCTTTACCTGTGCCAAGGCTTGTTGGTGGAATCCAGCGATGCAAACCAGACTGCAATCATCCATCCGGTGTGGGATATCATCTGCACCAACCACAAACCCACATCCATCTTCTTGGGTGCAGTACTGGCTGTTGTTCTTCACCAGTGGTTCTTCTTTTGCACCTTGATTCAGGTTAGCAGGGGCTTCTGTCCTCCTTGGACTCTTCTGTGCGTCTTGGACTTAGTCACATTCTTCCACAGGTCTTTAGGTCCAGGAATCCACCCTTTGTGTCTTGAAGTATCTTCTGGTTCTTGCATTATCTTCTTTCTCGTGTTCTTGTGTGTTCTAGGAAAGTTACAGTGATTTACTCCTGCTTTCCTGGGCTCTGAGGTGGGTTCTATTACTTACCTTTGGTGTTTTCTAATACTCGCAGCACCCCTCTACACACCACATTTGCCTAGCTGGGAAACCTACATTCGCATTCCACTTTCTTAGTATATGGTTTGTGTTTCCCCTAGGCCCATTTCTAACCATTGTGATTTTCACTAATTGCACAGTTTTCTATCAGTTTTTATTGCTATTGCTGCATACTAGTGTATATAATTGGTGTATTACTTACCTCCTAAGGGAGTATAGTCTCTATGGTATTTTTGGCATTTATGTCACTAAAATAAAGTACCTTTATTTTTGTAACACTGAGTATTTTCTTTCATGTGTGTGAGTAGTGTGTGACTACAGTGGTATTGCATGAGCTTTGCATGTCTCCTAGATAAGACTTGGCTACAGCTACCCATAGAGAGCCTTGCATCTAGACACTGCCTACATTTCACTGATAAGGGATAACTGGACGTGGTATAAGGTGTAAGTACCATAGGTACCCACTACAAACCAGGCCAGCCTCCTCCAAACCACTGTACTATATAGGTTATTTTTTAAATTTTTCTTGTAGTTGGTGACATTGGGTCATCCAGTTAACTTGTGTAATGCCTGAATACCAGTCTTTCTCGATTTCCCCTGTTGATGTTTTCCCATTACATTTGATCTTTTATATTTTGATTGAATAAATGCATAAAACATTCCACTTGCATACTACTTTAACATCATTGTTTATGGGAGTGGTGTTGCATTTTATTCAAGGGGCCCCTGTTCCTTTAAAGTTAGTTTACTGCTCCATTCTAGGAGACTCTACTTACTCCATGATACTACGACACACCGGTCGATGACACATCATTCTCCTTTATGCCATTAACCTTGAGCCATGCTAAATAGTAGTCTCACTAGTGTACAGCATGGCTAAAACACATTGGCAAAGGCAATAGAACTTGCATAGTCGAGACCTATTGGCTATGCCAATGCTTGTTTATAAGGTATGAACTTTAAGGTAACTTGCAATATCCTTATGTACACAGGGGTATTTTACCCCATATAATACATGGTCACACCACCAACTTTCCCACAAACCACTTAAAACCTTAATGCATAACTTCTGTCATTCCAAGCTATTAAAGTAGAGCAGAAGAAAGAAAAGCAGCATTCCATTTTTTGCTTTAAACAGCTGCATTAATTATGCTCTGTGACCTGATCTGCCTTTTACCTTGGCTGCTAGCTCTGGCAGAAGGCATTGTAATGTCAGAACTCGACTGTAATAACCCTATCATAGTCATTTTCTGATGTCTTTTATTTATAATCAGTGAATGTCTTTTCTTTACACGCAGTGACTTGGTGCATCACAAACAGCCGTTTCTAAAGAAATTAGTGACTGCAGTTTATACAGAGATAAGAGAATCCATGTTTATATAACCTGTAACTCCAAGAGCTTCTTCAGTTGAAATGCTCCTAGTTATGACTGATGTGGAGCTGAGCTTCCCAAGATCACACACAGGAGTAGAAGTGTTATTAGAACTCTGGTTTCCGAGCACAGTTTACAGCTGTTGTACCTAATCGCTTTTGATCTCTCCAGTGCGGTTCCAATTGGCATGAGGCGAAGGGCATGATGTGTGTGTGGCGCAAAGGGTATGTTCTTCCTTTTTACCCTCCTACCTTTGTTTGCTTGGTGCATGAAGATGCAAGGTTAATCAACATGTTATTTTCACATTTGAGCTAATTACTTTGTGAATGTAAATAACAATAAAAGATACTTTCAGACTGTGAAAACATGCCTTCCTTTCTCCCTATTTCACTTCCAATATATATGATTGTGTATATTTATCGGAGCCTGCAGTTCGTAAACAACGAGCGATTTGTATAGCGTTGATTGAAAGTCCCCAAGGCTGTCCCTGTCCTTCCCCAGAAATGTATTGTCTCCTACGCCCCTGGTAGAGCTCCCTCTGTTTAGGCACCGGAACTAAAGCCGTTCTTATCTGCATTATGTTGCTCCTTTGGGATTGTTTCATTTTCTTGCCCGTTGTTTTCTTCTGACTGTGGAGTTGTCTGACTGCACATCCTGGGGCTCGCGAGATAAAGCGCCGTGAATCTGGGTAATCAAGACAGTAAACGAGACAGCTGTGTGGTTTTTGCAAGGAATGAACATTGAGCTCGACTCGCTTCAGCAAGAGTAAATCTACGATGCTGTCTGTCCTACTACAGTGGCCTTAACGTTCTGAGGGAAGATGAAATGGGCAGAACGGGCCAGGAATAGAGAAAGCAGAGAACTAGAAGACAGAGCGTACGTCAGTGGCTGTAGCACTGGTGTTCTGAGGGTAATGTGGCATTGTCTGCCTGGTGGGAACGGGGGGAGCAGGAGAGGTAAAGGACGGTACCAGGAAGGGAAGTAAAGGCTAATGGAAGGTTCAGGGGTTGATGACGAGAAAAATACAGGCCTGGCAGAGCCTGAGCTCGTGTACTCTGTTCGGGAGATACCTGGGCAGGCTGAAGAGAATCTATTTGAGGGTAGAGACAGTCACATGCTCCCCTCACCACAGCGTTGGCATTGGCCCCTGAGAGGCAGGAAATCACATTTTTAACCTCACAACGAAGTACATTTACCCATGGAACAAGAGCTGAAGGATGCTTGAAGGACGGATAGCTTAGGGGACTACTGATTTCACTTAGAGCTCGATGGATGCCAGGAAGAAGGCGTGTGGGAAGCAGGGCTGCACCGGAGACCACAATCAGCCCTGGAAAAAATGTTCACTTCTGCCCCACACTGCAGGAGACTGTAGCGAGATTGAGGCCTTGTCGGCATGTTTGGAGATTTCAGTCCACCCTGCTGTGACCGCAGTCCCTTTACTTGCAGTCCAGTGGGAAACTGCCCGAGTGCAGAACGGCCAGTCCGATCTTGGTGAGAACTGCCCTTCACTAGGCCCGGAAGGCTTGACTCTAGCACTCACCAAGCCCGGCGGGGCCTGTACGTGGTTTTCAGCAATTTGTCTCTCACGATGTTGCCTGACTGCACCATTGAGGACAGTGTGCCCTTGGCTTTTAAGGTTTAGAGTATGTATTTGGGACACGGTTGGAAAGTGTTCATTTGGTATGGAAGGAGGCAGGCTGCAAAACTGTGTTTTTTTCGCTCCAGAATTTCTGATGCAACTGTTAAACGACATATTTGCAGTCTGTGCCTTAAGACGAGTGGTTGTAGGAACAAGAAAGGCACAGTGTGCTATATTAAAACAACAGAATTTTATGCAAGTATGTTGTATTGTGCATAAATATGACTCGTCTTGCCAGTGTAAGGGCACAGCCACCTAAAGTGATACATGCATGAAGGTTTTATATTCTGGTTAGCTAGACTTATCTGTGAAATATTGCTTTTTATGTTCCTTTGTGACACTGTTCACCCCTCTGGTAGATGATGCATGTTGTCCATGCCCACAATAAATCCACCCATTACCAGCACCGTTCCCTTTCTCATTTTGCAACTGGCAAGTGGGAGATTTTGTACCTCAAAATCGGGAGAATGTATTTTCCCCATTGACATACATTGTTACCGAAACAATTTTAGGTGAAAGACAGCTAAAAATAAAGCTATTTCGGCTTAAATAATCCCGAGTCTCCCGCCTGACTTGGGTCTGTTGGCATGTATGTAGTCCATTTCAGACAGTGTCAATGTTTGCTTTTTGAATGACTGGCATTTATCTGCAAATGTTTGGCCACATTTCGCATTCCATCATCAGTTGATAGTGTGTGTGGGTGAAAGCTGTACTTGATCCTTATTAGGAAAAATACACAAGATTGAGGGATTTGCAGTTTGATTCAGGGTTTTTCGGTCCAACGCGGATATTTTGTGAGACCAATTTACATGGAACTGAATGCAGTTGAATGTGCAATTTACTTTAATTCTGTCACTTCAGTTGTCATATATGTTTGTAGTATTTGTGTCCTCCTCAGAGCTCCTGTTTTCTTGCTTTGTCTTAGAGATTGAAGGAGAAATGTCACGGTCTGAGCAAAATAGTTGAAACAGTCTGACCCTGGAAGTGTGTGTGTGTATATATATATATATATTTTTTTTTTATATATATATATAATTTTTTTCTTAAATCCTCGTTTGTTCTTTGAGGGAGAACCCCCTCAATGGGGAGGCCCTGCAACAGCTACCTCAGTACTTGTAGCCTATACCTGTCATGTCATCCCTGGATTTCATACTGGAAAAAAATAACCTGTCCTACTGGGTGCATTCAGTTAATTGAATCAAATAGAAACATACTTTTCTCATAAATGTTAGGGAAGGGATTGTTTCCAACTCTCACTAATGTGCAGATTTCTCTACCCGATGTGTGAATCAGCGACCCAAACACCTCATCCGTTGGAGACCCACTATAATGTAAAATTAGAACGTTAACCAATGAATCAATGTGAGTTTCTCCACATGCCGACACCTCTTGGTTTATGCCTAGTTTATCCCAAATGTCCTCCCAGACGAATTTTATTTTAACCTTCATATGCCATCCTGCCAGTGTCACTTACATTTATGATACTGGTCTAACTTCCTTTAACCAGCTTGTAAAGTTAGGTGGGGTGTCTGCTCTTGTCTGGCTACCCTGACCTTTACATCTGTGGATGCTAGCATTATAAAGATAATACTATAGAAAGTACCACTAGTGTTGAACATTCATTGCGGACAGTAATGGAGTGTTATCAGATTCCAGTGTTGCATATTTTTAAACAGACAAGGATGTGTCACAAACACATGGAGATGATCAGCACTGTCAGATGTATACAATGTGCATAAGTAACTAATAAGTCTGGATATTTCATGTAGTTAAGCTATTAATGCGGGAGGGATAGATTGTTAGAATAGCATGTTTTTTATATTGAGCTGCAAAGAAAGTAAACATGTTTAGCCAGATCGTTTTCCCCAGGGGATACTTGCCACATCAAAACTATCACGTCCGACCTTGTCTTTTCTCTTAGGTCCTTGCTGGGTCTCCAGCTGCCTTATCCTTCAGAATTTTCATCGAAAACTGAGACATTACCTTTTCTGAATATTCAAATCAATACTTTGCTCACATAAATATATTTTAGGATTTCCATAATTCTTAATATATTTCTGGTTTCCCTAAACGCAGCCTAATCTGTTTGTACAGTAGAAGTGTCATGTGCGACCCTATTATGAAAATCAGCTCCCTAAACGTTTTTAACCTACTGTGACTATCCATCATGTCTGCTAAACTGGTAGTTTGTGTCCTGACTAGAGACCAACCGCGTTTGTAGAGTAGGAAACTTTAAGTTGGACCACACTGCTGTATGTTTATAAATTTGAGGAAACTACGTTTTTTTTTATATCCCAACACACGTGTGAGGTAACTCCAGTTGACTTTATCCTTATTGTTATTTATTTGAAATACTTTGGTTGGTTAAATTTGAGGAGAGTGCCAACTGGGAACAAAGTTCTGCCCAGCATCAAAACTTAAGTGTTGAACATCTATCTAGGTCCAAGAGAAACTAATTCAGCTGTAATCTACTTGCCCATCAATATAGTTGAAAATGAGTGCATGCTGTCTCTGCTTGCATCAGACAGTTTTTTTTGTTTTGTTACAGAAGGGAGAAGGGTTTCTACTGACCCATATAAATGACTCCATTATGGATTTCAGCATCTTGAAAAATATTCTGGAATATTGACCAGAAGACTTTGAAATAATAAATGGAGTTTTGGCAATTTCACCTTCTTCTGTCACATCTTGAGAAAATTGGACGTTCCCTATAATTGTCATCAGTAGGATCCGTCTGGGTTCCAACAGCTTATATAATTTCTGACTATTTTCACAGGTAATTCAACCTGAAAATATCCTCTTGGTCTTTTGTTGTACCTACTCCGAAATATTTACCTAGATGTTTCACACAGATATTCCTGTGTTAGTCTAAAAGCATGGTCTTGTTATTTCATATATAGCCGGAGACCAGCCTGGATTTTTCAATCTTTGCTTAATTCAGTGGTAGGCAGTCTAAGTGGTTTTTAAAATCAATAAGCATAGTAGAGGAGATTTCTATTGTGATTTTGACTATTAGAGAAGGTGGAATCTCTATGTCACAATGCAGATTGAATGCAGGGGGATCCCGGAAGACGGCAATTAATAAATGTGACATAGGAAAACCTTCGAGTGCATCTCCTGATGTTGAATTGACTACTTTAAATGTGTATTTATGGTGATTGTGCGCTGTGGGCCCTTATAAAAAGCATGTATGGAATCAGTCTGTTCCTCTGGGAATGAATAGCATTCTAATGCATGCTAAAAGTATCCTCACTGGACCAAATCAGATACTTTTTCAGCATCTACTATTAATGCTGATGGAGGTTGTGAAAAAGAAATAGATTTGTGTTGGAAATTGGGTTTCTGGTTGGCAGAGATATGCACCCTGTCCAAGCACGAACCACAATCCTAATCTGGGTAAGTCAGATACACACCATAAAATTAACTTTTGCTCAGTCTCTGGTAGTAGCTTGGCACAAAGCAGGCAGGATTAATTTAGGAGGCAATGTATAAAGTGTTTGTGCAACACTTAAAACAGCAAAACAGTGAAAACACCACACAAGAATAATCCACACCAGGTTTCAAAAATAGATCTTAATGTAATGAACAAAACAGGACCAAAACGACCAAAAATCCAAAAAATAGAGGTCTAGATATGAATTTGTAAAGAATATCTGCAAATGTAGTGCTTAGAAACGTAAAGTGCCATCATGGACTATCTGGTCATGCTAAACTGAGGTAAATCCAAAAGTTCAGGCCGACCGAGATGGAGTGCTGGCCCTGAGCGCGAGGCACTCTAAGGGCCATATGAACAAACACATTTTCCCATAGACACAGAATGGGTAAAAATCTTCACTACATCTGGCCCCAAGTATCAGACGTGCTGAGCTCACATTCAAGCAAGGAATGGGAAAAATAGGAGAGCTGGATCCTCGATGACCTGTAGTTCCAAATAATATTGTTTTTATGTAAAAATATTTTTTGATCTAGTGCTGAAGGCCAGCTGTGCGTAATTTGAACCTGCCCCTCAAACTCCGCAACCCTCCCCCCCACACACACACCAGGGTACCGCTAATGAACGGACACGTGAGCAGGCAAGTTTATTTAGGAGTTGAGCTTGTCTTCCTTGATTTTCTGACTGAGAGAACCGGCGAGTGTGTAGCCAAGGCAATCCTTTTCATTGGAGTGCCATAATTTTCTGGAAGCTGCATTTGACATGGTGAAAGATAACCTTACCTCCTTTTAACGATCGCTTTATTCCTCCCTAAGCATTCCTTACCTTATGTGTAATTTTTCCTTTGTTTTTCTAGTACATCTCTTCCCAATTGGAAGTTACACTTAAAAATGCAAAAAGACAATCCCAGTGTTAACCTATGGGAGAGATAGGCCTTGCAGTAGTGAAAAATGAACTTGAGTCTTTCATTACCTGGATATGTAAAACTTAAAAGCACATGTCCAACTTTTTAAATACACTGCACCCTGCCCATGGGGCTATCCAGGGCCTGCCTTAGGGGGTGCCTTATACGTATTAAAAAGGAAGATTTGTGCATGGCAAGAGGGTTAACTGGCCAGGTCGACATGGCAGGCAGTTTAAAACTGCACACACAGGCTATGCAATGACAGGCCTTAGTCATGTTTAAAGGGCTACTTAAGTGGGTGTCACAATCAGTGCTGCAGGCCCACCTGTAGTATTTAATGTACATGTCCTGGGCACATGTAGTGCACTTTACTAGGGACTAAATTAAATATGCCAGTTGTGTATAAGCCAATGGTAACATATTTTAGGGACAGAGCACATGCACTTTAGCACTGGCCAGCAGTGGTATAGTGCACAGAGTCCTAAAGTTAGCAGAAACAACGTCAGCAAACAGAAGGTCAGATGACAAAAAAGGTCCGGTGAAACCACGCCAAGGATGCCAGGTCTAACAATTTGACATTACGAGAGACGAAGGCTGTAATATTTTGCTCTGCTAGACTGACAGTGAAAAAAAGCCCTGCTGATGTGGATGTATTAGTGTCTCCAGTACTGACTGTGTCTGATTGGTTATCGTTCATAACAGAATCTAGCTATCCTGGTTCAGCAGAGATATTGTCTAATACTTTGAACAGTGTGTGGAATTCTTCCCTGCTATACATAATCAAATAACATTGGCTTCTTTACACAAAGGTGGGATAGTTCTCTTAAATAAACGTTAAAACAGAGTGAATTAAATGTAGCTAGTACTTGAGGATCCAATGACTGCTGTAATTCAGATGGTAGACCATACAGTCCCAGCAAGCTCTAATGTTTTGAATATAGGAGACTGCTCATAGTTTATTGGCAGATAACATGTTCTTTGAGGAGATCTTTTTTATGTAATGACAATAAATCGATGTTTAAGCCTAACCAGTACAGCTATTGCACTGATTCAGTGAAATTCCTCATGTACTGTAAACATAGGTCATGACGTTTGCAACTATGTTACTTCTAGATTCTTTCTCCCAAAAATTCTGATCTATTGGCATACATGTGTGTGATGGAGTTTGAAATTTCTCAGCTCATAATCTGCCATGCCATTTGTCATACTCTTCAGTAAAATCATATAACATTTTTCCGTTGGCTACATGTTTTTTAACCTTTTTGGGATGTGGCCACTCTTACTATTTTTTCTGAGATCTTATCTCCCTTTATAAACTTTGTTTCTTTTCATGATCAAGAAGATTAGTCAAGTCACCTAGTTAAACTTTATTGCCTCTAACTTTGAAGCATCTCCCTCTATTCTAGTTAATTTCTTTTATGTATTCAGAGATAATTCCACATGATTATGCCTTATATGTATCCCACAATATAAAAATGTGTTAGATCTATAATGCTGTTCTAATGAAGTACAAATGTAACAATAGCAAACAGTCAAAAGAACAAAAAAGTGATTCCACTTTTTATCCCAGAATGAGACTCTGCATTGGGTGGTTACAGATATGTTGCAGCTTTTCCGTGTCATCTGCCATTCTGAGAGGGATACTTAGTGATCTTAAACAATACTTTAAGCTTGAAGAATGGAAATAAGCTAAGAAAAAAATGTCCTAGGTCATTTGGATATATTACTCACAAAATGTCTGCTAATTTTAAGTTATGTAGGATAGCATGAGTGTTTTATGACATTATGTTATATTTTCTACATTTTTTATAGTGGGCTAATCATGAGCGGGGATTCCATGTGCTTGTGGAGAGTGTGTAAGGCCTGCCCTGGAAGGCTTACTCGAAGAGCCAGGTCTTCAGGTTCTTGTGGAATTCAAAAAGCGAGGAGGAGGCTATGAGGTTTTGAGGGAGGTTGTTCCAGGCTTTAGGAGCCATGTATGAGAAAGCACAACCCCTGATCTGCTTTCGTGTATACATAGGCTGTGTGCTTGTGCCAATCCGGTAGAGTGGAGGTGTCTTGAAGGTTGATGGAAATGAATGCCACTGTTCAGGCAGTCAGATCTTGTGTTGTGGAGTGCTTTGTAGGTGTGGGTAAGTCGTTTGAAGTGTGTGTGCTTGTGTATTGGGAGCTAGTGGACTTCTTTTAGGTGGGGTGTGATGTGGGCTCGGGGTGGGAGGTTGAAGATGAGTCTGGCTGCTGTGTTGTGGATTTTCTGAAGTCTTCTTGTGAGCTAGATCGTTATTCCTGTGTACAGGGTGTTCCCGTAGTCAAGACTGCTTGTGATGAGAGCTTGGTTGACCATTTTTCTGGTGCTGTCTGGTACCCACTTGAAAATCTTCTTCAGCATTCTCTTGGTGTCGAAGCAGGATGATGTAACTGCATTTAATTGGTCAGCCATGTCCAGTTATTTGTCTGTAATGAGCCCAAGGTTTCTTGAGCTGGGTGTTGGGGTGGCTAGGATCGGGATCCGTAAGCCACCAGGTGAAGTCCAAAGGCGGGATGTCCTACTGAAATACCGCTACTTTGATCTTTCCATGTTCATTTAGAGACATTTGGAAGTGACCCAGGTGGCCATGTCAGACATGCATATGGTGAGCTTATTCCTGGCTTTGGGTGTTTTGTCTGAGAGGGACAGAATCATTGCATGTCATCTGCAAATGTGAGGCTGTTTCTGTAGTGAGTATGGACGGTGTTTGCCAGTGGAGTCATGTATATGTTGAAGCTTATAAGGGTTGAGCAAGGAGCCCTGTGGAACTCCACAAATGAGTTGCAATACTTTAAAGGCATGATGGTGGCTTGGCTTCTTTTGGTGAGAAAGGTGCAGATCCACTCAATGGTGTTTGTAGTGGTTTAGAGCTACTAGATTGATCTATGTCAGATAGTGTAATGTACCAATCACGACCTAAAAAGAGGAGGGGGATAGATTAGCTAGTGCAAGTTCAGTGTTACTTAAGTTTGGAGACTCATCCATGTTTGGAGTATATATGCTATTTACTATGATTTATTTTTATGATCAATAGTTAAAATTGCTGTGAAGCATCTCCCTCTTTTATCTGTAGATATCTCCATAAACTGCATATCTGTGGTTCTTCTAAGTAATATTGCTGCACTCTTGGTTGTTGATTGATTTCCAGGTGCTATTGCTATAGATTCCCTCCTAGAGCTGTGTAAGATTTTTTTGTCTCTAGAATTTTGTGTCTCTTATAACAATAATACATCTGCACCTACTTCCTCTAGACTCTTCAAAATGACTGCCTAATTATTCTTGAAGTTTTGAAGTAAGACACTGACATTCAATGAAGTGATCTTAAACTGCTTTAAGATGTTGTTTATCAGTGAAATAATGGGGCCAGACATAAATAGTTGATTACTCATAACCGGATACTTAGTAAAATACACTATGAGTGCTTAAGTTTTCAGTATTTCATTTACAATCCTGCACACCCCAACCCAAAACACTCCCCTAAGTGCTCCCATCTTCATCTCTTGCTCCCACTACCTACTCTTGCAATCCCTGGGCCTTCGCTGGATTTTAGGCTATTGTGTTCTGTTATCAGTATGTGTCTGCTACCATCTACAGTGAGCATTCTTGTTTTTAGAGCTTATATATTTTCCTACTACCAATCGATTACACTGAAATCTTGTATACCCTCCGATGTCCACTCCAGGTACCTAATCCCCCTTATACACCAGTGTTTATTTAGCTTGTCGGTATTGTTATAGCTCTACAGCCTAACTTTTTAATTTCTTACTTAATCTCCACAAAGAGGTGCAATAGAAATATCTACTTCAGCCGTTTCTGGAATGCTAATTGTCCTTGAATTATTCCTCCTTCAGTGCTTTTCCAGATGCTCCAATGCCACCCCGATCACCTCGTTGTTTTTGATTAATTAAACAATACCCAAATTATTATCTTTGACCTTGAACTCTTAAGTCTTGAGATGAGTTTGTTTAAGTCATTAACTCCTGCAGGGAAATATTAGAATCCTGTTGCCAGAGCAAGGTCTTCATGATCTGTAACCGTGCCTCTGTCTTTTTTTTTAATAAACTCCCAGTTTGCAGTTATTTGACTTAACTGCCTGCTCTGTTTTAACGATTGCCATCATAACATCATTGAGAGAACCTGGTGTCATTCTTATTGTATATCTTACAAAGTGAGTGCAATTAGTCATTGTTACTAGAGGTACTACGTCGAACTTTCCGTTGGCTTTGTTTGTTCTTTCCTCTGATCTGAGCATGTGATGAAGCTAAAGCCTCATCATGTGATAAAGCTGTTTCTTCTAAATGGTCAAACTCCCACAAAGAGTCATTGTCAATGTGATCATCATTCGGATCACTGTCCCCCTTCATATATTTAGCTTAATTCAGTCCACTTGAATTCCATCTTTTTCTGTTCCTCACTGCTTAATCTGTGAAGGCTGCTCAACTTAATCTCTCCTTGAGTGCAGTCTAGCTGACCTTAAGTGAATAAGTTTGAGATGTTGATGTAACGCCTTCGGTAGAATGCCTTATTCTAGTGTTAATATCAAGCCACAGACAGATAGTGAAATGGCCGTGTGAATCTGAACTATTCTCTTTCTGTAATAGATTGTCTTCCTTGCCAATTTCTGTTGGCAATAGGGTGTGAACCTGCCCACCTGGTGATACATTTCTGAATGAGTTAATGTGACTGGAAGGTTTACCCCTGGCTCTCTTCTGCAGATTTTTTTTCAGTCTCCATCTCTGTTCCGCTCACAAAAGATTTTGAGGATTTCCTTTTTTTTTAATACATGTGCCCATTTTTAGCTTGCTTTTAAAATAGGATTTAAACTACTGTGTAAAGGTATTAGTATAAACTTGCCCATGGTTGTTTTTCTTACAGACACCAGAATTAGCACTTACAACAGGCTTGGCTGGTTTGACTACATTATTTCAGGCTTACCTGGGATGTCGACAACACTTGTTGAGCAGTCTACAGTAGTGCCTTCTCTCTAACGCAACACCTGGCTCTCTGCGTCAGATATCTCCTTACTGTATCTGTAGGAGAGGCACGCATATGACCTTGAACTGGGTGGAGAAGTCGAGAGTGCCGAGTCCTCGTTCCTCCTGAAAGGATAGATGAAGATGAACTCCTTTTGCTTTCCTTTCTTCTGAATTCAGCAAGGCTCTGTATGGAGCTCCCAGGATTATTGCAGCCTGTGAGATCACTCAGCCAAAGGATGCAGAATTATTTTTTCCCCTCCCAATCGAGATCCTCATAGCAGAAACCAGATTTGTCTGGAAAGGACTGCTTCAGTCTGGCTCCAACGTGGATTGATCATCTGTTGTCTTCCTGACTGAGGAGAACCGATGTGGGCCTGGTAATAAGGACATGAAGCGAGAAAAAAAGCAAATAAGTCAAATTATAAATGATGACAGTCTAACATTAATGCAGGAAATTAGTGCATAATGTCCTCAATTGTGCGGTTAATGTGATTTGCCTAAATCAGGGGTCTCAAGCCTTTTCTGTAATAAGAGCGACTTAAGTTAAGTGAAAGTAAGCAGGGGATACTATTACTATTATTAAATACTAGCAGTGATCACCTCAGTTCATCAGATACAGGTGCCAGTAGGGATATAATAAAAAAGTTTTGTCACTGTGGAACGTCACTACATGGGTATTACCCCGGCATCAATGTAATAATATATAGGATTATAGATGGGTACCAGTAAAATGCGGGAATGTTTTTCGCTGAGGGGTTGTAAGTGACATCAAATAGACAACGAGAGTGAAGCTCGAATTGTCTGATGTCAGTAAGAACCCAGAGGTAAAATAACATCCCTTTAATTCACTTTTTACCCATTCATAATTTTTTGTTATGTATGGCCACCAAAATCATCTTCCTCTTGCTTTCAGCTGCTGCACAGGATCAGACGTGTAATGAGGGAGCGATTCATAACTTGACCTCACCTCCCTGATTCATATTTGAATAAATAAATGCCTTACTTGCCATCCTCAACCATCCCATCCATCACCTCTGCTTTTGTTCCTCCTTCTGCAGCTGTGCTTTCTACTTTCAGCCAAAGCAAACAAGCAGCTCTGCGCTTACAGGCTGTCAGAAAGCATTGTCATTCTGACCTGGAAGTCTTTTATGACGAAACAACAACGGGTAATACGTTTTTTTTTTTATCAACTGTTGCTACGTCATAGCAGTGAGTTATGCGCTTTAGAAACTGAAATAAGCAATTGACTATCTCTGTGAGAGCCATGCATCAAAATAGTAATAATTCTCCCCAGTACCACGATTTATGGATTCTTAGCTGTAAATATATTTTGGAAATTCAATAATTTTTCTTCAAACATCAGGTTTCGGGTTATGACAATACGACATCTACGTCTCAAATCTATGCATTTACAATTTGAAATAAAACATTAATGCAGCTGAGCAAAAGCTTCTAATTTAGTTGAGTGGGCTGCGCACAGGAGAGCTACTAAATGGGTAGCAGGGTAGCTACTACTAGCTCACGAGCCACTTGGTTAAATTATTAGGATGTAAAGGCCCAATCCCTTATACCAATAGAAGCCCTTGGCCAAGCTCCACATCCTGCAACCATCTTAACCCAACAATAGATAAAGTAGGGAGCAATTGACGTGATGTTTGGCATTGATGCTTCTGCTTGACTGTCCTCTCTCCTGCTGATATACTGCATCACCCTCTGGCCTTCATGGATAGCTATCAGAAGCAGGTGAAGGCCGTAGTACCTCATTCTCCTGGTTTTGAAGAGCTCAGGACTTTTTCCTCTCTCCAAAGCTCGGATTATTCACAGTAGGAGTTTTCTTTGCGCCAGTGTCGTTGCTTCCAGAAGGGAATTATACCCACATGCTCTTGGAACCAGAGCATCATTTGTATATAACCTGGACTGCAGGGTGTGTACATTCCCACTCTGTTCTTCTTATGCACTCGGTTCTCCTTTTATGAAGAAAGCCAGAGAATGCACTTGAAACTGCCCTTCTAGCATTTTTGTTCCCCAGCCCTGTTTTTCAGGCCACGGCTAGACAGCGCATGCAAGACTAATGTAATTTTACAGTGGGCTTAGAGCCATTCATTGCTTACCATTTGTTGGATTGCATGGCACTCATCTTTACAGTCTCGTAATTGGTCATTGCAGGCTTGGCATAATTTCCGTTCCTGGCTGTGGAGCAGGGACCAAGCACTGATTAATTAAATTTAATTAGTGCCTGTCTTCTGCTTCCGACGTGATTGAGGTACTTCTTTTTAACTTCTAGGGTCTGCAAACACAAGGGGCAAACACAATTGCAGAATTTATTTTCTATAGTTAACTTGTGTCATTTATTTTCCCAAGTCTTCCTTTCTCACTTTGCACTCGTTTTTTTTTTGTTGCTCGTGGGCACTGTTCTCAAAAGATGACAAATATCTTGTTCTAAATGTTGCAGTGACATTGTTTATGTCTTATGTGCAATTTCCTAAGTTAAGTTTTAACACACAATCGTGCAGTACGCCCCATTCTCACTCCTATCCAGTCTGCCCTACTCCAACCTACCCCAGCTCACCACCCCAACCCTCCCCACTCAAGCCAGTCCACCTCAGACTAATCCGATCCAGTCCATCCTTCTCCAATTCAAACCACTCAACCCAATACCCTCCAATTCATAACTCTCCAAACCCACCCCACTCTGTTCTGCCCTTTCTGCCCCCCTCCAATTTGCCCCTCTCCAATCCAAAACTTTCTGCCCCACTCCATCCAAAACAATCTGCCCCACTCCAGTCTACCCCACTGCAATCTAAAACAATCTGTCTCACTTGTCTACCCTGCTCCAATCGAAAACAATCTGCCCCACTCCAATCGAAAACAATCTGCCCCACTCCAGTAAAACAGTCTGCACCACTCTAATCCAATCCAATATACTCCAATCCAAAACAATCTGCCTCACTCCAACTAGTCCCACGCCAATCCAAAACAATTTGCCCCACTCTAATGTAAAACAGTCTGCTCCACCCCAATCCTATAACAATCTACCCCACTCTAATCTGTCCCACTCCAACCTGCCTCTCTCCAATCAAAAACAATCTGTCCCACTCCAATCAGAAATAATCTGTCCTACTCCAATCCAAAACTATCTGCCCCACTCCAAACAAAAACTATCTGCCCCACTCCAGTCCAAAACAATCTGCCCCATTCCAATCTGTCCCACTCCAATCCTGAACGATCTGCCCCACTCCAGTCCAAAACAATCTGCCCCAAAACAATTACCCCACTTCAGTCCAAAACAATCTGCCTTGCGCTAATCCAAAACAAAATGCCCGACTCTCATCTGCCCCACTTCATTCCAAAACGATATACCCCACTCCAATCCAAAACAATCTGCCCCATTCCAATCTTCCCCACTCTGATCCAAAACACTTTGCCACATCCCACTCCAGTCTGTCCCACTGCAATCCAAAACAACCTAACCCACTCCATTCCAAAACAGTCTCCCCCATTTTAATCAAAACAATTTTTACCACTCCAATCCAATACAGTTTGCCCAACTACAGTCCAAAGTACGCTGCCCCACTCCAACCTGCCCTATGCCAATCCAAAACAATCTACCCCACTCCTATATAAAACAATCTGCCTCACTCCTATATAAAACAATCTACCCCACTCCAATCCAAAACAATCTGCCCCATTCCAATAAAAAAATAATTTTCCTTTCTCTGCTAACCTCACTGCACCACTCCAGTCCAAATCAAGCTGCCCCACTCCAGTCCAAAACTTTCTGCACCACTCCAATCCAAAACAATCTAACCCGCTCCAGTTCAAAACAATCTGCCCCACTCAATCTGCCCCACTCCAATCTAAAAACAATCTGCCCACTCCAGTGTGTCCCACTCCAATCCAAAACAATCTGCCCCACTCCAAACTCCTCCACTTCAGTTCAGAACAATCTGTCCCACTCCAGTCAGCCCCATTCTAATCCAAAACAGTCTGCCCCATTTCAATATGCTCTCATCAGTCAACAAGTGTTCTGGCAGGAATTAATTGAATAAAAGGCAAAGTATATGGTTACAGGTTCCAAAAAAATGTAACAGTGAAAATCCTATTTCTTTAAACATAACCGTGAACACAATTTTAAAGTTTTTCAAATTTTTCTGTATTTCTCATATAAGAAGGTGTAACGGGACTGTTTCATCAGACACCGAAGGTGCTCCAAGTGACGGTGCAGTGAACAGTGAAGGGTAATGTGCCAACACAAATTAAGTGAAAACAAATATAGAAAAAATGATAGACAAAAAGATATATACAATATGTAGAAAGAGAGGATGCAGGATCGAAATTTGTAAGCACAATGAGCAAATCCTTTGTGTTGTTAATATCCAACATTGAATTAATTTGGGTTGCTTCAATGCTAGTCAATGTGTTGACCCCTAGTGTAATGAATCTTGAAAAAAATATAGTAGTCACCTACAAATTGAAAAGTACATGAAAATCAATCTCCATCCCACAACTCAAGAAACCAACCATTTTCACCTCCAGCAGCCACATCACCTTCACTCACACCACCGAACTCCACTGGACTGACCACCACTGCGTCCACTTCTCCTTCATAAAACCCCCCAACCTCCACCAACAACACACTACACCCTACCACAAGTGGAACAAGATCTCCAAAGAACACCTGATCGCCAACCTCACACAAGCTCCACCTCCCATCACCAACGACCCCAACACTGCCGCCCACAAACTCACACAATGGCTAACAACCTGCGCAGACTCCCTCGCCCCACTGAAAGGAAACAACAACACCCACACCATCAAGACCGCCCCCTGGTTCACCACAGAACTCCAAGCTTCCAAACGAGAATGCCGTAACATTGATAAAGCCTGGTGCCAAGAACCCTCAATGAGCAATTTCTCCGCCCTCAAAACAGCCATGCACAAACACCACCAACTCATCCGGCCCACCAAACGGTCCTTCTACAAAGAACGCATAGGCAACAACACACAACAGCAAGGAACTCTTAGCCATCGTCAAAGAACTCACCAAACCCAAATCCAGCACCATCGACCCCCCCACACTCCCAAAACCTCTGAAACTCCCTCTCCAACTACTTTCATCTAAAAAACGCAGACATATACAACAGCTTCACAGCATCAACACCCACCATCACCACCACCGACACAACCAACAACACAACGCCCTCCCACACCAACCAACTACACACCTGGACCCCCACCAACGATGAAGAAATCGACAAAACCAAAAACTCCATCCACTCAGGCTCCCCTACAGAACCCTGCCCCCACCACATTTTCAACAAGGCCAGCCAAATCATCGCTGCCCAGCTCCGCGCCATCATCAACAGTTCCTTCAACATCACAACCTCCCCAGACACTTGGAAGCACGCCAAAGTCAACGCGCTCCTCAAAAAACCCAATGCATATCCGCAAGACCTCACGAACTACCGTCCCATCTCTCTTCTCCCCTTCCCCGCAAAGGTCGCTGAGAAGATAGTCAACGCCTAACTATCTCACTTCTTAGAAGAAAACAACATACTCAACGCCTCCCAGTCTTGATTACGCAAGAACCACAGCACTGAGACTGCCCTCATCGTCTGCACAGACGACATCAGGACCAGAGTGGACAAGGGCGAGACCGTCGCCCTCATCCTCCTAGACCTCTCCGCAGCATTTAACACTTTATGCCACCAGACCCTCCGCGCATGCCTTTTTGACGCCGGAATTCAACACAAGGCCCTGGACTGGATCACCTTCTTCCTCGCCGAAAGAACCCAAAGAGTTCACCTCCCTCCCTTCCGGTCTCCAGCCACCAAGATCATCTGCGTGGTCTCCCAAGGATCCTCCCTCAGCCCTACCCTCTTCAACATCTACATGGCCCCTCTCGCTAACATACTCCGCCCCCACGGAATCACCATCATCTCTTACGCAGACAACACCCAGCTCATCATCTCCCTCACCAGGAACCCAGCCACCGCCAAGATAAACCTGCACGCCGGACTCCTGACATTGCCAAATGGATGACAGCAAGCCACCTCAATCTTAACTCAAACAAAACAGAAATCATCATCTTTGGCCCCAACAAGACAGCATGGAACGACTCCTGGGGGCCCACCACCCTTTGACCACCCCCAACACCCACTGCCCACGCGTGCAACCTTAGCATCGTTCTAGACTCATCTCTCTCCATGGCCCAGCAAATCAACACCATATCGTCCTCCTGCTTCAAAACCCTTTGCATGCTACGCTAGACTTTCAAATGGATTCCTTTAGAAACAAGAACAACGGTCACCCACACCCTCATCAGCTGCAGACTGGACTACGGCAACGCCCTCTACGCAGGGACCACAGCCAAGCTTCAAAGAAAACTCCAGCGAATTCAAAACGCAGCCGCACGTCTCATCCTCAAACTCCCTCGCCACGAACACATATCCACCCACCTCAGATCCCTACACTGGCTGCCCATCAGCAAAAGGATCATCTTCAAAGTCCTCGTCCATGCTCACAAGCCCTCCACGACACTGGACCGGCCTACCTCAACGAACGAGTAAACTTCCACAAACCAACTAGACAGCTCCTCTCCGCTGAGCTCACCCTCGCTACAGTTCCCTGAATCCAACGCACCAGCTCCGGCAGCAGATCCTTCTCCCACCTCGCTTCCCCACCAACCTAGGCAAGAACCAGGACCTCCTAACCTTCAGAAAGCACCTCAATACATGGCTTTTTGAGCAGTACCCGCAAACAATCCTCCCCCCCCCCCACAGCGCGTTGAGACCCTAACTGGTGAGTAGTGCGCTTAAGAAACGTTTTGATTGATTGAAATGATAAGATAAGCAAAAGATACCTCACCAGTCCCAAAACAATCTGGGTAAGTTCAACCCTAAATCCTTATATATGAAACTTTATAAAAGGAGAAACCTATACCATTAATGTTAGGGAATCAATCCCTCACAAAGTTGAAAGAAAAAAGAAGAAATGAAAGACCAAAGAGATTAAAGAGTCGCTCTGTAGTCAAACCAGAGAGAGAACGGCAATGCTACCACAAAATCAAGAGAAAGAATAGTATCCCAGCAGTCAAGCTAGATTAAAACATTGAACATAGTGATTGCTAAGAAATCAAGTATACACCCCCAGGTGTGTGTAAAGAAGGGGTTAATGCATGTCATGCTACCACATCTCTGGTGTGTACAGACGGGGTAATTAGGTGCCATGCCATGCTACCAAGAAGTACAGTGACTCATATGGTGTAGAAACAAGTTTGTGTCCTTACTGTCCAGATGCTATCCTGGAGCTAGCATGCTGGGGAATGATACATGGTTGTGGCAATCTGGGTCTGATGATAACACACCGATAAGTCTAAACCGGACAGTCACCCACATGGACCAAGGATACCATAAAAAGTGCGAAAAAAAGTGTAAACACCACACACGGCTACCTTGTAATGCACCTTTATCAGATAATAACTGGCCACCACCGTGAGCAATTGGAAGAGATTACAAAAAAGATTAAATGAAATAAATTAAGTTGTCCACAGGCCCATGAAGCATGATGGGCTATCACACAAATAAAGCCAAACAATTACTGAGTCAAATATAAGTCAGCCTAACCTAAACCAAGAAATGGGATGGAATGAAAAACCCACACCCAGAAGAGAATGGAAAAACCACCTCGGCACTAAGGAGGTTGGGCAGTTACTTATGCAAAATAAAACCCAACTCAGAAGAAAACTTATACAGTGGGTCAAATATTGTAAGTAAAATTACAAAAGAAAAAAAAAGTGGATGTGGGAATAGCTGGGCTTACCATTAGTCTCTGACAATGGCCTCCCAATCTTCCGTAGGACTCAAGGATCGCGTGACCTACTGAGGCCACTTCCTAAAAAACAACGTCTGCAGGACTGCGTCAGTCAACTTGTCGTCATAGAACCACTAGATCGCGGCTCAGTGTGCCCCATCCATCATAGTAAACCATGTCACTCAAAGACTACAGAACGGCTCACCATGTCTCGAGCAGACTGTCAAATCACGTCTGTTAACTACTAGTCACAACTCGTCACCCAGAATTGTGACGTAATGGGACCGTGCAGCCCTGGTGAAATGGAGCACTTGGCATCCGCCCAGGAAAGCCTGGTGCATGCCTATACATATAATGCGTAATGCTTACCCCTAGAGTGTTGATAACCCCTAAGACTGTCAAAACGTCACGTCAATCACCAACACAAATGGGCTGAGGAGATAAACAGGTTATGAAAGGGCCAGTGTGCCACCTTCAGGGGATAACAAGAAAGTAGAGAGAAGGTCATGATTAGTGCACAAATTAAAAGTGGGAGAGAGAACCCCTATATGGAAGATGTTCATAAGTATAGACCTGAAACATTGTGCATGCATACTCATGCACCATATAGAAACATATCCATATAAATGAGCCGGAAAAACCACTGGTGTGCGTATCCCCTCATCCAACAAAGGAAATAGAACCCAGGTGAAACAAGGTTTACCAGTTACCCTGTAGGCTTTGGCAAGAGATAAGTAAAAGGAAAAAGGAGAAGAATAGGTGAATCATATGTTGTGCATCGACCACAAACAGAGGAGAAAACAAACCAAAGGACATAGCAATATCTACGGTCAACAGGATCATACAGTTAATGTGCATATGTTACAAATTGGCTCCATCCACCCTGATTGTTTAAACCATCCTTCACTGATTTCACTTTATGCATCTAGCGACATTCCAGTTTGAGAAGTCTCCTTTTGGGGTTGCCACCCCTTGTGTCCTGTTTTGAAATTTCCACCACCTGCCAATGGTTTTGATTTGACATGTGTCCATATTCGAGATAATGGTCTACCAATGGAGCTCCAGTGGTCTTGCAGTTGATGCACTCCTGTGTTGCAGGATATGTGCCTTCACGTTCTGAGTGGTCTGTCTGACATAGATCCTTTGACGGGTGCACCAAGTAGCATATACAAAATGTTTTGTGTTTAAGTTAGAAAATGCATTCAAAGTATGTGATACATTCCCATGGGAAAGATTTTTTGTTGCAACACATTTCACATGCCAACAGTGTCCACACCTGAAATGCCCCTTAGTGGGTGGGAGACCCCATTGTGACTGTATTGTGGGGGTGGTATTGGATGATAATGCTGTCCGGATTAGCCTGTCCTTTACATTAAGACCCCTCTTAGATGAACATAGGTGGTGGTTCCCTATGCTGAATGGTGTCACCTAATATGTGCCAGTATTGGGAGTCAGAAGATGTTCTCTGTGTACATGCCATGCCCTTTTCCTAGGTCTTTTGAGTAGCCTAGTGGAGTACCCCCTCTCCTCCAGATGGGAGATAAGCAAATCTGATTCCTTGAAGTAATCTTTTTTATAGCAATTTCTATGTACCTTTATGGAACTATCCAAAGGGAAGATTATCACTGAGACCCCAGGGATTAGACTGGAGTACATCAGAAGAGTTTCTCTCCATGGGTTTTCTAAAGAGTGAAGTATATAAAGGCCCATTTTCAATTTTCACAGTGAGGTTAGGGAAAGAAATGTGAGATGTACTGTGTTCTGAGGTGAATTGAATGTCAGGGGAAAATGTAGTGAGCCATGTACCAAACTCCTGGAGTCTCAGTTCTGAACCGTCCCATATCAAGAATACAACCTCAATGTAACAATACCATTGAATGGTGTTGGATTCAAAAGGGTTGGTATTGTTAAATAGGTACGATTTTTCAAAATCATCTATGAAAAGGTTTGCTAGGTCAGGGGGGAATCCTGCTCCCATGGCCACACCCTTCTTTTGATAATAGTAATTGCGTAGGAATTTGAAATAGTTCCTTTCAAGGGCAATCTCTGTCAACTCAACTAAAAAAGAAGTTGGTATCCAGTGGGGTTGATCCGTGGTATCCAGGACTTTTTTTTCACCACCTGCAGAGCTTCACTTTGGGGAATGTTAGTATATAATGTCTGGATATCCACAGTCAATAAGATTTGGGTTGACGGATCAAATGGCTTCCCTTCTATCTGTCTAATGAAATCCATGCTGTCACGCACATAGGAACGAGTGAGTGGTGCAAAGAGTTTTTAAAACTCTTTCCACAAACTGGCATATAGGTTCCAAACGGAACCACATCCTTGTATAATAGGCTGACCAGGTGGCTTACTAGTCTTCTTATGTATTTTGAGTGGAATATATACTACTGGAATCCTGGGATGGGGTGCATTCAAGCTCCAATCCCCAAACATCTGTACCACTCCAATCCCAAAACATCTGCCCCACTCCACTCGAATCCATTACTATTTGACCCATTCCAGTGTGCCCCACTCCAATCTAAAACAATCTGCCCCACTCCAGTCTAAAACAATCTGCACCACTCCAATCCAAAAATGTCCGCCCCACTCCAGTCTGCCCCACTACAATCGAAAATAATCTACCCCACTCCAATCTGCTCCACTGCAGCTTAGAACAACCTGCCCCACTCCAATCCAAAACGATATGCCCCACTTCAGTCTGCCCATTCCAGTCTAAAACAATCTGCCTCACTCCAATCTGCCCCCTCTCCAGTCCAAACAAATCTGCCCACTCCAATCTGCCCAACTCCAATCTGCCCCACTCCAGTCCAAATCCACCTCATCCCCGATCTAATCCACCCACTACATCCCAATTCACCCTACTCCATTTCACCACAATCCACCCCACTCCAATCCAGTCTACCCAACTCCAATCCATTCCACTTTACACCAGTTCAGTACAATTACCTCACTCCACCCTAATCCACCATACTTCACTCCTGTTCAGTTTGACCCACTCCAGTCCACCCCACACCAATTCAACCCACCCCACTCCAGTCCACTCACTCAGATCCATTCCACCCACCTCAATCCAGTCCACCCCACTCCAATCCACTCCAACCCACCCACTCCAGTCGACCCACCCCACTCCATCCCACTTCAATCCACCTTAATCCACCTCACTCCAGGCCGATCCAGTCTACCTTAATGCACCCCACTCCAATCCACCCCCATGCCAAATTACCTTATTCCAACCCACTCTAATCCAATCCACATCACAGCACACCAATCCAATCCACTGCACACAACCCAGTCATCCCCATTCCAGTCCACCCCACATCAACTCACCTCACTCCAAAAGGTTCACCCACTCCAAAATGTCCACCCCACTCAACTCCAATCCAGTCCACCCCACACCAATCCAATTAACCTCACTTCAATCCACGCCACCCCACTCCACTTCAGTCCAATCCACCACAAGTCTTCCCACTCAATCCAGCCAACTTCAGTCCAATCCGAACCACCAGACCCACCCAGTCCAATCCACCTACACCATTCCATCCACTCCCACCCAGTCCAGCGAACTCCAATCCAATCCACCCCACTCAATCCATTTCAACCCACTCTAATCCAAGCCACCCCACTCCACTCTAATCCATTCCAATCTACCCCAATCCAATTTACCCCAATTCAATCCACCCCACCCCAATCCACTTCACCCTACCTCAATCTACTTCATCCTACCTCAATCTAACCCACCCCACTCCAATTCACCTCAACCAGTCTACTCCGCTCCACTCTACCCCACTCCTCCCTAATCCAATGTACTCCAATCCGGTCCACCCTACTTAGTCCAATCCACCCCACTACAGTGCAGTCTACCCTACTACAATCCAGTCCACTGTAGTTCAATCCACCCCACTCAGTCCAATCCACCCCACTTCAAATTAATTCATCCAATTCACACTACTCCATTTCACTGTAATCCGCTCCACTCCACCCCTCTCCAAACCGCCCCACTCCAGTCCAATCCACCCACCCAAATCTAATCTAATCCATCTCATTTCAGTACAACTCACTCCAGTCCACCCCAGTACAATACCCCAAGCCAATCAACCCCTTTCTACTCCAATCCAATCCAACCCACTAACTCAATCCAATCCAACCCACTCCACCCTATTCCACTCCACTCTACACCACTCCTCGAGACACTCTACCGCTGAACTCTACTCCCTTCTACTCAATTCGACAACACTCTACTCCCCTCTACTCAATACTACAACACTGTACTCCAACAAATCCACTCTGACACTATTCCCCCACTCCACTCTGACACTCCATGCCACTAACCTTTAGCCATGCCGAACAGCAGCCATGCTGGTGTACAACATGGCAAAAACACATTGCCGAGCCAATAACTCTTGTGTATGTGAGACTTATTGGCTTTGCCAGTGCTTGTTTATCAAGCTGTATGCACTGTTTAAACCAAATCAGCCCATTGGGATTTTACCAGAAAAAAATAACTGAAAACTGTACCACACCGATATTTTTTTTTTTGTGTGTCATGTGCATACTGTCTTGCCTGTGTTGAACATTCTGCCCTGTCATGTGATATTGCTGTTGTTTTATGAGGGCTGGGGATAGATCAGCACTTTGGGGAATTATAAACTGTTTGTCCCCCGTGAGTACTTCTCTGCACATGCTTCATTGTGTGAGGGAGCCTACACTGTGGCGAAGGACTTGGGTTTGCAGTACTCTTAACTAGGCACCTTTCACACAAGCACTGATGTTTGCAGTGTTGAATACATTGCAGTTGGGGTTAAGTGCCGTAGAAATTTTACAGGCATGGGTATTTAAATACAGGCAAGCTAATTAAATATGCATTTTTTTTTATGTAGAACAAAGGCGAGATGAAATCGAGCTCAAGTGTAAATATGGAATAGTAGTGGTTTCGTATTGGTTTCTTGGCTGAGTGAAAATAAGCATGGATAACTATAAATAAAATGAGAAAAATACGGATTAGTACAGAAAGAACTGTCAAAAAACATGAATGCTTCTTTTGCTGCCATCGCCCTGGTATGGGACTCGTGGTCCCAGCGAACACCTTGCCCGCACAGGACTTAGCTGCTGCTGGTGGGAGGAGCCATCACTAGCCCTTTACCGCCATCACTCTCCCCTTGGCAATAGGATGAGTGAGGGCTGTGCCCAGGCAAAAAGCGGGCCAAGGGAGGGCCTGTCCTGCACCCGTCAGAGTCAGGAGGAGCCGAGGTGGGGCTCTAATAGGGGATTATATGAAGAGAGTCTTCCTTGCCTCAACACCCCTCCTTCACCTCCTGAGCTTGTTTCCGCCCATTGTTTGCAGACATAGGAGAATAAGAGCACTTGCCTGCTAGAATTTATTTTTTTAATTATCAGTGGCTCACAAAATCCTATGCACCATGCTCCTGAACAGTCACAATCAACCCCTCGCTCCTGTAAAGAGGCCATGGAGGAAAAGAAATCATGGAAGCCATTGACTCTAAAATGGAGGGGGTTATCGACAGACTGGGCGAATTGAGCCCAAACTGTCCACTACGACTTATCAGAGGGAGATCTGTAGGGTAATTAGGAGTGGGAGGGTAGCAGGAGCAAATGTTAGCCCTGAGATCGGCCCGGATCCTTCAAAGATCCCCCACCTCTGCCACTATTGAAGCTGCAGTCAATTTGCAATCCGTCTGTTCCACCCAGGAAGAAAGGGTTCAGTCTTCATCCAAAGCATCCAGTAATGCCCCTTGGCCCAGTTGCCCCCCAAGATTTAATTACAGCCACATGAGTGAACAAACATGGCAAGAGTGTGCCCACCCTGGGTCCTCACTCAAGTGATATACCTTCATCCCGAAGGGGAACTTTCAACCGCGCCCCCTCCCAAGACCTCTCCCCACCCCCATAACACACACACACATACACACCCACACCCTAGTCTGGACCTTCCAGATGTGACCTCTGCTCGGCTGCCTGCCCTTATGTAGCTATTTTAGTGGACTCCCCTACACTGTCCCAAAATGTGAAAGAGACTCATTGGTATTGATTAACAAGGTGGCCCACTGGCTTAGGGTAAACACCACGATTCAAGGTAGTCTATTATCGGATATTCTAACGGCCAAAAGGGTGGGCTGAGTTGAGAAAAAGCGTAAGGAACTGGAGGGAGACTGCACAATTATTACTTTTCTGAACCCCACGTTGGCCAGGCAATTATTGGGGTATGCAGAGCATTTTACCCATCCGCTGGGAAAGATTAAGATTTTACTCCAGGTCTTTTTTTTTTATTGGAATTTGTCTGAAAATTGTTCCTCGATTCCTGTGGCATCTTCTTATTTTGGTGTGCCTACTTCCAACCATTTTATCCCATTAGAGGGCCCTTCTGATATTGATTGACTTAGCAGCCTTAATGCTCCAGTGCCACTCCTTGGTGTGGAACACTACCCCCCCAACACCCCTTCAATCCAATCACCCCTGCTCCCCCTTACTATCTAGGGGATCACAAACGCAGAGGTCCCGATGCCTATAATAACTACCCCCAGGTCCCTCGGGAATCAGCAAAGTGGTGTAATTTTTCTTTTTATGGAACATAGCGGGTTTGGCTAGTAAACAGGATTGTAAAGTCTGGGGAAAGTTATATTCTGGAACACGACATAACGTTATTTCAAGAGACGTGGGCAATCAAGAAAATTGTATGCGATGAATTTCAGTCATACTCGGTACCCACCCTCTGCTCTGCTGCTGGCCGGGCTAACAACTTGGTTTAAAATCACACTAGACTGCTCTATATCCATGATTCCTGTAGTTTCCTTATCCAAGCCTTTTTAACTAAGCGGCCAAATGGCATGTTCATTGTTTTAATCAAGATATATATATATATATATATATATATATATATATATATATATATATTAGCTATACCACATCACTAGGATCAAAGAGCTCCAGGATTTTATTTCAAGCCTGGAAGAACTTCTAGCCCTCTCTCGTCATGATTTTAATATTTTTAAGGGGGGTTAATGTTAAATTGGGCCCTGTTTAAATGGATCATCCCTTAAATTTCTTTGAAAAGCTGACCGTTCCCTGGCTGCCCAAACCATTCCAGAGATAAGGGGGACCAGGCCCTATTTCAGCCCATTACTCATCCAAGGTAAATTTGGAGAGAGGAGGGAGCTCTTCAGTAAAACTACATTTTGGTTCAGCTTAAATTATGCCCTTATGTTTTGGAGGCCAAAATCCAGCCAAGCCTGTATGGGGACCATAACCTCCTGTACCTGGAATTCGGTGTCCCGAGGGGAGAATGAGCTGATGAGCTATCATGCCCCCACAGCCCCTGGATACAAGAACACAGAGACGGCGTCTGGTTTGGAGAAGTGTAGATATGCCTGTCCTCTAGGGAAAATTTGCTTAAACTCCCTCCCCCTGATTCTTGGTACTTGGAGCCATCAGAATGCCATCATGATGTCGCCTTCCATTTTGCTGGCCTCGGTCGGGCAGTTAGGGATTTGCCAATGAATCCTGGTAAATCCAGGCCTGGCAGCCCCTCTTGGTTCGACCCTGCTTCCAGAATAGTCTTTAGAGACCTGCACGAGGCACTGAAGACTGTCCCAAGGGATGTGTTGAGGGTGCGTCAGTGCAGGCTGGTCATCAGGGACTGCGTAGGGCTAGGCAGAGGGAACTGGAAGCTGAGCATCAGTGGGGGCTTTGAAGCAGGTTTGCAGGTTAAAGGATTATAGAGCTTTATGGGCTGTAGTCAAGAACATAAGGTCGGTGGAGGCCCAATCAAATACTGTGATTACTACTATCAGCCAGGAATCAAGGGTTGATCACTTTAAATCAGTTTATGGATCCACGGGTGACGTTGGGGGTTGGAGAAGGAAGTGATGTTTCCTCTGGCCTTGGAATTTTCTGTGGAGGAGATTAAGGAGGCCATTAATAGTAGTCCATATAAGAAGGGCCCTGGCCCAGACAGTGTGCCTGTGGACCTCTACAAAACCTCCCTGGATCTTTGGGTCCTCTTACTCTGTAACAGTTTTAACGCCCTTCTTAAGTCTGACTTACCTCAATCCTGACACTGCCGTCATTGTTCCCGTTTTTAAGAAAGGCACCCCGTAATCACCAGCAAGTTAGCACCCAATCTTCCTGCTGTGAAAATAGTGGATAGGGTGGTTTTGGGTCGAATTATGATGTGGGTGGACACCACTGGCGTGCTGTCAGAGGTGCAGCATGGTTTCCGAGAGGGGCTCGGAACAGTGGTGCAATGTTTAAACCGGCACTTCTGATAAGCAAGTATACCATTGCCAGGCGTGGCTCCATGTGCCTGGCCTTCATGGACCTGCCCTGCACCTTCAACAGCATGGTGAGGTTTAAGCTCCCAGAAGTTACTGATTGACCAGGGGTTAGATGATGACCTGGTCTTGTTCCTGAGTGCTCTACGCCCTGTCTGCTTCAGTCCGGTGTGGCCAGTCCAGGGAAAGGGTGGAGGAATTTAAGATAGGACGGGGGTGCAGCAGGGGTGTGTTTTAGACCCCCTGCTATTCTTGTTATATATTTATGGCCTGTTCCCAGCCCTGTCTGCTAGAGAGGTGGACGTTCCATTTGTAGCTGGATAAAAGGTTCCTCTTCTGCTCTATGCGGATGATGGGGTTTTGTTGGCTAGAACACCCACAGATCTGAAAACACTAACTGTCGGGTTTGTCTCTTTCATGGAATGCCTGAATCTGGTCACTAACCACTCTAAAACATTTACAGTGGCATACAATTTAGGGCACACAGAAATGTGGGATATTGAGATAAATGGGCATCCAGTGAGCCTTACCCCCGAGTTTTCTTACTTGGGTGTAGTCTATGACTCAAACGGGCCGTGGGGACCTTGTCTCTCCGCTGTGCGGCCAAAATGTGCCTGTTCTATCACTGTCATTTCTAATTTGGGAAAAAACCCATGGTTCCTCTGCTGGAGATCTATAAGAGAAAGTGTCTACCTATCTTATTATATGGTGCTGCCTAGTGGGCCTTTACAAATTGTAAGCCCCTTCAAGGTGAGCAAAACAGGGTGTTAAGAAAACTCTTGATCATTCCACCAACTTGTGTCACACATATGACCCATTGTGAGCTTGGGGTGGATTAAGTTGAGGATGCCATTAAATTAGACCCCCCCCGTCATTGTGGTGCTCTGTATGGACAAACCTGCACGCTGCATTTTACAGGGAAGTAGTGTGGGATTACCTAAAATGTGACAGAGTGATGTCAGTTCTCTGACTGCAGTATGTGAAGTCCGGGCTATGCGATCTGGGGGAATCCCACTTCTTTTTCTAGCATGAGAGAGTGGTAAAAAAACAATTGGCCAGGATTAAGAGATTGTTTAAACAAAATAGACAAAGCAACAGAGAGGTGCGTGAACTCTCTAAAACCACAGTTAGGGAACATGCTATCCTCCCTACGTTCACAGGTATGGCTCGATACATGGGCTGGATTGACTTCCTGTGGGACAGAATGATCTAACTTTCAAATCTGTCCCTGTGACAAACTGTTTATCCAAAGCCTA
This sequence comes from Pleurodeles waltl, assembly GCF_031143425.1. NCBI lineage: Eukaryota > Metazoa > Chordata > Amphibia > Caudata > Salamandridae > Pleurodeles > Pleurodeles waltl. The sequence goes on along the minus strand of NC_090437.1, from coordinate 84,742,312 downwards.
CTACACTCCATCTTTTTTTTAAATATGAATTGTACCAGGAATTCAGCAGGTAATACTTGCTCCCCATTGAGAGAACTCAGGGCCTTAGAACCTCTCCGGCCACCCTAGAATATTTACAATTGTTGGATTTGCCTTCTAATTGTAATAATATTTGCTCCTTTTTTAAATATGCTATCAAAAGGAGAAATTCAATGCTGTTTATGTGGTTATTGTTCCTTTTATCTGCTTGATTTTATTTTTGATGTACTTTTTTAACATGATATGCTCTGTAGCATTCTTATTTATTGGACTTGTCTGGCCACGTTCATGACCAAAATAAAGGAAGTTTGATTTGATTTAGGTATGATACCACTAACCTGAGAGCACCTTTCTTAAACGAAGTCACAAACTTCCCACATCAATTGACTTGAGCATTTGAAAGATCTAACTTGTATTACATTCAGTCCTAATTCTTCACAGTCGAGGTTAGTGTCAGTGGCATTATTGAGGGACCCATACTATGATTTTACCATAGCATCGGTAGACTTTATTGATTCAAACGAATCCACTTTCTTTTTTTTCTTTCAAACGCTGCAGTACAATGCAACTCTATCAGTCCATTTACACATTTAAAATGATTTCTAGCAAATTAACATATTTTATGCAAAACATATGCAGGCTCCTTCCAGCTAAGGTTTATCATTTGCAAAATCCAAAAGATTGATTGAAAACATTACTGTGAGAAAAGTTATGGTTGTGCATTAAGATTGTCAAATAATCAGTGAAATGGAAAAACATTAAAATTCGCCCCAAAAACTCCAGATGAACGAGCATTATGTTCCTAAATTTATAGTTAAGATTAGCACAGCCTAACACCTCGTACAGGGCAATAAATAACATACTCATCATCATCACTGGTATAATCGCTTATGGGTTGACTAGTGCCATCATCTATAATATAAAAGATGGAGCAAATAGCTTTATCCTATCAAATTGTCTTGTGTATTGTGGAAACGTTGCCGTTTATATGTATGTTGTAAAGCAGTCTTACAAATGTACTACATATATTTAAGGATACCATTGATTTACTGAACTTTATTAACAGTAGAATTTATATAACAACATCTGGGTGCTGATAGTTGCACTTGAGACTACAGTCTCCATGCCGCCTCTCAGAGGACACCAGTTGTCTCATTGGCACTGGGCATATGCCATGGACACTAGCAGTGCCTTGTGAGTACTGAGTACAAGTGTACTACCTACATTGCATGGCAGTTCCACCAAATACCTTTTCCTGCAGGCTTCTCATCTGCAGACACACAGGACACAGGACTAAATCTCAAAATAAAAGCCTGAATATCCTTTAAGGGGACTCTGTCGTTCTCTGCTATGATTACAGTATATCCTTTGTTATTAAAAACTTACACATTTCCAGAAGCAAACAAACAATGGGACATCAATTCTATGAACCAAAAGCAAACATCCATTGAATTTTGGAAGTAGCGATTCATGCCTCAGTCCTAACACCTCTTCTCTTACTCAAATCAACATACAGGTCCTCACACATGATATCTCTAGTTAACATCAACCACGGAATCTCTGAGGGGGCATCATTCATGAAATTGAATGAGGTGATAAGCCGCAGTTCCACTGACAGACAGACACAAAAACATTCAGTGTAGGAGAATGGTGGTAGTTCAGTGCAAACACAGCTGAAGTCTTCATAGAGATTTAATAACAGAGATGAAAAGCTGCATTTCCAGTTATCATTCGCAGATAACCTATCAGTTGATGCCCGTCATAGATCATGAATAGGTGTTGCTTAACTGCCAGTAAATTCATGCCCTCATAAAGCTCGTAAGAAGATGAGACTATAATTTCATTGACGGGTAGCAAATATTCTCACATATATATCTTGGAGATAAAAAAGGATGCAGTTCCGCTTGCAGCCTAAAGATATCCTCACTGAGATTACATTGAGAGAACATGCCTTCTATGCCCAAGAGTTGCAGTCGGAAGCCTGCAAAAGTGCTCATATTTACCCATAAAATGTCACAAAAGTGTTTAGGGGCAAATGCTTAGTATCTTTCATATGTTGTGTATTAGCTGTCATATGTGGAAACTTGTAATGGGTTGAAGGCATCAACGACGTCATTGATTATGATGCCATATCTGAGGTCATGAGCAGTGATTTGGAGATGGAACTGAGTATGGTGGCTCAGTAGACTAATGCACTAACTCCAGAGATCAGTATTTGACTCCATGGCCATAGGTTTAAATCCTGGTTTGTCAATTCAGGGAACCTGGTTCACAAAGGTAAATTTACACTTATGTGTAAGTTTACTTTTTTTTTTTTGGTTTTTGCACGCTACGAGTTCATAATAAGGTTACAACTGCAGAGACTCGCAGTCGGCAGGGAACTGAGCACGTATAAAGATAGACCTGTCTTTTCGTCAGTGTAGACTCGCTGCAATCATAAACTCGTTATTTGTGAATGCCAAAAAATGAAACATAAACTTAGACAAAAATGTAGATTTACCTTTGTGAATCAGACCCTGAATGTCCCTTTGACAATGAGTATTTCACTGCAGCCGAGAGAGAGAGAGCAACAGAGAAACGATACATAACAGGTATATATGTAATATGGTCCACTTTTGCCATCAGTAGGTTCTGGTGGCATCGTGAACCACAGGATTCTTTCACATTTTACCTCCCTGGGAACATTCTTAAAAATACGTTAGTGGCCCCCTTCATTATGATCCTTAGGCTGAGTATGAATCTCTTTAATAATGTGCATGAGATACCAAAGCACCCCGCCTATGCTTTTGCTAAACATGGTGAATAGGTCCCCAGGCTCGGCCATCTTTGATGGGATCATGTCTGGAGACTATTTGTATTTCAGCTAAGAAAACTAGAGTGGAAGAAGCCACTCACACTTACTCCAGAGGTAAATATCTAATTTGATGAAACTCAGAAAATAATGAAAAAGTCTGCAGATGTTTTTAAATATTCTGCAGAAAGTTTGTTTTGAAGATACCACAGTGATAGTTTAGTTATTTCGAGCTGACATCTAGATTTCCAGTCATTCCTCTTCTGGTCCTACAGCCTGTTCCTATATTGACTGATATTAGGAATGTCTTGGTTTTTAAGGCTATGATCTTTCACTGAGTGTGTGAGATCCCACTGCACCACTCACCCAGGAAGTGTGGTGTATATAATGTAGGTTCCACAAATTATATTGCGACCTAGTAAAAGAATGGCCCGACAGTTGTCAAACTCCCCAGAAAAAGTGCCTGTTGATTTCGGAGTGTGATTTTTAGAGTAGATCTGGGCACATCTTATAGTAAATGGGGGGCGAATCTATCTTGAGGATTCAGGGTGACTCACGTGTCTCTTTCAGCTGAGGAGTGGGCCTTAATTTAAAAAAGTTGCAAAGAAAGTGATGACTTCAGTGAAAGAGGGACGGGAGTATACAGGGAAACTTATTAAGTTCTGTGATGAGGCTGTAGAATGGTTTGCCAAATGTTAGTCACTTTTAAGATAGCTCATTGCAATAAGCACCGCAGTGGATTCATCTTACTGCTACGCAGATCTGTGCGTTCGTTTCATGCAGCATGTTGTAATGCTTTTTTTTTTTTAAATGTCTTTTATTAATTTTCACAGCAATACAATGACTAATACAAAATAATCAGAATTCCCCCATTAAAGCCTTAAGTTCCAACCTCCCCCCCCCTTATATGCATCTCAACCAGCCATAAATTATGGTTCATGATCGTCACATTTCTAATTTAACAGTCCTTTCCTTCACAAATACAGTTATTTATACATTTATGTATTAGAGGCATCTTCCATTTCGGAGTCTGATGTGCTTGACTCTTCAGATCTTGTATTATCAGGGTGTTTCAAGCAATCTAATATTATATGCCACTGTTTAGCTACTTCCCTTGGCTGCTTTCCCTGCGCTGCTTCTAAGTGGAGTATAGTTCCCTCAGCTTCTGCCCATTTAATTGCATGTTCTAATGCTTGTAAGATATCTTCCTGAGGGAGAAATCCGTTTCAGAGGCAAGTGTATAACTTTCAGGTCGCCGGTGGGTTAAGGTACCAGCTGCTGAGACCTGTTTGTAACCCGAGGTCACAAGCTGTAATACTACTTATACAGTTGAGTGGGTTAATATACTTACTGCATGTGTGTGTAATCCAGGTGGAACCAAATCAGCCTCCTTAAAGTCGATAAAATGAGATCAGTTGAGTTGGACCTGTTTCAGCAGCAGGTATAAATGTCAAAATACAATTCCGTTTTTCAACAAAGAGCCCGACCTTACAATTCTATGTAGCAATTGCTTATCCCACTGAGCCATTTAAAAAGCTACATTTCTTTGATGTCATTTAGACCGTAATTAGCTTCTTCACAAATCATACACTGGTTCGTCTAAATCTCCCTGACCAGCCATTTACTAGAATTGTCAGGCATATTGCAACTGCCATAAATTTTCCTACTACCCCGTACTCCCAGGATATTTGTGATTATAGCTTCCCATTCATTTCTAACACAATGTTGGTAATAAGTTGACAGGAACTGAGTGAGGTCCGCAGGACTGGAAGATATACCCTCACTACTCTGGTCTCTTCGTTACAGTTCTCCGAAGCACATAGCACACTTTTTAACAGTTACGTTAATTGACCGATTCTGGCTTTTTCTCGGCCTGTATTATACAGGGAGGTGCACATGCCATTGTGTGCATGACAGGCAGCCATGTGTGCAGTGGTGCCATTTATCTGATTACAGAAGAAATCCAGCAGTTCCATGCTCAGATGTATAGCCAGTACTTAATTTGAGCCAGTGGTTGCCGCTGGGGCTCACTGGCACTTAATTCTGGGCACCAGCACTTCATTTTTCCTCATCAGACTTTGACGAAGCTCAAGGTACAGAAAAACACAAAAGGAGCAAAGAAGGAAGAAGAGGAAGACAGAAAAACAATGACAAAGAGTGAAATGCAGGAATAAAAAAGAACACGTGTGAGAGAGAGTTTGAGGTGCAGGGGGTGTCTTGTCATGGATTAAAGAAGCATGAGGGGGAATTTAAAATGTTTAGCTTTGGTTTTCAGCAGCATGACCTTCTACGGTGCTGGTGGCAGCTTCTTAGCAAGTGTTTGGGCCCCGACACTTAGTATTTTACAAATTAAGCGCTGGCATATATACACTGAGTACCTGCATAGGGAAGTGGCAGCAAACAGTTGTACAGTGACAGGTTCACAACACACTTGCTGACAGTGCTCTGTAGGCCTCCCTGACATTTGAAGAGATCAGTCTCAGGTTTCAACATGTATGAGGACAATTTTAGCTTGATATGACCTTCCTATTGGTTTTACTATTTGCACACATTCATTGGGTTTGATTGCCTGTAGTGTGCCTGGAAGCCTCAGGTTAGCACAGCTTTCCAAACCTACCACTGCCGATGTTTAAATTTGCACCTATTCACAGAGTACTTCTGTAGGTGCAAATGTACTACTTCTTTCGGTAAACCAGTCACATCTAAGTTCCCAAATGCAAAAATGAACAAGTTAAAACCACATACTGAAATAAGAACAAGAAATAAAACAACAATTACATAGCTCACCCAACTCGACCTCCGTGCCCCAGCCCCAACCCCACCACCCCTGCACACACACGCAGAGCAAACTAGTAAGTCCATGTTTTGGGGGATGTCACACCCCAGCACTACCTGGGAGATGTCATCTGCGATTCCCGTGGGTGCTACTTGAGTGGGTGCTCAGTTTGCTCATAACATCATTTATGTCAGATATTTTGCACCTTTCCATATCCCGAGCATACCACAGCAATAGAAAGATCGCGATAGAAACTGTGTCCTCCCTTTTACTGTGCATTTGTTATTACACAATGGATTTTGCATACATCTTCAGCAGCTAACTGCGGCCTCTACATGGCTAATGGTCAGTCGCGGCTCACTGACCTGTAAAGGGGCGAGTGCAGGGAGGGTAACATTTAAGTAAAATAAATAAATAAATAAAAACGTACCTCCTCTGACGCACCGCTCCTTTCTCCCTCGTCGTTGCTGCAGACAGGCACAGGCTCCAAACCTGCCCTGTGGCCAATCCTGACGCTGTTCAGAGCAGCTTCAGAATTGGCTGGGAGCCTGTGCAGGCTCTCGCCAGCCCAGCAACACAGTGGCTGCTGGAGAGAGCCTACTGCCCATGTATGTTTGGCCTGCCTGAGACGGGCGGCCTAACACATGCGCTCTGAGGGGAGTGCTCTGTGCACTCCCCTCACTGCCAGTCACCTCCATGGCCCCACCCCTTTCACCAAGAAGGGATAATAAACGTGGTTTATTATCCCTTTGTGGAAAAAGGTTTGCAGCTTCTCCAGCTGGCGTCGGGGGCGATGCTCCTCTGCCCTAATGGGGGAGCCACCCCTGCGAATGGCACTGAGTGCATCTGAGCAATCACTGCGGTTCTGGTCATATAGTTCTTGATGTATATTGTCACTCTGTTACAACAGTATTTACCCATGAAAGGGAATATTGGAGAGTAGATTTTGATATATTGATGCGCTTGGTGTTTTCTGAAAATAATACTGAACACCTTTAAAAGTTAAAACTTCCTTGGAGGAAGGCTGCCAATACCCGCCCTCCGTCAACAGAGGTTTCAGAGTGTGCGCCATTTATAGTGTGGTCACACCTGCATGCATCCAGTCAGGGAGTTTCCGCTTGATTCGGTTCGCCTCGGTTTGCACTGAAAATGAAGAGTTAACTACGAGGATATCGAGCCTAACTGGGCCTACTGTTTACTTGTATCATTCTTCCTAACCTAAGTACACACCATTGCCATTCCCTTTGCTACACCCTTGCTAATGTGATGTCCGTGTAATGAGGGCCGCAGCAGGGAGAAGCAGTAAACATGGCGCAAGGAGCTTTGTTTACTTTCCTGTAGTTTCTGCTCTTTGGCATTCCTTCAGCCCATGGGCAGCAAATAAAACGCCATTGAGCGGCCACGGGTGAACCAAAGGGTCACCCTTTTGATATTATGGGCGGTCATAGGATATTTTATTGCACTTCCACTATCCTATGGTGGTAAATTGACATTCAAGGTACATACAACAGAACGACTAGTGACATAGGGGTCATCAGCCAGGTACAGCTTGGTTCCAGTGACAGTGTGTATGGTCCCCACATCTTGACATACCTATGCCACTTAGGGTGGTACTTAATTGCAAGCATTCCTCCCATCACCTTTACCTGTTACATATATCTACCATATTACCAGGGACTCCAGAACTAAGAGTCCTCCTCAGCACCCTGAACCCTCATGATGATGTATTTACCACACATGCCTCCTAATCCACCATGAGCTGCATAATATGCAAATTTCAACAAAAAATGATTTTCAGTCAGATAAAGTTACTTTAAAAAATGCCACAAATAATGCCACACATTGGAAGACAATTTACAAATATTTATTTTAATGGCCACATTTAAGTTGCTGAGCATAGTATGCATATGTTGATCCTATACTAATGAGGTGGAACCTTTACCTAAGCAGAATTAATGTGTGTTTATTTGATCAAACTATGAAAACTTTACCTGCACAGACTGACCCATGTTCTACTACATAACTTTCAGATTTTGCTTTGTTTTATTGAACCCTGCCATATAATTTGGCTCGCCATAGCCGCATAAAACCAGTGTTCCTACAAATAACTTACTCAAAGTTTCTAAAATACATCTTCATTATTGCATACATGGCAGAAGCTGAAAACTTCCTATTTATGAAAAATCTAACTACACTCGTATTTGTTTCTTTAGGGATGTATATTAACAGTCAAGGCCTGACAATTAGGAGTGAAAGCAGCCCATTTTAAACATCTTCCAAAATCTTTTAAATCCTAATGCGTTTGCATTTGATAAAGGGTTTGCAGTGTTTCCTTTGTTAGATGAAAAGATGCTATTTTTGGAAAAGGACATTTGACCCTGCAGCACAATGGAAGGGCTTCTTTTGTCTCCTTACGAGACTGCTCTATATTTAAATGTCACATAAGCTGCCTAGGAGTTGTGCAGGATTTTCATATACACAAATAAAAAACAAGTACTATGGATATGTTATTACTGGAAATACCATCTCCCCCATTATTCCATTCTTAGAGCAAGTCGAAAAATAGAAAATGCAACCTACTGGTTATATTCATGCACCTACTGACCAATGAGTAGAATGCGTGGGGGTGCAATCATTAAATAAGGTAATATTCACTACTGCTCTTTCTACATTTCTTGGGTCATACTACATTAAGTAACCCAGGGGCGTAGGGACATGTGCACCTGCTTTCTGTGTCCATGGATTACTTGTGAGCCTTTGTGTAATACAGATTACATGCTACATATGCCTGGAAGGATGTCAAGGTGGCGTTCCCTGAAGCTAATGCAAATTAGAATACACTTTGCCTCGGTGTTTGCATTGTTACAGAGGAGGGTGTGGAGGCAAAGGAGCTGTCAGCAGGTGACTGTGCACCCCAAGAAATGGAGCACAATTAGTGCGCCACCAAGGATGACCTTTGAAATGGGGAAATGGGTGTCCCATGGACCCACCCAGACAACCCCCTGCAGGTAGGTGCAGATGCTCTCTTGCACCCACCAGCCGGGGGATCTCTGCTACCCTTTGTAAAGCAGGACGGGTTCCCGTCTGCACAGTGAAAGGCAGAATGGCGGCTGCTAAAGAGGTCGGATGGCCACCTTTCACTAAGGCAATGGTACCAGGGCAGGTGTGAGTGTGCAACTGCGACACACTTCCAGTCTGTGCCAGGTGCATACATTTAAAGGTGAGCCGTGGCACAACCCTGGGCACTGCATTCTACATATGAAGTGGGCCCTTGTGCGTAAGCGCTTAGCTCCCAAGTTAGTCTCCATATGTGGTGACATCACAGTGTAGGCTCGGCCTAGACATTTTATCTGACTAAGTTTTGAGATCTGGGATACTTGAGATTATATGTATAAAGTTAGAATGAAAACAATAAGTCCCAGAATGCAAAATGCTGCTGAATGAAAAGGTAGGGGTGGCTGATAGTGCCCCACGATATGGAACAACTGTAATTTAACAGAACTCCTCATGCAATCATTTGTTACTGCTAACTTCCGCCCGCCCGCCGACCCAGCAAGTGGTAGCTGGTGGGCCTTGGGGAACACAGAAGTGAACAAGTCAGCAGCCCTTGCAAACTGTAATATCTCCTACCAATGACAGGAGAAGTGACTGAGCAGGGGGGAGTAGCTTCATCATCACAAAATTAAACATTAAATTGGTCCTGTCTTTAAAGAATCCAATCCAGTGATTTAATGCAAATGGATATCCTCTTACTTATGTAATTATCTTAGGAGAATCCAGCACTTCATCCACCACAATGACGAGGGGTTGCTTTGACTCCCATTTATGCTGACAACGCTTTATGACCTGACTCCCCAAAAGCCATCATTACGTTGAAATCTGTTCTCCCTGCTGCAACAGCTCATTACTTTGGTTGCTTCTCATCTCACACATTGTGTGCCCCTGGTGGCTAGGAACTTGTGTAAGGTCACTTGCATTACTGTCCTCGTCCTGCACTGAGGCAGTCCCCATCGCTACATGACAAGATGCTGATTACTCTGGGATTTCACAATACCTGGAAGAAATCTGGCAGCCACAGTAAGAAATGTCTCTCAACAAAAAAAGTCACTGAGGCCATTCCTGAGCATGGGAAGTAGTACGATAAGGGTATTCTTTTACGTACTATTATATGCTTCGATGGACCCACCAACACTTCCAGTTCCCTATGGTTAAAAATCCATATACGACACAGTATTTTCTATTTGCACTAAGTGTATATGAATATTCCCATTTTGTTGTAATTTTAGACGTTTTGGGCCAATTCACAAAGGGGTGTAAGGATAAGCAAAACAATACTCCTGTAGTACTACTGCCAATGCTCAGCAATACTTCTGTGAATCACCTCATAAAATGCTAATGCAGGTCTTCCCTGACCATCTACGACGATTTGGAACTCAGCTTCTTTGAACAAGTTGCCTTGTGTCTTTCTCTGTCAAAAACCTATGTCTTGCGTGCCGATCTCATGATAAATTTTGACCCCCCCCCAACCCTCTCCCCCTCCAGGGAGCTCGTTTTCTAGTTTCTTCCTATACTGCAAGCTAGGTATCTTGTAATAGTGTTTCCTTGCATCATCTGTGATGTACGCACCACATTCCATAATGTGATGACGTTTCTGCTTATAGATACCTCGGTGAATATATTCAAAGGCATTGTTTGCCGTAAATGATGTAAAAATAGACTTTTAGTCCGTTCTGTGGGTTCTGCGTCTCCACGTACTATACTGATAAATTAGTTAGGTGCACACGAAGAGGAGAAGCAAAATAATTTTGCAAAAGTACTATTCCGTTCAAACATTTCATGTTTAAAATGCTGACATGAAAGTTGCCACCACTATGCTTACAGCTGAAAAGCAAATCAGTAAATAGATGAGGTAAGATATCTGTTCATGACTTGGATTTGTTTATTGGACAGCAAACTCCATATGGCTTTTCAGAATGACCAAAAAAGTATGCAGATATTATTGGCTTTAGTTTACATGCAGATTTCCCATATGTATTCTTGTGGGTTTCTTGAGTGCTTTGTACTGTACAATGTTGACCATGGGAATTGGACTGGTGATGCTCACACTTCCAAAAAGGCAGTTACGCCAAGGTTTTACTAATACTAGGTTGTTTGATTCCAGGAGAAACCCAAATCTCTCATGATCGCTAATAGAGGTTCCTTTTAAGAAATCTTTGATCATGTAGTTAGTTGTCAGGGCCTCTGGAAATAGGCAGTTCTGTAGCTTCAGTGTTTTAATTCCACCTCATGCCCCTTTCCTCCACCTACGCTTCCTGTCTTTATATCAGACCAGCAACTTCATTTTCCTCCCTTTGTCGTTGTTTTGTTCTTTCTTTTCCTCCCTCTTTTTCCTTCTTCCTACTTCCTCTCTCTACCTCTGGGTCGAGGATGAGGAACATATGTTCTGGTGGCCAAAATGAATGTTGACGCCCAGCACCTGTAACCAAAGCAGATAAAAGTAAAAAGATTTTTCAATGACAGCTTTGCAAAAAAGTTTGACAAACCACAAACTGTAGGCGAGTAAGGTAATTTCTGCTCAAAGTATAAGCTCTCCGACTCATAGACTGAACCACGTGAACTTACAATTCCAGTAGCAAAACGGAGTTCCTTACTTTAGTATGTTATTTAAGCGTTTAGAAAATAACATATTTTATGACAGCCAGAATGTGATTAGCTTGTAGAGCAAGATATTATGTTAATGTCAATTCCACTAAGTCTCGAACATTCAGATCTTAGAGATGCAGCCAAGCCCTAGGAAAAAGTTTAGTTAAATAGCTGGTTAAGTGAGACATATTCAGATATCAAGTTTTTACATGGCAAAAAAAAGCATGAGTATTTTGTCATTGTGAGTAATATGCTGTTGCTCTGACTTCTTGTTAGTTACATTTAAGCTGTGGTTGTAGAGAGCCGCAGGTCAGTCATGAGTAGTATTGTATTTTATCCAAAAATGATGTGAGCGTTTTCAAAATAGACGTTTGTTTCCTGGAGTACTCCCCGTGCTCGTACGGGCAATTTACAATACTTTTTGGCACCATACTTCGCCTTATGGGTGTGACAACCTAGGTTTCACCCTGTATAGTCGTTTCAATATAAACAAGCATTGGCAAAGCCAATATGTTTCGCCTTTGCTTTTTCTTGTGCATTCTACCTTACTAACTGGAATATAAATATTAGAAAACAGTTATAATAATGTTTGTTTTAAATCTGATAAACCGTTAATAGTTGTTTATATTGTGATGTCGGTTGAATTAATATCCCGGGGTTCCAGACTCATAATGTGTACCTTGTTTAATATGGCCTTGTATTAGATTATAGTATTGGGTAGTTAGTAAAGTGCCACTGCACCTGCTCTACCATTCAAATCATGACCCTAGGGCCTGCAAGATAATTGCACTTGTGACTGTTGGTTTAGTTGTAAAATACTGCAATAATAAGTGTTTATTGGGGTGCCTAGAGCTTTTGTTCCCTGTGCTACAGCACCTGCTGCACCTTTGAAATCATGACCCTAGTGCCTGCACTTGTCAGCCTTTTTAGTAGTACAGTTAGGAATAATCTGTGTTTAGAGGGGTTGTGACACCCTGTGCCCCTGGTGCCACTGTACTTGCTGCACCATTGAAATCATGAACATAATGCCTGCAAGGTAACTGCACTTGTGACTGCCTGTTTAATAGTAAAATACAGGGAGTGCAGAATTATTAGGCAAGTTGTATTTTTGAGGATTAATTTTATTATTGAACAACAACCATGTTCTCAATGAACCCAAAAAACTCATTAATATCAAAGCTGAATATTTTTGGAAGTAGTTTTTAGTTTGTTTTTAGTTTTAGCTATGTTAGGGGGATATCTGTGTGTGCAGGTGACTATTACTGTCCATAATTATTAGGCAACTTAACAAAAAAAATATATATACCCATTTCAATTATTTATTATTACCAGTGAAACCAATATAACATCTCAACATTCACAAATATAAATTTCTGACATTCAAAAACAAAACAAAAACAAATCAGTGACCAATATAGCCATCTTTCTTTGCAAGGACACTCAAAAGCCTGCCATCCATGGATTCTGTCAGTGTTTTGATCTGTTCACCATCAACATTGCGTGCAGCAGCAACCACAGCCTCCCAGACACTGTTCAGAGAGGTGTACTGTTTTCCCTCCTTGTAAATCTCACATTTGATGATGGACCACAGGTTCTCAATGGGGTTCAGATCAGGTGAACAAGGAGGCCATGTCATTAGATTTCCTTCTTTTATACCCTTTCTTGCCAGCCACGCTGTGGAGTACTTGGACGCGTGTGATGGAGCATTGTCCTGCATGAAAATCATGTTTTTCTTGAAGGATGCAGGCTTCTTCCTGTACCACTGCTTGAAGAAGGTGTCTTCCAGGAACTGGCAGTAGGACTGGGAGTTGAGCTTGACTCCATCCTCAACCCGAAAAGGCCCCACAAGCTCATCTTTGATGATACCAGCCCAAACCAGTACTCCACCTCCACCTTGCTGGCGTCTGAGTCGGACTGGAGCTCTCTGCCCTTTACCAATCCAGCCACGGGCCCATCCATCTGGCCCATCAAGACTCACTCTCATTTCATCAGTCCATAAAACCTTAGAAAAATCAGTCTTGAGATATTTCTTGGCCCAGTCTTGACGTTTCAGCTTGTGTGTCTTGCTCAGTGGTGGTCGTCTTTCAGCCTTTCTTACCTTGGCCATGTCTCTGAGTATTGCACACCTTGTGCTTTTGGGCACTCCAGTGATGTTGCAGCTCTGAAATATGGCCAAACTGGTGGCAAGTGGCATCGTGGCAGCTGCACGCTTGACTTTTCTCAGTTCATGGGCAGTTATTTTGCGCCTTGGTTTTTCCACACGCTTCTTGCGACCTTGTTGACTATTTTGAATGAAACGCTTGATTGTTCGATGATCACGCTTCAGAAGCTTTGCAATTTTAAGAGTGCTGCATCCCTCTGCAAGATATCTCACTATTTTTTACTTTTCTGAGCCTGTCAAGTCCTTCTTTTGACCCATTTTGCCAAAGGAAAGGAAGTTGCCTAATAATTATGCACACCTGATATAGGGTGTTGATGTCATTAGACCACACCACTTCTCATTACAGAGATGCACATCACCTAATATGCTTAATTGGTAGTAGGCTTTCGAGCCTATACAGCTTGGAGTAAGACAACATGCATAAAGAGGATGATGTGGTCAAAATACTCATTTGCCTAATAATTCTGCACTCCCTGTATAGCAATATCTGGTGTTTGGAGTTCTGACAACTTTTGTCCCTGGTGCCACTGCACCTGCTGCACCAATCAAATTGCGACCCTAGTGCCTGCTAGATAACTGTGCTTCTGACTGCCCTTTACTAAGTCACTGAGAGAATAAGAATTTGGAATAAAATGTCGCCCAATTATACAAATGATTTTTCTTGAAAAATTAGTGGTGATTTAAGAAACAAACCCAAATAATTTTAATATTTACTACTGTTATTCATCAGAAATGGAATTATTAAGTAATGAAACACACAACCTAATGAGCCCACTCACTGCTTGCTTTACATTTACATGTGATACTCCATTGCAAAATGTCCAACATGCTCACACACATTTCAACGTGAATTGACTTGCATTCAGTTCATCTTTTTGCGTACAAACATTAACAAATAACCAATCACCAAAAACCGGAAGCTGTACTTTGGCCAGGTTTAAAAAAATTGTTTTCAGTAACATAAGACTTCGCAAACACAGTGCAAGCGCTGTTCAGCCGAAATAAAAAAAGAGTGGTTATGCGAAGAGCGGTCATGGTCATGCTAATTCATTTTAGCCTGTTTTACTGGGTGTTACTTGGGTATTAAAGGGTTTTCCTTCACTTTGTGATTTTCTTATTTGTAGAGGGGTGCGTGGTGAGTAGACTGTGGTATCTACATTGTTATTAGGAAGAAACGCTGACAAAGCTAATAGGTCGAACTTTTATTTATGAAAGAGTTTTACTATTGTTTGTTTGTGAGTGAATGTGAGAAGGAATACAGCGAGTGTGTCTGTGTGTATTTATAAGAAAAGAGCTGTTAAAAATAACACCATAGCAACAACACTTTTCCAAATGCTTCTTCGAGTTGTTTCTTAGAAGACAAGGATAAGCAGCTGCATGTGATGATCAATACATTATGTGGTCATGGCTGTGTCAGGGAGGAATAATTGACAGTTTACCTTCTTGTTGATTAGAGAAACCTTTATTTTTTTCAGGACTGATGCATCTTATTGTATGCAAGGTTTAAGTAATCACTGCCAAGCAAAACAATATGTTAAACCGTTCTAAAATAAAAAATATAAAATGAAACTCGTGTGAAATATGTAAATATATTATCTTTACACTTACTTCCCACCTGCATATTAATACAGTACTTAATCCCAAAACTAAGTGAGCACCAAAACTAAAAATGGAGTCCATAAATAACAACATTTTGTAAACTTTCATAATACATTTATCCTTATCAACAAAGCAAATTTAAACAAACCCTCTTGTTTGTCTCATATCATAATGGCCTCCATTGTTAGGCACTTGCACCACCCCAACAACTTGTGCCCGCAACCTGGGAGTCAAATTGTTCCCAGCATGTCCTTATAATCACCACAAGAAACCTAAGGATAACTGTTTCCTCATCATGAAAGGTTTTTTTTGTAAAAGTTCTGCGTTTTAATCCTCAGATATCTACACACTGTTAGTATAATTGCCGTCCTGGTTACAAAGCCCATGTTGCAGCTAATTCAGGGCTCTGCAGCAAAGCTTATAGAGGACGTCCGCAATCGTGACAACATTTCAGCACATCTCAGAAATGTCTAAAAACTATATTTTTGCCACAAGACTATTTTTCCCCACACACGGTTCTAACTGCTTATCGATTAAGTTCAAGAGATGTACAACCTCTGGATTGCTGCGTTCATCCTTATTGAACCATGTAGATGGGCCCACATTTCACGGGGCCAGACTTAGCGAACGGGCATTTTCAGTAAATACTGCTCAGGCATAGAACAATCTGCTGCCAGAAATTTGTTCTGAACCTAACCTGCTATGATTCTGCAAGTCCTTAAAAACCTTTTTTTTAAATAATCGTTTGTGCTAGGGTGTTCCTTTCAGAGCGCCAGTACACAATCGTGTAAATGCGCACTTTGTAAATCAAAATAGAAATAGGTTAGTTTTCCATAGCGTATCAAGAGAATGCACTAGGATTCCCATGCCTGTTGCGCAAAGAATGCTGGGAAGAAGACCCTGCTCCCACTGCAGTGTGTGAGAAGAGGGCAAATAAACCACCGAGAGGGAAGTATAACCCCAAATTCCGTCTTGGTCGCAGTTCGCCCGTCCCCAGAAAGTGTAAATTGCAGTGGCGTAACGAAGCTTGAGGGTGTCCCCTGCAAAGTACCTTCAGGGCCCCCCTGGACCCAGTCAGGGGTTGCCGCCCGTGCACAGTGGACTGTGCTGAGGGCTACCCCCTAGAGCTCCGATCTCCACACACTGTGGGGGCCTTTGTTACGACACTGTTCAATTGTATGTGTTGTTGATGTTTCCTGAAAGGAGTCATGCTGTCAGGGATTGGTTCCCCCTTTGCATGCCCTCCATCCTTCACAAGTGCTGAGGGTACATTCCAGTGGCATGACTGTTTACATTACTGCCACTGCTGTATCTTACTTTGCAGCCATGTTTACATGGAGATGTCGCCGGAGCCCAGACCGGAATGCGTATTCCGTAATTGCACCCCATGAGGTGCTTTGCAGTGTCACTGGGAACCTTCTGCCCCTTCCAATATTACTTCACTTGCCTGCCCGCCTGAGGCCTACTTTCTACGATTCGTAGGGAAGAACACTTCCTCGGTGACATATACTGTACTGGCACATGTACTGGGTACCATTTGTATTTGACCTCCTGCTGCTTCCGGGAGCCGCCCGTGATGCGATTAGATTTTTGCGTCAGACAGCGCCTGCCTGGCGCCTTTTGTCTCTGCTTTTGCACATGGTGGGTACTAAATACTGTTGTGAACGCCAGTTCCTGCCTCATCCGCAAAGCAGACGAGTCCCCCTAATCTTACCGCTGCTTTCTAGTTGAATGACGCCATGGTAGTAGGCATCCAGTGATTCATGATGCATAGGCTTGCGGATTACCATTGCATGTGCTGCTCTAACCACTTGGCATCTCTGCCACTGTAAAGAGCCGGGCTCAACATGCTTACAACTGAAATACGAGAGGTCAAGGAGTGGCCGAAATAGCAACAGCAGCAGTGTTCCATGCTCTTGCAGCAACTGGATGACTGCTAGGCCATTCATCCACTTTCAAAGCATAACAGTGTATGGGTCCACACAGCAGCAGAGCATGGACTGTAGCCAGCAGTACTCTTGCGGTGCACCGCTGCCTTCTGACGTAGCCCTCCCACGCCTTCCCGCTCATGCCTTTCATGAGCGAGCATGTGTATGCCCTCACTGAACTGAAGGAACTTTGGCAGATGGCTGACATGATGGTCTATCAACCAGGTAGCTACACTATTGCTGATTTATTATCCAACCTGGGCCTGCTGCTGTGTTACGTGCCGATACCTAAATAAAACAGCTTCTGCTGTCTCCCTTGCTGTGTTGAGTTCGTCATGCTGTATATCACACCACAGCAAGTCAATATAGCTTATACGTATCAGTAACCGTGTAGACTTCCTCTCTCACCATCTATGCATGCATTCTTTTTATTGGGGCAACCAGCAAGGGTACAGGAAATTGACATGGATAGTGGACTAATCTAGAATGGTCGATACTGCCACTTAAAGGAATCACCTCTGGGATAATCCTAGCATGTTCAACCTACTAACTGTCTATCTCGCATACCACAATAAACAAGCACTCTTCACCATGGGAATGCTGAGTTATTAAAGTCAAAAGTTAGTGAAAGTAAGCAGGGGAAAATCAGAAATAGGTGACAGTGTTTCCATCTCTAATTTGTTTTGCACTAAAGGTTGTTCTACTTAATAAACTGTTACGTCTGTAACACTTGTTAGCGCCTCAGACTTTATGTAAACTTAGAAGGGGGATGCGAATAGGTCGATGAACCTTTTGACTTGACTTGCTTCGAGGTTTTCCCTTCATATATCCTATACATGCACAGATCAATAACCAATAACAATCAATAACATTAGTGATCAGTAGGAGTCCGTAATTGTCACACACCATGACCTTGCAATCATGAATAACCACACCTTTATGTAAAGTTAGAATGTTTATTTCCCTATAATAACAATGCTAATGTTACGTAACTTAATATCAAAATCAAATGATAAACATACAGAAACAACACGGGCTAACCTAATCAGCGAAAGAATCGCAATCTAATCAAAGCTTGAGCTACTACGCATTCTAAAGTTGCAGCACAAATGAATAGCAAGAATAACAGTGGAAACGAAATCACATACAAATAGAATTCAGCAAAGAAAATACATCAAAATGTTATTATATGTATCGAACTTCATTAATGAGAACCCTAACTAACATCAGATTAGAATAGCATGTTTGGGCTTCATGCAAAAAACTTAGTCAACACAAATTTCGAAAAACATCTACCTATGGCTCCATCAAAATAGCGGTTGGTACCTAGAAACAAAAGCATGGATACATAGCAATCAATAACAGTGACGGTATACCTCTCCTCAGTTGGATCAGCAAGCTAAGACAGTCTTCGTCATTGGGACATCAGTCTGGTCAGCACGGCATCAGGATTCAGCATCAAAGTTCAGAAAAAGCAAAGTCTCTTTAAGCAATAAATTTAAGCATGTCTCTTCAAGACGTTCAAGAAAATAATGGTGGTATCTCCTCTCTGTGCAGTCTGGCTAAGTTAGATTTTCTAAAACTACTTCCGATGTCCCTATTGGTTCAAGAACGCATGTTTACATTTAATCCAATGAAACTAAACCCTCAAATCTACAATTCTATTAGTACATGGTTGACATGTGGATGATTGGTTCTTGTCTTTTCCGTTCTCGTCATTGCGCTCATCAGGTAACAATATTGTTGCAGCTTATACTCTAGTCAGTGAATTCATTGTCTTCTTCTGGAGAAGTCAGTCTACCACACATTACATTAAATATTGTTTCATTAGCAAATACATAATCTCCTAGCAAACAGTTCTCATGAGAAATACTTTTAGTTACGAGCATTTGATCAGCACAGTGGAAAATCACAATTTAATTCTCTAAGCATCCATTTTATAAGTTGATTAAGTAATGCAGCTTGACATGAGGCAGTGCAACTAGGCCCAAGACCTTGCTTAGTTAAGTCTGACGATTAATAAAGCTAATACATAACCCTTAATTTGACCTATTACTACATTAATAAAACATAAGCTCAACATTTCATATTAATAAGCCATTAATAAGTACACTTCGTGAACATTGGCGGCCACTCAGGTTGGCGCACCTTCAAATGCGTGCATTATTTTTCTCTATGTTAATACATTTTCTATGCAAATTCAACACTCAGGATACATGAATAATCATTAATAATTGAATTAACAAACTCAGCGTTAACACACTCTCCCAGTTGCAGAGATATTGAGTGTTTGTCCAAAACATTATTTACCCAAAGCCATCAATCGACCCATAGCTTATAATGATTTTTTCATTGTTTTGACAATGCATCAGTTTATAATGTAAGAGTTTAAGAACAGAGTTTATTAATCCCACTGTAAGTTTCGGGTTTAATCATAATAAGGTAAAAGGACATTTTACATAATATGTTCTTTTGTGTACACGGACTTAAATTTGCAAGCCAGTAGAGATATTTGATAGTTAAAAACTAATATCGTACTGTCCTGCATTCCTGCACTCCCCATAATAACAAGCATTGGCAAAACCAATAGGGTTCGCCTTTGGTTTTTATTTCTAAGTGGTTTGTAAAATATTAGAAAAATGTTACAATAATTTTTGTTTTAAATTTATAACCGTTAATGGTTTATCAAATTTTGAAACAAACATTAGAACATTTTTATAATTTTTGTATTCCAGTTAGATAGAACGAAGAAAAAAAGCTAAAACCTATTGGCATGCCCTGAGGAAGACAGAGTGCCCTCAATATCAATAGAGAGCGACAGAGAGAGAGAGCAGTGTAGGTTGAAGTAGGTGTATGTAGGTAGAGGTAGATGTAGTTGTAAGTGTTGGTAGAGGTCGGTGTAGCTAGAGGTAGGTAGGTGGAGGTTGAGGTAGAGGTAGGTAGTGATAGGTGTAAGTAGAGGTGAAGGTAGGTGGAGGTAGAAGGAGGTGTAGCTGTAGGTAGCAGTTGAGGTAGGTGTAGGTAGAGGTTGGTAGGTGTAGGTATAAGTAGAGGATGGTGTAGGTAGGGGGTGGTAGAGGTATGTTTAAGTAGAGGACATACTGCCACGGAGCGCTGAGCAACAGCAATAAAACAAGTCAGTGGGTGCAGACACCAAAAAAAACAGTGACAAGAAACAGTGACATACCCAAACAACATACTGGAGCACGAAGCAAAAGAAATTTAAAAAAACAAAAGAAGTACCTTCAGCGTGGTAGCCAGAGAGGAAGGAAACAGGCCAGTGTCCAATGGGAAGTGACCGAAAGGATTACTTGGTACAGAGACATCCTGACAACAAGAATAACAAAGAAGACAACAGGAAGACGTGCAGACAATGTGCTGCCCAATCAGAAGCACGTAAATCAGAGCGACGTTGGGCTAGGCCAATGGAAAGTTCAGGTAAGTGAGAGGCTGGACCTAAGCCCCTTTAAAGTTTTTCTTTATTTTTTTTTAGTTTCTAATTTTTATTAACAATAGATTTCGCAAGCAGCACGCACACACACGCATGTAGGCAAAACCTAAAAATGGTACCTACCATGTGTGAGAGGGCCTATTGCACAGAACAGGAAACACCCAAAACAAACCATGGAGTTGTTCACATTTTTTATTTGAATTACTCTACTTAGGAACGGAGGTTGCTGTAGGAAGTGGACCTGCGGTCGATCAACAAACAAGATTGCCTAGCACGCCCAAGATGATTTTGAAAAATTGACTCCCATGGAAGTGCAAGGGTAGTATGCCTCATACGGTTCCCCCCGCGTTTTATTTTGCCAAGAATGCCCTGCAAATGCCAATTTTTGGCCACAATCAGAATGTTCTCGAATTTCTGTGATGGAAGGCTGATAAGTTACAAAATCTGTGGGAATTTGCAAAAGTCCTACCAACCAGCGATCCCACACTTCTCTCATTAAAAACGGCAACCCACTTGTGTGCGTGGGCCTATCGTACGCAACATTCAAAGCTTCAAAGTGAAATTTGGTAACATCTAGATTTTCCCTTTGAATTTCAATAATTTTGGATATATGAGAAGCTGTTGTATTTGGACCCTGTATTGTTTAGCACCAAGGGGAGCTTACCAACCCAAGTCACATCTGAAAACTAGACACCAGGAGGAGGCCAGTATGGAGTGGTTTGCATGGATATCAATGCTTTTTCCTAAGCAGAATGCTCTGTAAGTATCAAACATTTATTAAACTCACAGATCTTCCTCATATTTCTGTGACAAATGATTCCTGGTGAAATCATAAATTTGTCTCATTTTTTTAAAGAAAGGTCTTCAGTCTGAGAAACAGCAGTGTCCTTCTACCCAGAATTCCCACACGTCTCCCAATAAGAACAACAAACTAATTGTGGGAGTGGGCCTACAGTCTGAAACAGGGAGAGCCAAGAAAAGCAGCCAGGACTCAGGAACGCCCTCCACCCAAATTTCTGGAAACTAGGATCTTGGGGAGTCCAGGCATTGGCTCCCTTCCATACCTCCGTTTTCTTACCTATAGTACTTTTCCAACACTACATTTATGTTTTAAAACACCCATAATCATCCCACTGTCTTTCGTGGATGGCTGTAGTATAGGGCCCGGGGTCAGCCAGCACCCAGGAAACACACCAGCCCCGGATAGTTCTGAAAAACAGGAAGAGTCCAGGATGGTTTGGCTTGCCTTTTGCTACTGTTTTTAGTCAGAAGTGAAACATTTTTTCCAGATGGTAGTTTACTTTAATTATGCGTTCATTAGATTTAATTATAGCCACGTTGCCAAAAAGATACTCTGCATTCCAGATAGCGAAAATACAAAGGTAATAACAGCATAAAACAATAATTCCATAATTTTGGTTTAGTAATAAAAAGTTTCCCTAATACAGCTTTAACTTAACACTGTGAAATCCATTTCAGAATCATTTGCTATTCTCTCAAATGTTTAAATAGATGTTTATCATTAAGTACTTGTGCTGTTCATTGAAGGAGCTGTCTAGTGACTAGTTGTTGCCTCTGGAAACTTGGGTTATAATCGAGAGTTTGGCACTATATCAAACAATCGTGTGATTTTGGGGCAAATCATTTAATCTCCCTGTTTCCTGTATATGTAAAATGTCTTCAGCCCCAGTCCATCCGTACAGTGGCCGGTCTGCTGTCTGATTACATGTTCTCACCCCTTCTCCATCATATCCTGTTTTCTGTCTGTGCCGATCACAAACACCATACTGTTCTTTATACAGAACCTTGTGCAAGAGATGGCTCTGTTACAATAAAATATTATGTGTAAAGTGCTTCTAAACGCAGCACGTTTATCACCGAATTTGGAAACAATCTGCATCACCTCATAGAGCGCATTGTATAAATTCCAGCTGATGTCAGAAGAAACAGATGTTTTATCCCGAGGCCCTAATGCCAGCACCTGTAACCATTAATATTGCTTATTTCTTCAGTAAAAATTGTTTTAATCTAATGAACACACCAATAAAGAAACGTATTTTTCCAGACTCGTTAAAAGTTCGTCAAATGACGCTACTACTAAAACACATGCTAGCCGCAACAGGCTCACGACGGTGGTAGGGGGAGGGATGGTGGGAAGGGAGGTGGTTCAAATCTGCATGGGCCTTTCTCAAAGTTATATGGGAGTATCTGTATATTTTGATATTGTGTCTTGCAGCTTGATCAAGAATGCCTTTAGACAACGTTCCTAGACTTCTAGAGTTTATTGTTCTTCATAGGCAGCACAAATCTAAATTCAGGCCTGGCTAGTGAAAATGGCAAATAGATGGCTTCAGTCCTTGTCTTGCCAATAAAGTCTCTCGGCTTCCAGATTATCTTTTCCATTTGTGAGAACACATTTTTACTTTCTAGAAGGAACAATCAATAAAGGCGCTTCTGACACCCATTGGCCTCTGCCTGTTTGTCCAAGGGCTCGTCGTGCAACATATTGAGTATAACAATGCAATACTAGTCTGAGTTACTAAATCTGTATTGTCATACACTATAAATGTGTCCTCAGCGACCAGGCTAGCGTCTGCATAGAAAATGTTATCACATTAGCCTGGTCATGAGAGAACTACATTGGAAGCATCCATGAGCCAGCATCAAATTGAAGCTGGCTGAGATCATTTCCAGAGCCATTCATCCCTTGCAGCTTGACTATCCAGATAGTTGGGGCCTGCAAAATGTAAAGTGCAAATGATTTGTAACAGTAGACTGAAAATCCTCAAAACTTAAAGAAATCTATGTTAAATTGTGAAAAATAAAAAACTACTTAGTTAAGACCTGCTTGGCCTCAGAACATAGATGCTGCAAATACCCCGATCTCTTTCTGCAACGTATCTGCTACTGAACAATCAGCCCTTAATTTTGTCTTTTTCTCACATCCTTCTTTCCCACAATATATATCCTGTTGTCCCTTAAGCTGTCGAGTAGCCTGGACCTGTCTCTCTCTATTATCATTTACAAGACCAGTCTATAAGCTGTGCCTGTGTTCTATAATCATCCGTCTCAAAGTTGTTTGAAATGTGAAGCACCCTATCATCTATATAAAGGTTTAATAAATATGGAGAGTACATGTTTTATTTAATAGCGTTTTAATTTGCAACTTGATGTAGCCTACAGCACTCGACATGCTGAGATTTGTAATTTAATGCCCATAGTGTTAAAAGTTATCTACGAATCTCAGTGTACTGTTGGCTAAGTAGCCAGGACTACTTGAAGTGGTCATACCTGGTCTTGGTTCATTTGTCAGCTACATTAGAAGCACCCACAGTAAAAAAGTAATAATAATTGGCACCGTCTTCTTGCACTCTTCTGTGTTGGGTTTCTCCCTGTGCTTTCCTTGCAGTGAGGGGGGGGGGGGGGATTTCTCGAAACAGGCAGGGATGGGCAGGAGTAACTGTATTCTCTACCCCCTTCACAATAGTAGAGTGAGGTCTGCGAGCAGGACAATATTTCAGGTTTTAGAAGGTGCTTGGGTGGATCTGGAAACAGTAAGAGGGCAGAGCTTTGAAGGGTCCCAATTCCCCGCATGAATATCGTATCCAGCCAGTTTTGTCCATTGCATTGTAGTACATGTGGTGATATTTTACCATGTTTGTAAATACAGGACTACAAGTACTGTTATTGAAAGAAAAAAACAAATACTTGATGAGATACGTGCATCTAGAAACAAGCATTTGCAATGCAATGGGTCTCCCATTTGCTCGAGTTAGAACTATCAACGTTGTAAACTCCTAACTGGGCTTTTCTTGCCACATAAACTGAAAATGAAAAGTAAAGCAGGTTCACATATGTGAACCGACGGCCGCCACGAGTGTGAAGGAGACACACAAAAGGAAACAGAAGTTCGCTCGCAGTTAAATGTATCGGCAAACGTGCAATTATCCATGTAACAGGCAAAAGTGCAATTATCCATGTAGCAGGGTCGATGTCATGCAAAGCGCTCAACTACTGCCCAGCAAGATCGCACAGTGTAGGAAATAAAAATAAAAAGTAGTCCAGAAGCCATTCGGAAAACGCAGAGCCTCGTATGCTTCCAGTAGTTTACCGGTGCTCCTGAGGAGTGCTAAACATCAGAAAAGGCATGACATATGCATGCCTTTCACTAATGAAATTAAGCGAATTTTAAAAGACAAGTCCACAAACTAGCCAAACTGATGGGCGTGACATGGGTGTGGTTAAAAGGCCACAGAGAGATTACAACAGGGGCCAGAGTGCTCATGCGCCCGACCCTAAAAATGAAACATGAGAGCTCTGGGCTGGATATCCTGAGCTCTTCTGCCTTCCAGGTCAAAGGTTAGATTTCATGAAAAGGTATGTGTGGAGTACTGGTATTCATTTCACAGGCCTCTGGGAAGGAGTGGAGTAGAAACGAGAAGGGTATCTTGAACTACTTGCTTGCCGGTTTTCCATAGCCTTGTATCTTTTGTTGTCAGTGGTAGTGGCTCGTCACTTGTCTGAATTATGCTAGCTTGAACAGTTGCTTGTATATATCAGTACATCACCGGACCCAGATGTGGCCACTGATTTATTCTGTGTAAAGACCATATGGTATGCTCACTGTGCAGTGAGGAAGGGCATCTCAGGAGCTCAGAGGTGGTGCTCTACCCTGGCACTCAGCTGGTGTTTTGTTTGTCAGGGACTGAGTGTTGGACATCATGTGTCCATCCTAGAAGGAAAGTCTGCAAGATGTATTTTTATTAATGAATAGGAACATGCCCATCTATCTGATCCCAGATGTCATTGTCAGGTTTTGGAGAGTGCTACAGCATTGGAAACAAATAGCAATGTATGTACAGTTTTCAATTAATATTGTCATTCCTAATACTTAAGAGAGTTCATGCAGCACCTTGATCTGCATGGTACTATATGTCAATTAGAATGATGTCTGCAACTAGTCATACAATCATTTGGGCCCTTTTAATGTGTGTGCATGGAAATGGTAGTCAGTGGCATCGTAAGAGTGGCAAGTGCACTAATGCAAAAAAACAAAATGGCCTCCATCGCTGGGTTGGGAGTAAAACACAGTAAAAGGGTGAGTCTACCTCATTTCTAAGCCCTGCTGACCCTGCACTTACTGTGTCTGTATTTCAGAACTGCAAAGTTGATTGAAATGTTAAAAATCAAGGTGGCAATGGTCAGCAAGACCATACAGGCCTTTTTTTTTTTTTTTTTTTTTAAATCAGTGGCCATTTCCTCGGATGGTCTGAGGCCCTTGGAGGCCGGATTCGAATGAACAGGGCTCATAGTTCCTCTGTCACTTTCCACGTCTCCCCTTCCTCCAGGTTAATTGCAGCAGGTACGAGGAAGCTTCAAGGGAGCTGTGAGGGAGAAGCAGATAGAGACAAAGTGATCAATGAAGAGAGAAGAGAACGAGCTAGAGAGAGTATGAGTGGATGGAAAAAGAGAGCTAGCACATGGAGAGGAAGGAAGTGGGGCTGGTTTGAGCATTTTTACAAGGGCTGATTTTGAGTTCCCAGTCAAACCCCAAAGGTTGAGGTGTGTGGATAAATTGTCAGTGATGCAACCTCTGTAAAGTCTCACATTTATCTGTATAGATGGGATTTATCAGGGATGACTTGTATTTATAGTATTATTCACCAGGGACGGGTGGCACTGAAGGAGTGTTGAGCCGTCAGGGATTCTATAAAAATTTGGATCAGGAGGCTCTGGAACGGTGTAGGAGGTGGCCATCCTGCACATTCAGTACAGACTGAAAGCTCTGCTTTGGTGCCTTTACTCTTCACCAGCTTATTGTTGGATGACTGACATGCGATCATCCAATTATAAAGCATGTTAGGATAACAATAACAGAAGGCATCATACGCCTCTATAGTTCCAGACCGTATGCCAGCTGTTTTTATGGTTGGGGAAGCTCTCTCGCCCTCCATGTCCCCTGCTTACCCCAACGAAGAGTAACTGCAGAGCCAGGCTCCTCGCATATGCTTGTAAATAAATACAGTTAGCAGCCTTATTTTTTCTACTTATACCTGAACGGTCTCCTCCAATTATGCCAACGCCATTAATATTGATGACGCCATATTCAGGCGGCATGGCGTCATGGCTTGTCGGTGCAGAGTCTTTGGTAAGCAGTGTTCCTGTAATGAAGATGTGCAGTAGTGTAACAAAACTTGAGGGGGCTCCCAGACCCAGTTAGGAGATCTCGGGCCAGGGGCCTGCCACCCGCGCAGAGCAGACTGTGCTGAGGGAGCCCTGTGGAGCTTGCTCCCCACCTCCACATGCAGCGGCTGCAGGGCTTATTTTACGCCACAAAAGGTGAGGTCTGGTGTGGCCTCTGAGAGCAGAGCAAACATGTTGAAGCGGTTTTTGTTCATGGACTATGTTTCAATTCAGAAAATGTGTAGTTATGTTCCAATAGTAATCGTTTTACAGCAAACACAAGTGCTCAAATGTTTTTCCTATCTAGTAGATTAGCTGAGCTTGCTGCTTGTCACATCTTGTACTATTCCCATATGCAACGCCCTTTAAGATAATGAACTATGGTTAAAAAAGGAAAACACACACAGTACGCCTAGAAGTTGCCAAGGTGAGTAATAACATTGGTATGTAAATAGAACCTGCCGTTCGCAGGGATATCCCAAATCAGTGATTGAATCTAATTGGGCTCCGTGGGATCTTCGTGCCTTAAAATAAACTTACAAGCAGCTTAGAGCAACAGCATTGGGCAGATTCATATGTGGAGAGAATATATTTGATGTAACGCTTCACTAAATAAAATATCTCCACACATTATCGTTTTCCTTGCTTATAGCTTTGCAGCTTGCTGTCTTCCCCAAAAAAGTGAAAAAGGGTGACGCGTTCCTCTGTGGGCGTGTGAAGGATTGACGCCTTTTATCCACAACAGTGCTCCTAATTCATTGCTGGTGCAGTTAGGTGTGAGGCAGTAAGGATTCTAAACATCAAATAATGTCTGCATACGAGAAGTAGAAACTGCACACAGACCCATCTGTGCATGTCAGTGCAGATCTACCTCAAAGCTCTAGCAGTGAAGGCCTCTGCAGTTGGCGCCTCTGTAGCACAGATCACGAGATCAGAAAGTCTTGAATTTCGAGAACTCCTAGCTCTCCCCTCACTAGACATGTTAACTCGAGCCCAAACATTCTTGCCCAACAGGTTAAATTTCCCTTGGCTCTCAGTCTTCTCCAAAGTGAGAAGCCTAATGTCAAGTGGAGACAACAGACACAAGTCTCACCAACCCTCCTGAGGATGTTGTTCACAAGGATAAACTAACATGGAGGATTCGTATGGACCTGCCAGGGATTTATTTATATGATATCCCTCCCTTTGTTCTGATAAATTAAAGAAAACCACAGTTATGCAACTGTTACTATTCTTTATCTAACCCTAGCCCAAACATACAAATTGCAAAGTAATTATAGTTAAAATTAGTCAAAAACAAATATTATCAATGTAAACATATTGTAAATTCCTAACGTTTTACTAAAGGCTAACAAGTCCCTGCATTAGCATTTTATTTTAGGTGATAAACTAGACATGTAAACCATCAAAGCACTTCATACCTCTCCTCGATGGCGTGAGACCCTTTGTGGACTTGGTGTTTACAGTTCATGGATATAGGACTCAGTTGACTATCATAGTGTCTCGGAAGCAAAATGTCCTCCCATGTGCCACTTAAACCTGTGACTTCTATACACCCTGTGTAGGAAAGTGACAACTGTGTTTGTTACCGCCCTCAAAGACATCAGACCACCGAGTGAGAGGGTATACTTGCATGATGCGATCAGATTCACACACTTTCACATATTATTGCTCTGTTCACAAAATGGCAAACAATAATGTTTTTTAATGTATTTTGCGTATTGGTGATTTTCCGGCAGCATTCCTGCTTGACCCTACTTAATGTTTTATTCTAGACAAAAGGCAACAACTCATGGAAGTGTGTGCCTTGGAATTTTAAAGAAAAACTGAACATCATTGGGGCAATCAGCATCCCAACGGAGTCTGGTCCCATAAGTTGTTGTGATGGAAGTTCTGCCTCACAGGGGGATCCACCATTCAAGACAATCAGGAATTTGCCAGTAGGTGCCATACGAAGAATTGATTTTACTTCTTCGTTGAAGCCATTTGTTATGTAACAGTGGACACTGAATATGTGCCCTGTTTCTTTGCCATTTGGTCCTAAGGGACCTCATGCCCATCCGAGATTTAATGGACCAGAGCCCTTGCCCTGTGACCTTATGTTGGTCATGCTTGCTGCTAATATGCCGGTATAGATACGTGTCATCAGCAGCGTCATCAGCATAGGAATGGAAAAGCCAGTTACAAGCTCTGATGATCTTGAAACCCAGTAAGTTCTGCAAAACATACCTGATAGCATTGAATGACCAATAGTGCTTAGTGTCTGCATGATAGAAAGACAATATTGTAAATGCATTTAAAATTGACCCGGGGACCTGGGGCATCTTACTGGTGCCTTTTGGGAGATGGGGAGCTCATTGAAATTAATTATTTGATGACCAAAGTGTTGGGAAATAGTAGATACTGTCAGCTTCAAGTTCAACTACATTTAATGTGCAATCAACATTTGAAGGGATGTAAATATATTCTACAAAAGAAAGAACATGTTTTTAGTGAAAGCTAGCAGACTTTCCCATGGGATTAGGGGTTTCACGTTCTCCATACGGATGGACTAGCTGCATAGAGAAAGGTTACCTGAGAAGATTAGCTAGTTAGAGCAGCACATGCATCATAAGCCATGTGGGTATGCTTCTGTTTAACAGTTACTCGGAGCGTCCGCCCTGGCTTCGGACAATGCTTCTTTTTAATTTGGTGCCTCCGTTTATAAGTAGAGCACAGCAAGTGTTGCCCGCTTTTAAAGTGTTGCCCGGTATGTTATTATCTTGTTATATCAAGTCCCAGCTTTGTACCAGTCCCTGGCTTTATGTTGCCAGCAATGTACAGCGTTTCTGCCCACTGTGCTGTACACAGATCACTGCAGCAATCACCTGACAGGCTCTCTGCATGGAACTTTTGAAAAGAAGATCATCAGAACACAGTGTGAGAACTACTACGGAAATGTGTGCCTTTAAACCAAAAAAATATATATATATGTCTCTAGGCAATTGTTTTTTATGTTGGCGAGGGCCTGGCAGCTCCCTCAGCAATATCGTTTTACAAAAAGCCTGACAAAACAAGAACTGTCAAAGAAAAAAAGGCTGGCAGCCAGGATCAGATCTATTGGCTTTGCCAATGCTTGTTCTTAAGGGGGTGAAACAATCCCTTTGTGACCTCACTGATAATTCAGAGACTTACACTGTATACGTCATCAGGCACCCACAGAATGTTTGCCTTGCTGACCATACAACACAACTGTGCTTCTGAAGTCGGCATTCTAAGGTGAGACTCCAATGATGGGATGCAGCCTGAATAACGACACGGAAACAACGAGGGTAGTTGTCCACGAAAGCGTAACAAATCTTTCCTGAACAACGGCCCTGTTTTCCTCTGCCTTAACCATGCATGTCTGAACAACGAACATGCGTGGTTAAGGCAGAGGAAAACAGGACGCGGTCAGGTTGGGGTATTTTTAGGGGCGGTGGGGTGGTCAGAGGAATTTTAGGTTTTGGGGACGGGGTGGGGGGTTGTAGTTTTAGGGGCGGGTTGGGGGGGTCGTAGTAGTTTTAGATTTTAGGATGGAGTGGGGGGTCAGGGTAGTTTTAGGGGTGGGGGGTTGGGGTAGTTTCAAGTTTTAGGGGCGGGGTGGGCGGTTGGGGTACTTTTAGGGTCAGGGGTGGGGGGGTCGCAGTAGTTTTAGGTTGTAGCGGGTTGGGGGTTATGGTAGTTATAGCGGCAGTGGTGGGGGTTGGGGTAGTTTTAGCGGCAGGGTGGGGTAGTTTTAGGGGTGCCTAGTTTTAGTGGTGGGGTTACGGGTCATGGTAGGTTTAGGGGTGGGGTTGGGATAGTTTTAGGTTTTAGGGGCGGGTCGCTGTAGTTTTAGGTTTTAGGGGCGCGGTGGGCGGTCAGAGTAGTTTTAGGGGTGGGGAAGAGGTAGTTTAGGTTTTTGGGGTGGAGTAGTTTTAGGGGCGGATTGGGGGTAGTTTTAGGGGTGGAGGTTGCGGTAGTTTTAGGGGCCGAGGTCAGGAGGGTCACATGCTGGAACCACGCATGCCGTCCCACACATGCTTTTACCAGGAATGCCTTTACAACAAAAAATTGTTGTTAAGGCATTCATGGTAAAGGCATGAGTGGTAACAAGGCGGTGGTCGTTCTGACAGCGTTGTTCAGGGATGCGTGGTTCCAGCATGCGTTGTTCCGACATACATTCACCAGTGATCTCTCATCTGGCAGGTGCCCTTTCTGTCATTGCTGTTAAGGGAAATGACAGGCTCACAAGGAAAGGTAATGGTATCACAAAATACAGTACACCACTTAGTGTAAGCAGCCTAACAAAGCACCTCTCGCTTTCGTGCTGCAGA
This sequence comes from Pleurodeles waltl, assembly GCF_031143425.1. Classification (NCBI taxonomy): domain Eukaryota; kingdom Metazoa; phylum Chordata; class Amphibia; order Caudata; family Salamandridae; genus Pleurodeles; species Pleurodeles waltl. Next base: position 84,711,425 of record NC_090437.1, on the reverse strand, counting down.
GAACCATTCATGCCAACATTTTAGAATAAGTAGTGGGAGAGTTAAACAAATAAATCTGGAGAATGGATTTTCCCCATTGATTAGTACTGAAGCCAAGGCACTTTCATGCTGGTGGCAGCTACAGTAAGGCGGGTATGTTAGCGTGTATGCAGGACTGGCGTTCATGTTTCAACCCTGAGGGAGCACAATCAGATTCTTGCGTTTTTTTCAACAGTGCTTTCATTACAGGCTCCTTAAAAAAAGTCTAAATATTTCCCACCCGTTTGCCTGTTTTGAAACAGTAATTGGTAGAAACAAACAGACATCTGAGCTCAGTTACTAAACTCGTATCCCTTCCTTAGGTTAGGACGACTATCTTTGGTAAAGAGTTTTAAAATTGTATGCACAATGGCATTAACACAACAAAAGTAAATAAGGTAGCTGAAATAAAGACATTTTACTGAGGGAACTGTGCTTATGCTTGTGCGTGTCTCGATGTCAAAATGGTTTGCGCTTTCTGCAACCAAATTTCAGCTTGTAATTCTTTTTGTCCCTGCATTCCTGCACAGGCAACTTTGTAGTCACTGCTTTGAGATGTAATGTTCCTTTCTCAGGTACAGAAGGAGGTTTCATTTCTCTAGAGTTCGGTAGCACAATGTTTAATTGAAAGTGAATCTTCCCAAGGCCTCACCTATCGGGACCTCATGAGAGTTTGTCAGACTATCTTAAGTACTGATATGTGTATTAGCAATTTACTTGTTGGAAGGGCACCAGGGATGGGACATTGATTATCTGAATATATGGCATAGTGCTGAATAATGTGATCTCAGAAACAATTTATTTCTTTAACCTGATTGTTTCAAACGGTGTAACTTACATACATGTACTCAATGCATTATTTCAGTGCATTTTGCTTTATTTTCAGAGGGTATTGGGCTCACTCTCCCCTGATGTTTAGAAGGTGACACTATGATGGTATGGCCTCTGATATAGGACTTGTTTTTTTAGCTGAGCTGTACTTTGTTCTGCTATTTTATTATTTGCACTTTATTCTGAGCTACATGCTGAACTGATGTAAAATAACTTACTGGTTCTAACCATTTATTGTGCCTTCTGTAATGATTTAAAACCTTTAATAAACATTCATAGTTGTATTGTAATATTTGTCTCATTTTCATTGTAAAGCTTAATGTTCTTTCTATGTACATTTTACTCTGTATTGACATTGTTGAGCATGTAAAGTTGAGGAGTAACAAAATTCTTAAGTGATTAACGCCACTTATTTTTGTCAGAAGTACTTTAAAACTGACTTGAAGGTAACTGACATTGAAGCACAAAAGTAAGTGCACTTGCTTAAATAAATCCTGCACCAAACATATTTACTTGTATTGGGTAGGCCTAGAAGTACATTTTCAGAATATTGTGTGCCATCCTCTTACTCACAACCAAGAAGTTATAGACTTTGAAAAGTACAAAGCTACTTTTTGACCAATACCTTTAACTTAAAGCCTTTGTCGTCCTGATCACAGGGCACCCCGCAATCTTGACACCCAAGAACTTTACCTCAACAGAATGCCCACAGTTCATTGAGTCAGAGATGGTGTTAATCCTCAGTTTCATGAGGCGATGTGTCCCAAGTAAAGGTCTACCCAATGTATCAAAATATACAAAATACAGTCAATTAAGTAAAAGGGCCCACTCAATAACAGAGTTCTAGATCTGCTGAGAGTTTGAGTTTTATTACAAAAATCGGAAAGGTTAGGTACAGGATAATTGCCTTGAAAGCTCTCAGCAAATAGAACATTACAGAGAAGTGCAAAAGAAAAAAGTATATTAAGTCCCAAGTGGGGAGCAAAATAAAAAGATGGACATCATCAATATGCCACAAGAAAAGTCTCTGGCTCAACCCCAGTTCCTAGGGTTTATATACATTATTTTTGCATAGGAAATCACAAACCCTGGACAATCATCGTGGTATGACTATGTTACATTCTCTGCAAATAAGAGCATAGTGTTATTAAGCTTCATATTGTCTTAGCGCTTAAGCATTACACCACTACATAAATATTGATTCTGTCCACTCCGTGCTATCCAGAGATAGTTGAACAAATAAGATACATGAACAACAGCAAGCTATTATGACTGAATAGGGTGCATTGAGTTAGCGGAAGGACCCTGGTACAATTTACAGTTTTGTGACCGAGCTGGGCACAGCAAGAACAGCAAAAACAATGATACGGGAAAGAAACAATTGTGACTCTGTTTGACCATGTGCTGCAGAAATAAACTATGAAATGGGCAGGGGGAATACAAGGGAGAAAATAAGTATATAAACCATGGCTGGTGTGCCCAACTGATGCCTAGTTAACACGGGTAAAAAACATACATCATTAGAAACGTGTTTTAAAGACAATGGTACTATATCACTGTGTACATGTGTAATCAAATTTAAAACCACATTCTGCTCTCGTTAATAATGCACAAAAACATGAATGCAGAAGTCCATTGAAGGCCTACTTCTTCAGTGTGACATTGTCATCTGTAGTCCTATCTCTATCTCCCTGTTTCTTAATCAGTGAAGGCCGAAACATGCACAACTAGAAACAGATACTGTGCTTGCATGACACAAGTCCCTCTTCTACCTCCGTATTGTACTCCACTCAAATCTAAAGTATAAGATGCCAAAGCTGTGGTCACAGCTGATGCCTTTTCCAAATTACTCTATTTTGTGAAATAACTCCCACACATGCCTTTTTTCAGAACTGACATATTAATAGAAGGGCTTACTGCTCTGTCCTACATCGTAGCCAATTTGGATTACCTCTTTCCATTAATAAGTTAATCATCCATGTTACTAACTCCTTAATCTATCAACTCTGCAAACTAGCCTTGGCCAAACAGAAATCAAAAACAGAACCAAAATGCAGCTTTGTGCATATTCAGCCAAGACCTCCCCTGCTGCTTTAAAAATAGAACACCTAATCCTGTTAGTCCTGTCTGAATACCATCTGAAACTACTCAGTCATCCAAGCAAGACTCATACATTTTGAGAGCAGTGGTTCTAATTTTCTAAAAAAGGCTGTCTAGTTCTTCAACATGAATTCAATTAAATTTTGTGTTTCTGATGCAAGAAGCCTGCATGCCTGTGCTCACAACTGCAGAGGCACGCAGTATCATTATATATGTTGTGAGGATTGTAGTGTATGTGGTTGTGAGACCTCACCATGTAATACACTCACAAAACCATCTTGGTTGAATCTAGTCAGGCTAGTTTGTAAAACCTCCTGCTCAAGCCAGTGTAGCTGTGGCTTCAAGCAGCAAGGGTTAAACAAAGGAACTAGTGTAAAACATTTAGAAACACCAGATAACATAATAAGAAAGTCACACAACTCAAGAGAAATCTGACACCAATTTATAAAAATATATTTTTTTTAAATGAATTTTTAGACATCAAAAGGAGCAAAATCCACTCTAGGGTTGTGGAGATATAAATTTTTAAGTCAAACGTAAACCTCAGCTTTTGAGTACAAAGTGCAAGCAAAAGAATATGATGCTGCTGAAAAGGGATTTCTTAAGCGCATAGCTACGCAAAAGAGTGTCCCGGAGCGGTGTGTTGTGTAAGGGAAAGAAGAGAAAGCATTGTAGGCTACTCAGCAAAAAGCCACGTTTTAAGTTTTTTTCCATAAGGATCCTTCATCTACCTTATGGCGATGATCCAACGGGAGCGTATTCCAGCCCACCAGCTCCAGCAGGGAAAAGGACCACACTCCGGCTTTAGCAAGACAGGCACTTGGAACCGCAGCCAGATAGTTATTTGAGGAACACAGGTTTTTCTGAGGAGTATAGCCAAGAGTCCTGGAAGGTGATAGCCAGGCCCAGAATGATAAAGAGCTCCATGCATCAAGAGAAGGGTTTTAAATAGACTACACTTTTTCATGGAATGCCAATTTCACAGATGTGGGGAGACAAGCTCCCATCTAGGGAGGCTGAGAACAAGCGGAGCAGCTGCATACTGGACCATTTGTAGCTTCCTTACCAAATACTGTGGCAGGCCAGCATGTAGAGCATTGGCAGGCCAGCATGTAGAGCATTGGCATAGTCCAGCCTGGATATGATCAAGGGCAGAACCCCTGTGAGCCTAACTGGAACTGAGAGGAAGTGCAAAACTTTCTTTGCCATACACAGAATATAAAAACATATGCCTACTACCATTTTGACTTCGTTATGAAAAGACATATGTTTATCAGATTTGAACATCAATTTTTTTTTTTTACTGCTTCAACTTGCACTTTGGACGGGGAGACCCCTTCCGGCCAGTGAACGTCCATGGTAAGGTTAATAGAGTGTCCAATGCTGAGAACCACAGTCTTTTGGGTATTGCACTTAAGTTGGTTGAGATTCATCCAACTAAAGACAGCAGAGAAACAGGTTTTGATAGCATCCAGATCTATTGGCTCGCCTTTCCCAAAGGAAAATGCAATCTGAATGTCATCAGCATATGAGATTATCTTGGCCCCAGAGGCTCGACCAAGTCACGAAAGGGAGTCATTTAAACACTGAACATTGTGGGGCTAAGGGCCGATCCCTGAGATACCCCTACTGATACACTTCTGCTGCCTGAAGAATAAAAGGTTAGCCAAACTTTATCCTTTTTGTGGTATTCCAACAATCTGTTCTGAACAGCTTGCAAGTTGTCCAGAATGCCGCCACAAGACTTCACTTTTCCCTTCCTAAATTCACTCCCTAAATTCAGCTCTGCATCCCATCTTCTGGTTAAGCTTCACTGGCTACCTATTGGAAAGAGCACTAAATTGAAGGCTATGTGCCTCTCCCACAAAATCTTGTATAAGCAAGGATTACCCAGCCTAGCCACCCTGATGAATTTCTACAGGCCCCCTATAGCACTCGGCGTCACTGATTTAAACCTGGCCTGCACCCCTGGTATAGCAGAGCCAGAATGGGAGGCTGTTCCTTTTGTGTCTTAGCCCCAGTCTTATGGAAGACTTTGCCACCCAACCTCAGGAAGTTTCAAGATCACTTACAATTCTGAAAACAGCTGAAAATCTGGCTGTTTTCCAGCTTAGATGACACTTTCACTTGGTGTCTTGCTGCCATATCATACCTGTGACTAGCACCAGGAGGCACCTTCTGGGGCAGCCGTGTGCTTTAGAAATCATTTTAACATGACATAACTTCGTGACCCATGTCTTCAAGGAAGGATTTCAACCAGTTCCAGGCATTGTCTCTAATGCCTATTGTTGGAAATGGTCCTTTTTGCAGGGTTATTCCCAAACCTTTTGCCCCTGACCTCCTATTTTTGACTGTATTCTGCATTTTGTTTTTGCTGGCTTTAGGACTCTGGGCACTTTACCACTGCTGACCAGAGCTAAAGTGCAAGTGTTCTCTGTCTAAATTGCTTTGGCAATTGGTTTCTCCATGATTGGCATATTTAATGTACTAGTAAGTCCCTACTAAAGTGCATTAGGTGTGCCCAGGGCCTGTAAATCAAACGCTATGAATGGGGCTGCAACCCTGAGTGTGACACCCACATGAGTAGTAAGTGTAATGTAAGTTTGAAAATGCCACTTTTAGATAGTCACACAAAGGGAGCTGAAGTGTGCCCTGCTTATCTTGATGACCCATCACCAGGATGATGGTCTTCCTTAGCTACAGTGGTGGGAGCAGCTGACACCTGCACCTTTAATAGGGCTGTGCCTGTCCTGACAAAAAGCAGTCTCTAACCCCCGGACTGTGTCTGGGCCAGGGCAGGAAAGGGCAGGGTCTTGTGCTCTGCAGAGACTTCTCTTTAAATTTTGCCTACTCCAAAGACCAAAATGTATAGGTACTGGACCTCTGACGCCACATAGTTAGAACACTTCTGGACTGAGGACATTCTGCCAGGACGAAGAGCTTGATGCTGTAGGAGGGACTGCATGCCTGATGCTTCTGTCCTGGGAGTAAAAGGACTGGACTTTGCTTTCTACATCCTGCTTTCCAAGGTTCTTCAAGGGCTTAAACTGAGCTTTCCTCCTGTTACATCAGAGACTTCATCTGCCAGTGCCTGGACTCTTCTGCTGAGTCCTGACTTGCCAAGTGGTGCCTACTCCAGTCCCTAGGCCCTTGGAAGTGTAAGATGGTTACCTGAAGGCGACAATCCACACACCAATGCTCTGCAGCTGAAAAATCGACGCATCGTCTACAGAATCAACGGAGTACCTGCCTCGCGGTTAAAAAGTCAACGCAGCAGCTGCAGAATGGACGCAGTGCCTGTTTCACCATCATTGCGTCTGACAGCACGTTTTCCATGCATCGTTCATGGGGATCAATTTCTCATGGATCCCACACCGCAGTAAGGAACCAAGACTGTGTGTCGGGAAATCAATGCATCACCTTTCCTGTGAGGAAAACGTTGACGCATCCACCTCCCCTTCCAGTAAGGAACTGACACATTGCCTCACCTGCAGGAAAGAAGTGACGCATCACCTCCCTTACACATTTGCTTTTTCAGCACCTCACCTCATTTAAACCTTTAGAAAGTGAAATCTTGGGGGCGTGGCTTGGGCCCAAGCAAGATGGTGGCTTAACCGGGCTGCTCTGCTCCCATCCCTGCATCCTTAGCACTCTGGCTCATATTTAGGGCACCAAACAACCTAAGCACTGATGCAAATGACTGTTATAGCAAAGGAGATTGCCATAGAGCAAGGAGGTGCCTCTGCATGCCAAGACTGACCCAGATTGCGCCCGGCCCTCGTGTACATCGTAGGAGACAACATGGCGGTTCCCAGCAGCATTTGCCTGCTCCGCTCATAGCAGAGCAATCAAGATTCCTTGCTGAAACTCGCAACCAGCTTTTGTAAGTGGTACATAGCCCATACAGCCCATGCCTCATACAGCCAATGCTTCGCTACATGATTTACCCTCTATAACTGGTATTGGAGAAGCCACCTACAGCGTTGGTGCAGGTTCGTTTCTGTCTTACTCCACTCCTGCTTCTTTACCAACAGCGAGGAAGGAAACAGCGAGGCCTGGCGATGTACTTTGAGCGCTCGGTTAATCATAGCACAGTCATATGGGAGCACCTAATCCCCCTTTGGGGCTTATAAAAAACAGAATACATGACTATTGCATCAAATACAGCCTCACCCACATCTATGGCAGGAGGGGGCACCAACTACTTGAATGGCACAGGGGCACATACCGGATATGGCAAGTTAGACTAAGGTGCTCTTTTATTGCTATTCAGGGGGACGCCCAACACAGCAATGAGGCAGTCCATGGTGTGGAACCAGCGTATGCCACTTAATCGGTCAAACCACGAGTACTATGGCCTGTACTCTATGACCAGTGGTGATCCCAGATATAAATTCTGTGCTAGCTGCTGGACCCCTATCTGTCTAGGTTGTGAACCACACATTGGAAATGAATGTTGATGGCCCCACATGTGGCCTTACCTACGATATCCTGGATCAGTTTTTGCCAAGTCTTGATGTGCGAGCTAAATTATAACAGCAAGTGATGACTACCCAAAGGAGAAAAAAAAGATGGCGTCCTCACCTGCAGTGGCTGCCTGAATAGCGCTACCATCATAAATTTGATACCACTGTAAACAGCAACAAACATACATCGGAACAAGACCCTACCAGCTATTATAGCATGCAATAATTGCCGTATGCTCCAAACGTCTGCGTAATGGCTGAACACAGGAGTAAGGAACCCAAAAACCCAGAGAAGGCAATTCCTCATTAAAGCAGACTAAAGGGGATCTGCTGCTCCCAGATTCCCCTGTGAAATCAAAAACATACTTAAGCATTTATATGGACATGATATTGCAGCGCCTCAATACTTTACACAAACTTGCACAAAGCAAAAGTGCTAACACGGATGCTTTGGACCTTGACATCCAAGCACTAAAGAACGACTTTAAGAACATGTCAAACAAGAGCTCAGAAGCAGAAACCAGAATTAGTGTACTAAAAGATGCTACATAAAATTAGAAATCCAAATTAGACTCAGCCCTCAAGAGGATTGGATTCCTTATGAAGCACATGATTAAATTGGAAGATCAAAATAGCAGAGGCAATCTGCACATTTTAGGAATACCAGAAAAAGTAGATGACACCAACTCATGTGTCGAGTTTTTGCAAGCCTGGCTACCCCGTGTTCTGGGAATCAAATTCAACAGAGAATTTGAAATTGAACGTTCACATTATGTACCGATGGGAAAACCTTGTTCTAACACTCCTAACCCATGTCCTAGGGCAATACCATCACTCCGAAATCATTCTTGCTCACATGAGGAAGGCTCAGCATATTGTTTGGAATGATTTCAAAATCAACATTGTGCAGGACTACTCAAAAAGCCCTGTTGCAACTATAAAAAGCTTCATAGCCCTACCCCCTTCCCTGAGAGAACACAATATACCCTATGGATTCACAGAACCAGCAAAATTTAGGATTGTTTATCATGCAGTACTCTGATCTTCACGGATCCACAAAAATGTCTTGACTCTTACATCCCATCAGACAGGAACAATTAGTAATCTTCTATAATGTACTCCTTATAATCCTGGTGTGTCTGAACGATGGGCTCATTACGTTGCACCATGTCCACCACTGCACCAGGATACTGCTTCTTCACCTTGCCATCTCTGATCTTGTCGGCCCTCGAAGTATCCGACCTGCAGACCAAATCCTACACCTGATTCAGCTCGGTAGGTTACGGAAGACCACTGTACTCTGTTTGTATAATTGTTATTGATTAGCTGCTAATGCCAGACCCTTAGACTATTACTAAGGCTCAATACAGTATGCTGGCCTCCTGATTATGCAACCTTATAAGAGATTTCACTATTGCTGTTTGCATCAGCCGATCGACCTGTTATTAAAAACCTCACAACTCTAGGTAATGAGTATTAGCATATCCACATCTACTCTGAATGCATTGGTTCTCATTGAGACATGTTTTTTTGGCATACCTCTAAAAGTATGCTTATGGTGACTTTACATCTCTCTTGCCTTACGATTTATGATACTCTCCATGATATGTATCCCATTATGTTAATGTGGTTATCCTTGCTGTTGATAATCTACACATGGAAATTACCTGTTACATGGAGCATTAAGTTTGATGTATATAGTTGATTTCTATGTTGACCTTTGGCATCACGTTGAAGACCTTCCCTAATGATACACCTACTGTCCTCCTCTGTATTCTCCTAAAAACGTTTCTTTAGTTCAGGATGTCCACTTCATTGGAATCCTTCAATACATCATGCTGTCAATTCACCATCAATCCCACCCAGACGCTTGACTTTTTCTCTCAGCCTTTGCCCTGATTCTGCCTGTTAAGACACCTGCATTTAACACAACTGAACCACATATGTGTAAATTCTACTCCTTAGAGCAGTATGTCCAGGAGAACATTAGTCTACCCTAAATTCTACATGTGAGCATTCAATTTTATTGCATTCCTTACCACAGCCTTAATTTAGCTGGGGTCTTCTCTAGCGAGATGCCAGAGTTTTAGCTTCGGTTACTACACTCCTTGCAAGGCTGGGTAGCCTCCAAGCTAGATTGGGACAGGCCAACCCGTGGCCCAGTGTGTCCTGGTTAGAACATGGGTGAGAGAATGTGTCTTGCGCGCATTCCATGGATGGGGTGGAGGATGGGTAACGTGGGGTTGCGTTGTTTTTCTTGATTTTGTTAATTTATTTGCTGCTGTTATGGTAAATGTGGTTACATTGGTCTTTCCTCTTCTCTCTGCCACTCTAATCTCACATCCTTCTCATCTCTCCCCTGGTATTCTTTATTCTCATGACTGGCTACCTGAGCAACTTGCTTTTACACATCCTTCAACATCAGCACCAGACACACTCTGGGACACTGGACCTACCATTATTTAAGGTCCACCATGGAGGTGCACACACAACAAGAAGTCTCACAACACCTCTTACCGTCGGCGCAACAGAAAATTCAGTCCTCTGATACCATCCACTTATGACTTTATAAACCCCAAATTACACTAAACATGAAGGTGGTGAATAAGCCAGTTAAATGCAGAGGTATAGTTGATTATGGTAATAAATTGAAAGGGGACATTATCCTCTTACAAGACGCACATGAAATCCACCATGATGCTAAATTTTACAGCCCATGGATTGCTGACACAGGTATCTCTCCGGCCCCACAGAAGAAACATGGGTTGATCAAGCTGGTCTAAAACAAATCAGGTATATCAGTTATTTTACATACTCGTGATCAATTAGGTAGGTGGCTTGTCTCTAAAATGACAACAAATGAGCTGGAGTTCTTTGTGGTAAACATCTGTGCTCAAATGACAATGCATTTGAATTTTGGAGAGGTTTCACTTCTCCCAATCACCTAAAATTGAACCCATCGTGATCTCCGACCACACTTTTGCTTCAATCCAATTAATACTTAACAACCCCACACCACCTCCTTGCCACTGACGTCTCAATGACACTCTCCTCAATGATCCCTCTAGCCTAAAAGAGGTTGAAAAAACCATAGAAAACTTTCTCAAGGGCATTCTTCCAAATGACACATCCTCCATAATCCGCTGGGAGGCACTCAAATCAACACTGAGAGGGAAGTTGATCCAAATAGCCTCTTTAAAAATAAAAATATTGCTAATCAACTCAAGGACTTGAAACGCCTTATTCTGTTAAATGTAAATTAATGTGGTTGTTTCCAACCATAAAGTGCATAGGTTAAACATAACAAACAAACAAAATCACATTTTCCCACCATAAAGTGCATCAGTTTAAACATAAACACCTTAAAAGGCATTTTTGCGACAAACGATTTATTGCATTCAGCCCTAAAAAGTGTTGATCAAACATGGATAAGCTTAAAATTACTTTTTATGGCCTGCTGTAAAGTGTTTATAGTAAAAAAGAAAAACGAGCTTAAAATCTCCATTTAAACTTTAGGTGCCTATTTGTTAAAATTGCGAACCTGTCGTGCTGTTGATTAATTAAAATTAACTCAGTATTTTGAGACCAGAGTTGTTGGCTAGAGCTTTACCGGGTTTGTTATTGGCCAGAGTTGTTGGCTAGAGCTTTACCGGGTTTGTTATTGGCCAGAGTTGTTGGCTAGAGCTTTACCGGGTTTGTTATTGGCCAGAGTTGTTGGCTATTTTTGTGGACCGCCAGCTCCCGACTCTGTTTCTCGTTTTACATCTTTGTTTGTGGTAACTGTGCACATGCCTATGAGATGTGTTGCCAAGGATGTGTTGGTGAGAGACTAGTCACTGAGTCTTTGGATTTCGAATGTAACGTTCTATTCAAAAACGTAAACAGAAGCTCAGACATTCTAAAGGCTCCTCACTCCTTCCCAAATTACGCTCAGAACAATATGAATACAATACAATACTGAGTCTGACATCCCAAAAGTGGATGGATGTAATCAAAGTGAGCAGGCTTTGTAACAATAACAAACCCGGTAAAGCTCTAGGTAACTATCTAAAATAGGAGGAATTATACCATTATAACGCAGCCTCTTTTCGCTTGAAAATTAATGAATTTCTCAACTCTTATGAACGCCCCCGGCTATCAATGCAAGATTCTTTAGCTCAACAAATCCATCGCAGGAAAAGAGATATCAGCGCCCATAGGTTCCCTCAAAATTGGGAAGGCTGGTGGCCCAGATGGCTACACAGCCAAATGTTATAAATTGCTCTCTAACAAGGTGATAGATCCCTTCCTCACGGTGTTCCACTAATATGCCTCCACAGTCCTTATATCAGGGTCCGCCAGTGAAGCTACCATTGTAGTGATACCTAAAGAAGGGAAAGACCATCTCAATGTTAAAAAATATAGCCTGATCTCTCTTATTAATATTGACTATAACATTTACGCAAAAAGTGTTGCTCATCAACTCAAATTGGTAATCCAACAATTAAACCTAAATTCACAAACTGACTTCCTCAAAGGCAAACTCGCAACAGACACCATCTGAACATTCTGCCACGTCCTGGACTAACTAATACACTCCCCAATGGCGGCCTTGGCTCTTTACGCAGAGAAGGCATTTGACAAGGTTTCCTGGCCTTTTCTATGTGCTACTCTACACAAATCCCATCTTGGCGAGGACTTCATACAGATGATTATGGCTCTCTACTTGAACCTGAAATTTAAGATTGAGGGTTAATGGTGATCTATCCAACTCCTTTAATTTCTCACAAGGCACTCGCCAAAGTTGCCTGTTGTCCTCCCTACTCTTTCTCTTGGTAATTGAACCCCTGCTCTCAGCTTTCAGAGATAACGCTGCAATCACAGGTATCTGCCTCAGCACAACCATTTAGTGGCTGCTTATGCTGATGATGTCTTATTATTCACTGAGAACGCTTCCCAGTCCATCCCAATAATAGTTTCTGGGATAGGTAGATACTCGCAGGTACCGGGGTATTCCCTCAATAAAGATAAAACAGAAGTATTCTCACTGAATTTACACTGTACACCCGCAGTTATCAGTAATCTTGGGCTAAAATGGCAACCGACAGCCAATAAATATTTGGGAATTAGTTCTCCTCTGACCTCAATCAGTTGTTCTCAAGGAACAAAAACTTTACTCAAAATCAAAGATCTTCTCACCACATGGTCCCCAAAAAACATCAAGTGGTGGCATTGTGTGAGTACGGTAAAAAGGATGGTAGCACCTCAGATTAATTTAATCTCCATCATGCTCCCAGTGTCATTATCCTTCTCCTTTTTCAAGGCAGTGGATATTGCCATCTCTGACCTCATTTGGAAAAAGAAAAAAGCATGAATCTAAATGAAATATTTGAAGAGAAATAAATGTGGCCATGGTATAAATATCCCAGATTACCCCTTAAATCAAAGAGCATTCCTGATTTCCCAAGGCTCCTGGGGTTGAGACCGCTTGAACCAAATCCACCTGCATGGCTCAATGTTGAGTCTGGTCTTACCGCACCCGTACCCCTTAGCTCCATTCTCACCATTCACAATCTGTTGAAGTTCCTGTTAGAACACTCCAGACAAATCTGTACACGACGTCCTCACTTCTCCTACTCGATAAATGCCTAACAAACCAATTACAGGGCTCGATCATTGCCTCCTTATGATTTAACCGTAAGATTAAACTCAATGGGAAGACCCTATTATGGACCACCTGGGCCAATAAAGGAATAAACTCTTTACATAATCTAGGTTCATGATCCAATCCTATTCCCTTCTCTACTCTACAAACAAACTTCAGTTTACCTAATATTGACTCCTGCATATTTTTATGTATCAGAGATATACTAAGTAAACTGAAACCCCCGCATGAACCAGATGTCCCACCCTGTTAAACACCCTCAAAAAGAGAGGCCAAAAGGCTTCCCTCCTATATAAACTCCTCAGTACATACAATGGAGAATCCTTGAGATTATTTATTTAAAAAATGGGATTCATACATCCATTTGCCCAACACCTTACACCTTAATAAAACAACTTGGCAAAAGTTCTGGAAATCCTCTGTGGACTCCAAAATCACTCCTGCCATAGCACAAGCCAAGTTCTGGTCTGTTCATAAAATTTACTGGACCCCAGCTATACTACACAAACTTGGACTAAAGGACTCTCCCTCATGCTGGGGAAGACACAAGGGATCTTCTTTCACATGCTTTTCACATGCAAGATGACATTCTCATTTTGGACGAAAATCCAGGATCTACCATTTCATCACAGAAAGATTCCAATGGAAATTGACTTTCTCACAGCTGCCCCAGGTTTCCATTCTAATCCCCATGTTCCGACCTTAGACTCACATATCCTTGGTGGACCTCCTCCTATCCCTTGGAAGAAAAACAGTTCTCTCTGATTGAAAATCAACATCTGTCACTGCCTATGATAAGTGGTGGAACCTATTATGCTCAATGAGGAGCGCTGATAGCACACCATATTCTAATTTCCCTGGCTCCTCGAACCCAAAGTGCCTTTGGGATGCACTCGATAAATACTTTCAGGAGAACAAACCCCCTTGATACAATCCACCACTCCCTCCACCCCCCCCCCCCCACAACAACTAGGGTTTAGCCCGGTGTTACATCATGTAGATAGACTATATCAGCCAAGCGTAGCCATCCTTTCCTTTCCTTCCTTAATCTCCTTATCTCTCTCCCTCCCTTTTGCTCTATTTCTGTTTACCTCAATCGTTATTTCTTTTTTTCTTTGGATCAATGATCTCGACACTGCAGTGCACTCTATTTGGATGTATGGTTCTGTCGGGACTGTATCAGCCCTGAGACCCATCACCGGCCAGGCACAATTACAGTCATTACTGTTTATCTCTTCTTTTTTTTCTCTTTCTCATCACTTGTAACAGGAATTACCTTGCAACCATTGTGTAAGATAAACACAGTATTATGTGATGTACCGTTGTATTGCTCTTTCCGTTACCTTTCTTGAGGAAGACTGGAGTGTACTGCATATGCTTGTATTATCTTTTTTGTATTTATGTTCTTTCCCTGTGCATACAAATAATAAAACTACCTGAACTGAAAACAAAGTTATATCTTTGCTTCTGTTTGTTGGATTTTTGTCATTTTGGTCTTGTTGTGCATATTGGTTATTTTTCTAAACTGGTGTGGAGTACTTTTGTGGCATTTTCACTATAGTACTGTGTGTGTGTGTGTGTGTGTGTGTGTGTGTGTGTGTGTTTGTGTGTACAAATACTTTACACATTGCCTCTGTGATAAGCCTGACTGCTTGAGACAACTACGAAGGGGGTGGGCAGGGGTTATCTTAGCTGTGTGGCTCCCTTACTCTGACTAGAGTGAGGGTCCCTACTTGGAGAGGGCGCACACCAGATCCAACTAGATACTCCATTTCTGTCTTCTATCTCCTGAAAGCGGGCAAGCAGCCTGGAGTGCGGGACCATGTAAAATGCTACTGACAGGTCTGACAATACCAGGACAGCTTTTCCACCCGCTTCGATGGGGCCTTTAATCAGTTCAGAGACTTCCAAAGGGGGGGTCGCCGTACTGAACTTTTGCCTGAAACCTGACTGACTGGGGTGCAATAGCTTGTTTGCCTCAATATAATTATAGAGTTGTTAATTCACAAACTTTTCCAACAGTATCGATGGTGCAGGCAGTAGTGAGATGGGCCTATAATTGCCTGGGACATCGGGTCCACACTAGGATTTTTTGGAAGGGGTAGAATTTTAGCCTGCTCCCAGCAGGATGGAACCGTAGCTGTAGCCAAAGACTTATTAATCAATGAGTTTATAATAAGGTTAATGACGTCTACTCCCAGAGCTAGAACAGAGGGAGACCGGGATGAGAAGAGGATCCTGATTTAAAAGATTTAGGATTTTTGGTAACGGTAAAATTTGGAAACTTTTGAAACATTTTAAAAAGTTGTGTTTGGCTACTTTGGCCTGGGTTGGGCAATCAGTTCCAACAGGGAGAAGGTCAAGGGTGCCATTTAGGAGTATTTTGACAGATACTTGATCACCAACCCATGTCTTGAGTCCAATTTCACTTTAAGCAAGGACCACCTTAGACTTGAATTTAGTGGACCTGATGCTGGGGATACAGGATTCTGAGGGTGCTAAGAGATTGGGTGCTGTGTGGTTGACATGAATCTTCCTGGAGTTGTTCCCCAGTCCACGGTTTATGTGGAGTGAATTTGGCCGCAGGGGTCAATGTCCTTCAAAGTTCTTTTTGGTCCAACAGAATTCCAGTTATGGCTTAGCTACCGGTCTCCAGTTGCAGCAAGTCCAGCAGTAAACTTTGGTGTGGACTAGTGTCCATCTTTGGTAACCAATCTGCACTTTGATGACTCTCCCAGGTCTGCCAGACTCAGGTTCACCTTTTGAGCACTTGCACATTGGCGGTTAACTGCGATTCGGTCAAAGGAGCTACTAGCCAGTGAGAGAGGGATACTTCAGCTTTTATGGCCCTATTGCTGGACCAGGGAGTTGGCCGCCTGACTCTTGGAGTTAACCTTTTCTTTCTGGGGCTCACAAGTCTCTTTTCCATGACCAGGCACAGTCTTCTCTTTGCTAGACCAAAGAGCAGCAGGTCTAGTCCAATGGTTATGCAGCCTCTCTTTCCAGATCCAGGAGTCAGAAGAGCAGTCCTTTTTTGGTTCAGGGTACCAGAGGTGCCATATTCATGCCTAGAAAGTGCCTTGGGGGGATGAAGCGGTCACTAGCCATTTGCCTTCCAGGTTCCCTCCCGCTTATGACGACTTTGTTATGTGTGGCATCCTACCATTCCTGAAGTGCACTATTGTGCACTCTCTCAAGATGTCTGAACTCCTCTCTTGGTGTAGAGACCTTGGTAGCCCACCCTAAAGGTATGGCTACCCGTAGGCTACATACCCATGGAAAAAATTGTTAGGCAACTTGTTTCCCCTCTTTGTTCCTACCATCAGCCTGTCTGCCTGAACAAAGGGGCAGCCCCTTTTGAGTGTAGTGCCATTTGCCTATCAAAGGCAGCCTCTTCTTTGAAGCTCGCCTTTGGGACTACACCCTTTGTGGCTTCCTGTGAGAGGGATAGGTGACACTAACCTATGCAGTAGGCCTCTATTGTTCTTGGGCTGGCAAGCCGTTCACACGACTCCCCAGTAGGCCAGAAGGCCCTCTAGTGGCCAGCAAGAATGACCTCTGGATAAACTGGGCAACAGAGTGACAACTTTCTGAAAGTTGCTTTGCGTTAGCAGTAACAATACATTTGGCTTGGACATCAAGTTGGGTTTAATGCCACTATTAATTTGATGCTGTGACATAACAACCTTATTAGTCTCAATCAGAAGTAAGCCAGGATAAGGTTTCAGCCTGTTACTCTGTACTGGCCAGTGGGGCTACTAGCCTTTTCATCAGCAAAAAAAAGTCAGATTGAGTTTTGTTTTACTGTTAAGACATAAGGAAATATATGTACCACTTAATATAGAGCTCCTTGCCTTACAGCTTGATAGGCCTTCTTTAGGGGAGACATATATATATAGTTAAGTGAAGTGTGGGATTTGCTGTTGGTTTAAATGGCAAAGTCGAACTAGCAGTTTAAAACCGCTTTTTCAGCGTGCAGCGTCTTCTGGGAGCCTTTTTGTAGTTTATCACACTCAGGGTGGCATAATCAATGCCGCAGCCCTGAGTGGACACATTAACCTACAGAACCTGAGTACCTTTAGTACCATATGCTAGGGAGTTATAAGAATGTTAACTTATGCCAAATGAGGGTTCTTACTGAGGTCTTAACATTTCTTAATGTGAGAAGGGGGCCATAATTTAGCAAAGAGTTCAAGACTCACATCTTTAAAGAACATTACATCACAATGCAGTAACTCTTCACAAACCAGCCACCTCTCCTAGCACTCATTGACTTTATGCTTATCTTTGATCCTTCCGGCTGTGTACACGCTATATAAACACCATATACACACATACATAGCTCACAAGAGACAAACCTCGATTAGGTCTTTAAGCACCTTCTCACCCTCAACAATGATTTATGCCGCTGCATTTATTCATTTTTATTAGTTTAGAATGAGATGTTTAACGAAAATCAGAATGCAATCGGTTAAGGTTGTACAGAAAGGAAAATCACAAGTTAGTTTCCTGTGTAAATTCGTTGTAACATGTAATCTGTGGGGCAATAAAGTTTATTTATCATGCCAATTTCATGGTACTGTGGTAACAGTATGGAATTCTACCGTTGCACCATAATAACCTGTTAGTAGGACACATTTATTTAAACGGGCACGGCATATCACTCTGTCTGTCTGTCTATCTGTCTAAGTATCTGTATCTATCTTAATTACATGTTTTATTGCACAAAATGCAGTGGTATAAAAACATATTTCACAGGGATCCTCTTGTCTGTCTCATGACTTTTTGACTTAAATAAAATTATAAAATATATATCTAGGACATATACATCTAGAGGCCTTCAGGGAGCCTTTTGTCTTATGAGATATAAATCTCCAAGACTTCATCAGGGCTGAGCTAAAAATCGATAATTAATCAGTAATGGGACTCCTGAGCCATCCCAGGAATGGTCCGGACACTACGGGACGCCGCGCAATTATCTGAACGCGGTCTCCCGTCCTCTACTTTTTTCGTTTTGAATTAGGATTCTCGGTGGTACAGATTTCTCGACTATATTTCTACCTCTATCTATCCAAGGTACCACGAGTTTCAGATTCCTGGGATGGCTCAGGAGTCCCATTACTGATTAATTATCGATTTTTAGCTCAGCCCTGATGAAGTCTTGGAGATTTATATCTCATAAGACGAAACACGTGTTGGCGTTTTGTTACTTGATTACCTTTCGGATGCTATGGTCACGGATGTGTTGACCTTATTGATTGTTCTTCCATCACTGTGATGTAATCTATCTTTCGGCGTTTTGTTACCTGATTACGTTTCGGATGCTATGGTAACGGATGTGTTGACCTTAAGGACTGTTCTTTCATCACTGTGATGTATTCTGTCTTTCAAGAATAAATTGATGATTCCTTTTTTCACGATTTCCGGTCTCACAACGTAATTCTCGATCAGGATTCTATGGACACTAAACACATCTTATGTAATTGTTTTTGATTCATGAGTGCCTTGACTTCCAATTTATCAGTGTTTCCAACTGTACCGACGCCAAAATATTCTCAGGCTTTACCTTTTTCAGCTTAATAGTTGGGAGAAGAAAAATGAAATGTTTGGAAGCCAATATAGTCATCTTTAAATGAATTGTTTCCTGGGGCAACTATGGCGATTGTGTACGACTGGGCTTTCCTTACGAGGTCACTGTTTCCTGGAAAGGGTGCCATCTGGATTATTTTCTAAGGGTGCCACTGAATTGCGTGCTTCAGGCAGGCGCACCAACTTGTCTGGAAAGGGGACATGCCTGGCATGAACCTTCCTTTTGGTGTCCCTAGCTCGAAGGACCTGAAGATGTTTGATCAAGTTGAGCAGATCACCCAATTTCTCAGCACACATTGCTTGCATTGATCATCTTTTGTCAAACTCTATAATGAAAACCAATATGTGTAGAGCAGTAAATATAAACCAAACATCTTCATCTGTTTCCTTTTGCAGGTGCCGGTTGCGCATTGTTTTCGACAGCCAGGACATTACAAGAAGAAGTTCTGCAGCGTCTGCAGGAAGCACCTGGAAGAGAGCTCTGCGCTGCGGTGCGAAGGTACGCTTTACTGATAGGAGTGGTAGCACACAGCGCTACTCTGGCTCCGGGTGAATATTGTGAAAGGTGTCTGTTGCACTCATAATGCGACCTGTTCCCAGAGCAGGCGTTGAATTAGCAGTTCACTGAGCACTTTGTATAATAACTCGAACAGCCGCCCCCTGTTACATGGCTGAAGCTAAGTTAACCTCAATGGTCAAAGTCACAGTCATCAGACTTTCAGAGTCATTACTGAAGTCTAAACCACAAAGCACACTTAAATAGCAAAAGAAAATAGCACTCATCACAAAAGGTTTCTTTGCGTGTGTGATGTGAAAGTGTCACATTAGTAGGCAATTCATTTGGTGTTAATTTCTGTAGCAGTTCATTTATCAAGAAGGAAAACATCTTAGGCATTTCCCTTTTCTCTCAGAAAAATGGCTGGTGAGGTAACGAAAGTTGTGGGACACTGTCCAGTCTGCAGTACTAGTGGGAGAGCGCGGTGGTAAAATAAGGTATTTCAGAAAACAGAAACGGTATACAAACTGTTGTATTAGACAAAAAGTTACCACTAACATTTCTAGCCGGTAAGCCTTCAATACAAAACAAAATACATTAAATAAAATAAAGACCTTACAGCTGAATAAATAATCAAAATACCAATATGTTGTTATTAGTCAAGTGATGACATATGATTAAGGGGCAGTGCTTTTATTGTGCCACCACAGTGCTAATTGTGATACGTGCTGTTCAGATACCTTTATATGCAAACGAGACGAAGCGTTCGACATAAACCATAGGCTGCATTGATCATACAACATTACATTTGATCATTCCGTGGGAACCACACGGCGCCCATGGTTATAGACAGGTTTGTTTAACCGGGGCCATCTTCGGGACATGGTGAGAACACAGCCAAAAGGAAAGCAATCTACAAAAATGTATGTAGAAGACAGAAAACCGTAATTATGGGATGTAGGCATCAACTGGTCAGGATAGGATGCAAGGTGGCTAGCAGCCCAAGGAGAGACCTGGCTGTTTGAAAACAATCAGAAAAGAATCCAGGCACAAACAGGCCTGAGGGAAAGGAATGAGTCCATTGGTACTGCTGAGATGTAATCAGCCATCGGGAAGCAGACCAGTGCTCCAAAGCAGCCATGGCTGGTGGGGGTACTGGGGCAGGGGGCAGAGCAGAATCTGGTTAATGCCTCTGGCAGCCATACATACAGCTGTGGACAGCAAGCTAAGATGAAATGCAAAAAATGCCTCAGATCGGTAAAATGGAAATGCTATGTTACATTGAAGCTGGCAGGCAAACTGGCTGTGACCATAGGGAAGCATTAGGCAATGTGGTGGCCATGCAGTCGACTCGCAGACCCGGATCTTTCAAACCGAGCACTTCTGCCCCTTGCCTCCTGCATCGGAGGCTTGAAGGAACCACCTGAAACCAAAGAGCGCAATCCAACTTTGCCTGCACAACTATCATGAAATGTAAAACTTTACTGCATAATTCGTTGCATTGATCCTAGTACAGCCTGCAGCAACCCTGGAGTTTGTTAAATATTACTGATCAAAGACTAATGTTGCTGGGACTTGTCTGTTCCATGGGGGCAGTCTGTTATCTTTCTTTATTTGCTGTTTTCCCTTTTACATTTAAATATGATGTTCATAGGCCCCACATTGCCCTCAGACTTTGTTGACTGCCTTGCTTTCTTGTATGGCATTCCGTGTCACCATGGACATGTGAGGGATTTCCTCCATGCTGCAGCCTCTAGTGTTGTAGGGTTAAATTGCCAGGTTAAGTTAAAGTCCACAGGTTATTACGTGTTAAGTGTATGGTACTGTGGATGTCTTTCAATGTCACTTTCTCCATTGATCTGCTGGTATACTCCTTCCCAGTAAGCAAATGGAGATCTCGAAGTGAAAAGCCTTGTTTCACCAGCAGTCAGGAAATGTGTAGTGGACAGTATATAGCATTATTATATATTATTATTATAGTATATAACATTATTTTCACTATTTGAAAGATTCATTACTTTAATTTGCTTTTTCAAGAAATTGTACGTGCATATTTTGAAATTCAACATTCGTCTTTTGTAATGTATATTTTGATGTGTTCATGTACAGAACATATTATGTCTCCCAGGTCCCCCTCTCTTCAGGTTAATGGTAGAAGCACTACTCAACTTTAAGGAATAGCTTACTATATGGGATAGAGTACCCCTGCCATACATTATAAGGATATTGCAAGTCACCTACCAGTTCTTTGACCATATACAGGAAGGAGACCGAAGGCTGAATTCCTATATAAAGTCCCAACTCAGAGGTGCTTGAAAATGTCTTCATAATGTTCTGCAGGGAGACACCATCTTTCTTTCCATAAACTACTTAAATGTTTGGTTTTCTGCTCTTTAATATAAAAACGATAGTATGATTGCAGACATGACAAATAAAATCAGAGTCTGTAGTATTAAATTAAACACGCAATATGGTATACGTAAAAAGGTGTTGAAACTTAAATCACAGTTCTGTTTTTCTTTTATTGGCCCTTCAGCGCAAAATAAAATAACAGTTGAGCATCAATTTCATTTTCTTATTACAGTGACAAAAGATGTCCCAACCTGACTGAAAAAAGAAAATGAGAGACATGTTTTTATACAAGGATTGCATTTTCCCATGTATTACATGAACCTTAAAATATATATTATAGTTTGTTTTATAATTCAGCTACTTAAAGTAACTTTACTCAAAAATATACTCCAAATTTATAATCCACAATTTAGACACATTTCTAATAGGTGTATGCAGTAAGTCCCATAAAGCATGGCAAAATAATTGAGGAATAGGATGTATGACCGAAATGCTCACATTCAGTAAAAGGGCATATATTTTTTAATACTATCTATTCTTTATGTTGAAAGTCACAATGTGCCTGACACCTAAATAACTTAGAAAAACCCTACATTTTTAGCCATAATTGGTACTGCTTGCTGAAATGGCCACTTTTTACATATTTCACAAACTTCTTCCATGCATGCACAAAGAGAAACTGTTTTTTATAACTTCCCTGACCTGCGCCTTATTTCTCCAGCAGTAAAAGTGCAGAAGATCCGCAGGCATAAGGTTACTTTGGATTTTCATAGTATTTGGTCTGTTGTGCAGACTTCACTTCTTGTACACTTCTTATCCCATTTCCAAAGCTTATTGCGCCAAATATGCAGAATCAGTGTCAGTATTAATTTGGAACTGCAGATAAGACATTGAAGACAATTATAAGTGCATATATTTTGCTTTCTCCTGTGCATTGCCTTAGAAACACCACCTTCCTCAACTAAGGGGTTGCGTACTATGGCAGAGAAATCTGCATTTCTGTCAAAGTTCCACAGTTGTAAGTTCCAGCTCTACATAACAAATTCAACAGAGGTTGCACGGTTTTCACATATAAATATACTGATGTAGTGGACATGGTTTCAGGATGTATCTCCATCTGAGCATAAAAGGTTGTCAACTTAGTTCAAGAGTAACATTATAGAGCAAGTTCACACAGAAAAGGCAAGGCAATCATTACCATACAACTTTATCTATTGGTACATATATACTGCCAATAGGTAGTTACAGTTAGGACCTAGTTTCCATAGGAAAAGCGTTTTTTGTTTTAATGATAACTTTGTCACAGTTTGAGGAATCTACAACATTTTTAAAACTAGTTTGCCACTCACTTTGGCTGCTTTGTTAAAAGTTTTGAGGTGATCAAAAGCAGGGGGCGAGAAAAATGGGGGGGGCCCAAAACGCATTTTCTCCATGCATTTTCCCATAGGGTCTTTAGACAGGACTACAGCAGTGTTCTACTGCAGCCTCCAAGACTGTTCTAAAGAACTAGAGCGCTAACAGTCCTACTTATGATAAATGTGTGGCACACCTGAAACCATCTTGATTGAATAAAACTGGTAACATTTTAAACACTTAATTTAGAAACAAACAAAATAAAGCAGTTCATTTTGTCATACAAATTATGGTTAGTGCTGTAGAAAGAAACATTAGGACACATTTTAAGTGAGTTCTAAAATATCTTCCTGTTGAACTTCCAGCAAGAGCAGCCCCTCAGTTTATTCCCTTGTGCTCTGCGGCTGCCTCCCAGAGTGTTCTAAAGAACAACTAGAGCGCTAACCGTCTATATGAGAAAAGTGTGGCACAACTGAAGCCATCTTGATTGAATCAATCTGGGAACACTTAAAACATTTCATTTAGAAAGGAACAACAAGAGGGGGTTCATTTTGTCATAGAAATGATGGTTTGTGGTTTAGAAAAAAATTAGGGCATGTTTTAAGTAAGCTCTCAAATATCTTCCTCTTCTGTTTCATTAAAACAAAACAATCTGACATGCAGACTGAAACATGCATTTTCAACACTGACCGCCAGTTAACTCACTGGTAATCAGCAGTGTTACCACAGCGTTCTAATGGCCAAGTAGATGCTAAGATTCTGAATTTATGCCAAAAGTGTGGCACATCTGAACACCATCTTGATGGAATCAAAGTGGAAATCTAAGAGCATTTTCTAGCGAGGATGCTGCAGTAAAAGAGGAAAATCAGGAGCTTCATAACAAATAAGTCTCCCAAGATGGTCACCCGAGAAAACAGAGCCCAAATGTAGAACAACTACCACCCAAATGTATCCCATGTTTAGCCCAGTGACAGAAGTGTGCAAAACACTTAATTGTTTTGTTTACTTGCAGTTTTATATTGCGCCGACTTGACCCAAAGGTATCGGATTGCTTGACATGAGAATCAGTTACGTTGCACAAGGGCACATTCATTTTGGTTTTAGGCATGTGGAGATTCATTAATTTGCCCAGAATCACAGGATGTGGAGCTGATGCGAAACTCAAACCTGGTTCCTGAGTTTCAAAGTTTGCAACTCTGACCGTAATGCCACATCCTCTCCCAACTGGAACATATAATGAAGTGATCAAATGGATAAAAAAACAAAGATAGCAACTATAACTTTAAGTCATGCCTTAAGGTAACTATAACTCGCACCATTGCGATGCACTGCTAATTACCCCAGAGATTACATCACTCATGGCATCTTCTATGACATCATTGACAATATTACTGTGGCGTGCAGTAAAATTATTGATGAGAAAACTGTGCATGGCGAGGGCATAGTTGCCTTAGCACAGTAGTTATAGTTACTTGAAATAACTCTAACTATAAAAGTTGAATTTCTGTGATTCTGTGCATGTAAAATCTGAACATAACTATAATGCCCCTTGAGCCGTTATTTTTTTTAGTTTAAAAAAAAAAAAAAATCACTGAAAAACAACAAAGGTTACAGGGACGTTACAATTAGGTTCTGAATTTACACATACAAAATTCAGCAGTGATAGAGTTTTTTCAAGTAACTAAAACTCATGCCCTAAAGTGACTATAACTCACGCTTTCGCCATCACAGTGCGTTTCCTAAGGAAACATGGTCCTAACTATAACTGCTTACTGGCGACTGCCAGTAGGTTTTATAGATATATCTATCTATCTATCTATCTATCTATCTATCTATCTATCTATCTATCTATCTATCTATCTCTCTCTCTCTCTATATATATATATAGATATAGATATAGATATATATATATATATATATATATATATATATATATATATATAAGATATATAACCTACTGGTGGTCACCAGTACGTAGTTATAGTTTAGGACCATGTTTCCATTGAAAAAGCATTTTTTGACTTGTCTACATCTTTGGCACCGTTTGACGAATCTTCACTAACTTTTCCAAAAAGAGAGTACAGTTGATTCTTGTTGCACACAGAAAGTTTCTAGGTTATCCATCAAGTGGGGGCCAAATAAATGGGGGGGTAAAAAAAAAGTACATTTCCTGTGTTAATTGCCATAGAATTTTGAGCATAACCACAGCCCAAATTGCTGGACGGAATTACACCACATTTGACAATAAGGTAGCTTTCGATACGCAGATTACGTGTTCAGTTATGTGCTGGAAATCCGTTCTGTAGTTATTGAGAAATTTAAAGAAATCAAAATTTTGTATATCTGTGGCCGAGGCAACTTCACAAATAATAACAAGCTCCTGCAGAGATTTGCAGAGCTCTGATTGGCTGCCAACACTTCAACCAGGAAGTGTTGGCAGCCATCTTGGGACCCGAGTTCCACAAAAAAAGTTTTTAAAAAAAATAAGAAAAGGGGCCAGGGTAGAGACCCCCTCACCCCCTTAACTCTAGTGATGGAGACCCAGAAGGACCCTACCAGGGATAAAAAAAACACTTAAAAAAAAGAGAAAAACATGGGCAGCGATTTCGCGACATCCTTGCAAATTTGTAGGAAAAATTGAGAATTAAGAAATATTTAAGAAGCCCGGGGGTGGGCCCGATCCCAGGGATATGTAAAATTTAAGGTGGGAGTGTACGGGGCCCCCCCTCCTAGGGCAGTTTTATGCCCCGGGGACTTCCACCTCTGGGTTAAAATATTTATGTATGGGGGGTCCTGCATGCCTCCCCGCAGTCCCAGGGACAGCCACCTCCCTGGGGCCAATGTGACACTATATGCGGGGGCTGTGTGGCACCTCACGGGTCATACAATCAGTTTTGTGTATTAGGAGTGCACCCCCCGCAGCCCCGGGGGACTGCCATCTCTCTGGGGTTTTAGTCAAATACAATGCAGGGGGATCGTGCCTCCTCAGCCCCCTCCCCCAAACAACCCCGGGAGCCACCACCTCCCTGGGGCTTTACCGAAATACAAAGCAGTGGGCTGCGTGGCCTGCCACAGCCCCGGGGCTATTTTATGTTGGAGAGAGGCCATGTGGCCCCCCCACTAGAAGCCATAGATGGCCCAGGGGACCGCTGACCCCACCATGGCTGACTCCTGCTATGTCCTGGGGTGCCCACCCCCTGGACATAGCTGTTTGCTCTGACAGCTCCCACCAACTCACAGTAGACACTTCACTTTCTGCAAGTGAGAGCTGTCAAACAGCTGTCACTTGCAGAAGGGGAAGCTTTTATCTGTTTACCTGCACACAAATAAGTATGTGTTCTATTTAAAGCAGCTCCCTGCTTGTGGGAGCAGTGCTGGCTCCCGCAGGACATGGGGAGCCAGCTAGGGCCATGGAGGCCTTCAGGCTCTCCCTGCGGTCTTGTCACTCTCTCTCTCTCTCTCTCTCTCTTTCATCCAATAAAGGGATGGAAGAGAGAGATCATTTGTTATTGGAATGGTATCTTCATACAGTGACTTCAAAGAGTCAGAGTTGCAAGATGTTTGATTAAAATGTTATAGTTATGTTTAGATGCAGAGCAGAACAGAGTCACTTGTGGTCTAATGGTCAAGGTCTTGTGCGGTCACTCAGTTGGCTGAGGGTTCAAATCCTAGTATCGCTTGGCAGTGTGTCTGTTTATTTTCTAGTGTTTTGATTGTTAACCGTTCCTAGTAATGGAACATTGAAGACTTTTCCTCCTCAAAATCTGTGGGTTGAATGTCATAGTTAAGTCTGGACACTGCATAGTAAGGAGTCACATGTAGCATAGTGGTTAAGGTCTCAGAATTGATCACTAAAGGTTAAGGGTTCTAGTCTTGGCAAGTCTGTGGTCATTTTGTGCTTTACTTCCTTTTCAACTATAAATGTTTAAGTTACATACTGAAAGGTGACGTCAGTCTTTTTTAATTGACAAAAACATTTTTTGAAGCCTAAATTTCTCTCTCTCTCATTTTCTCTCTCTCTGTCAGGGTTGGGTGGTTATGGGGGTTGGCCGCAGGGTGTGGCCGCAGGTCAGGCCCTGTGGCCAGCCCTCCCGTGGTAGGCCAAAGGCCCTGCGCGGTGCAAGCTTAGGTGGTTATAAGGGGTCGGCTGAAGGCCAGGCCCCGTGGCCAGCTGCTGCCGCGCAGTGTCGAAGGCTATGCATGACGTTGGTTAGATTTACGTATAGTAATGAAAATTAATTTGCTTTAAAAAAAATGCTATAGAAATTCACTGATAAAAAACAAAGGTTACAGGGATGTTCTAGTTGGAAATAGAATTTTTTAAAAACATAGAAATTCACTTAAAAACCAAAGGTTACAGGGACGTTATATTTAGGCCCACATTTTAAATGTACAGAACCATAGAAATTCACCTGTTATAGTTACTTGAGATAACTTTAACTATAACGCGTGCCCTAAGGAAACTATAACTCGCGCCCTTGCCATGCACAGCTAGTTAGCCCACAAATTACGCCACTCATATCTTTGATAAGGTCATTGATAATGTCAATGTAATATTTGCATTGACATTTTATGACAAAATAACTGTATGGTGGGTGCGCGAGTTATAGTTACCTTAGGGCATGAGTTATAGTTACTTGAGATAACTCCAAGTATACATTTAAAATGTGAGCCAACAATAATGTCCCTGTAACCTTGTTTTTTTAACTGTTTTTATTGAGTTTTAGTAAAGTAAACCAACAAGAACATACATACAGTACAGATAATAACAAGACAATACATCATTACTACAGAGGGGCATCAGAGGGCCATGTATCACCGGAATCAAGTCCTGTATGAGGCACAACCACAGTACAGACATAGCCCACAGTCCCTCCATCTCTACCCAAGACATTGTGAGACCAGTCATTAAATAGCTTATGCATATAGGAACGTGTCGACACCATAGTTGGCCACCCCCTGTGCAGAGGATTCAGCGAATGCCCCCAACCCCTCGTCCCCGATGCTACTTCCAGATCCCGTGTCCTCCCCACCAGTGAACCGTTCCAACAAAGTCCCCCAAGCTGATACATCAACGAGTGCCTTCTCATCTCTTCTTGTCAAGCGCATATGCTGCTCCTCAGCTACACCCCATTCCAGCAGATCCCTTAGCCAGCTAGAGACCACCGGGGTCCGGGAGCTCATCCATCTGATTGCTACTCCACGCTTGGCAAGCACCAGCGCAAGCTGTGGCAATTTGTATGGAACCCCCTGACCGCACAGCCTCCGCACTACTCCGAAAACACAGGTCAACGGCAGAGCCCTCACCTCAAACCCGTGGCCTCCTCAGTTGCTGCTACCACTTCCTGCCAAAAGTCATACACTGGCCCACAGGTCCAAGCCAAATGAAGGAAGGAAGCACCAAGCTCACCACACCTCGGACAGCACACTCTACGGTTCGGGTCAATCCTGTTTAGCCGACGGGGAGTGAAATAAGTTCTAAGCACAAAATTAAAATGTAGCAGCTTAAACCTGTGGTTGCAGGACACAGTACGCACCAAAGAAAGAGCCAAATCCCAATCAGCATCTGCTATGGGCTCCCCCAAGTCTGACTCTCAAGCCTTACACCCCACACTGACCACGCCTGGTTGGTCCACCTGCAGTGCCTTGTAGAACTGAGCAATCAAATGAGTTCCATTGCCCTAATTAATCAGACTGTTCATCACCGATGAGGCTTCAGGGGCGACCGGAAAACTACTCCAAATCTCACGTGCTACATTCTCAATTTTCATGTATTTTAGAAATTGTCCAGGACCCAGATCAAACGCATCTTGGGCGTCAGTAAAAGAGAAAAAAACTCCATTAGAGTAGCGGTCCCCCACCATCTCAAAACCTCCACGCCTCGACCAACATTAGCCTCTCCATATCCCGAAATGGGGCCAAGTCCCACAACTTAATTTCCCTATCAGAAGGGGCTCGTCTGAGTACATGCTTAACTACCTGCTCCCAAACCCCAGTGGTAGTCCTGATCAGGTAGGGGGCAGCAGCAGGGTCAGATCTACCCCCGACATCAGTATGTGCACCAATGACCGCCCGTCACACAGTCCTGCATACAGCCTCTTCTCCCAGTTATCAGTGTCCGTCAATCACATGGCAGCATTTTGCAAATGTGCTGTGTCATAGTAGTGTCTGATATTGGGTATTGCCAACCCTCCCCTTCAAGGTCATTCTGCAGCACCACCCCACTGCGCCTACCGGCCCACACCAGAGAGATCAACAGACTATCCAAACTACGAAAGAGCCGGGTAGCCAATGGAAACAGAGTTCTGAACCAAGTATAGGCACTGTGGAAAGAACACCATTTTAGCCACTGCAGCCCTGCCCATCAGAGAGAGAGAGAGGCAACCTGTTCCAAAAGGAGACCGAGCATTCCAGGCCAGCCACAACTCGCTCAACATTATGTTTATCATGTGCAGCCTTTGAGTGAGTGACCCAAATACCCAAGTACCGGAAACTCTCAACCTCCCTTCGAAGGCCTGCTCTAGGGAGATCAGCAGAAGGAACTCCGCGAAGGGACCCTAAAAGGAACTTCTTTCTGTTAACTCTGAGACCAGAGACAGCCCCAAAAACCTCCAGCCTCCGCAGCAGCCCTGGTACCGAGACACGAGGATCCCGTACGTAAACCAATGCGTCATCCACAGAGATTACATGAGTAGACCGTCCCACCCGGATCCCCCAAGGGTCCATCTCCTCGCGAAGTCATATTGCTAGAGGCTCCACCGCCAGAGCAAACAATAAAGACGAAAGCGGGCATCCATGTCTTGGGCCCCTACCGATCTCCCAGATGTTCAAGAGGTCTCCCCCCACCCACACCTCTGCAGCAGGAGCAGTATACAGCAACCGCACCCAAGTGCAGAAACCGAGGTCAAACCCCATGCCCTGCAGGACCTCTAAAAGATACCCCCACTCAACCGTATCAAAGGCTTTTTCTAAGCTTCTGTCTTATGCAGGATATGCGTCAGGTGGTGCATATTATAGGATTTATTACGACCAGGGATAAACCCACATTGATCCTCATGCACAAGACCCTTAGTCACCCCACGTAGACGAGTGGCCAAGATCTTACAAAGAATTTTAACATCACTGTTTAACATGGTAAGCGGCGTTTACAAGGAAGGGTCACCACGGTCACTTCCCCCAGTTTGAGCATCAAGCAGACAATGTCCTGACGCATGGTGTCCGGCAAAATACCACGTACACGAGCCTCCTCAAGGACCTCCAGTAGTTTCTCCCGTAGAGACAAGGAGAACGTTTGATACAACTTGATAGTAAAACCATCACTGCCGGGGAATTTGGACTTAGTCATTGCAGCTACTGCCTCACTCACCTCCTCTGCAGTGATCGCAGTCTCAAGGGCATCTCTACTCTCCAGGCCCAATCAGGGAGCATCATCCCATTCAAAACCCCCCCTCCACACCCTCCTCAAATGGGACAGCACCCGCCCTCGACACCCTTTGGAGTTGTGCCGCCAGCTCTCGCAGTACATCTGTGCGCTTTGTGAGCATTTTGTGATCCGTGTTCCTGATGTGCATTATAGGAGGGGCCTCCCCCTCACGTTTCAGAATCCAAACCAGGAGTTTGCCAGATTTGTCTCTTCAATCCCCTGACATTCCAGGTCAACATATCAATTTGACGGCACATAGTGATACTGTATTGCCCTCCCTCCCAATGGAATACCTCCCTCTGTGACCCACCCTAAGGAAGGACAAGGAAAGGACATATAGCACAACTCACCCTCATATCTGCACTGTTGAAAAAACATCAAACTTTGACCCACATAGTCATTCAAACCTCCAACCCCCACCCCGTATATAGAGCAAAACAACCATATCAATCTATACTGTAATTCCATTCCGTGAATGCTGCCAGGGCAACAGCCTAATCCCCAACTTACCATATTTTAAGTCCTACCACACATGTGGAGTGATTCCCCCCACCCCAGCATCAGCCCATCGAGGACTCCAGTATCACCCCGATCTTGGTTCACGAAGTAGTAGAAGAGGCCCCCCAATGACCAGCGGGGTTAGTGAGGTCTCAGCTCTCCGTCTGACTGCAACTTCCAGTGTCGACCCCTACCCTGCGGTGAGGAGCGCAGTGGCACCCCGAGTCATGAGTATCGTAGTCAGGGCCGCGCAGGGGTCCCCCCAGCTTCTCACCCCCGATCCAGACCCATGTCCAGACACTACCGCCATTGTTCCGTCCTGCTTTATCTCCATTCTGATTAGAGTCCACAGCCGACCTGCCAGTCCCAGTATCCTCCATCGAACCTGCCACAAGCGACCTCCAATCCAGGCCCTCTGCTCCAGAGGCCTGTGAAGCAACGCCCCCAGCACCCTTCGACCTCCCTGGGACCACTTTATCCCACATCTCCAGCCAACACCACACCTCCTCCTGGCTCTTGAAAAAATGCAATCTCCCACCTGAGATCACCTTTAGTCGTGCCGGATACAGGAGCATTTAGCAAATGTTCATGGCTCGGAGTTTTGCCTTGACCTCC
Source organism: Pleurodeles waltl (assembly GCF_031143425.1). Classification (NCBI taxonomy): domain Eukaryota; kingdom Metazoa; phylum Chordata; class Amphibia; order Caudata; family Salamandridae; genus Pleurodeles; species Pleurodeles waltl. Next base: position 84,680,040 of record NC_090437.1, on the reverse strand, counting down.
ATGAATCCTTTGCGTGAACTCTGCACTTTGTTTGTGTAATCAGGATAAATAGATATCTTGCAGTTCTCATAAATTGCCTTATTAGACTCACGGGCAACCCGCAAAACACAGTCGCGATCCTTGTATAGTTCAGAAGACGGTCAATGATGGCTCTGGGTGGCGCACCAGGCCAGGGAGGCACAACAAGTGCTCTATGTTGACGCTCCACCACAAACACCTTAGATAGACCCGAAGGCTGCAATACATCTCTGATCCAGATTTTTCGACAAAAGATTCCACAGCAGACCCTTCAGCACGTTTCAGGAAGCCCAGCAGCCTGAAATTGTTTTGTCGGGACCTCCCCTCTGCATCTTCACTTCCGTCCGAACGGGCTGGGCGTTGTGGCAGGGGTACCGCAATAGTATACTGCTCCATGGTATTACCCTGTGAGGGATCCATCTGCTTGTGCCGCCCCATTCAGCACCGTCCCTGGGCCAGGACTCCGACCCATTCTCAGTTACAGCAGGGGAGCTGCTGGCAAAGTCTGCAGTGCAAAACACCACTGTAGAGAAGTCCGCTGCCCTCTGGGCCACTAGATAACACAATCCACCTCTGTTTCCCACAGTGTCCAGATCAAAGGCCACATGCACCCCCTACTGGGGGATCCCCCTCAAAGCACTCACAAAGAGGGGCCGAGACGACCAGATGATGTATATCCAGGACCCACTTTTATTCACACCCATCTGGGCGCTCACCATCCGGCCAACCAGTCTCCAAATCGCAGTGCGATCCTCCTGAGCTCCAACCGGCCCCCCCAGGGCCAGTATGAGGTGCAACAGCCCGTCATCCAGACCCAGAGGCACTGTCACACAGGTCGAGGGCCACAGGTCCAACAGGACCAGGCGTGGCGGCAGCTCAGAAACTGACACCGGTCCTCCAATATCATGCCCCGTGACGGGCCTAGCCAGAAGTCACCAGTTGGCCCAGCAGGGGCCCTCACCCTTGGACGCTGCTCACCGCAAGCTCCCTCCTGGAGCATCGAGGCCCAATCGTTGCATTCGCTCTTCCAACCGGACCGCTGCCAGCCTCTCGGCCAAAGAGGCCTGCCTCACAGAATTGAGGCCTCCAATCAAACGCACCCTTCATCCCGGCAGCGCCGCCACTGCAGCCGCCTGCCGCACCTAAGCGAGCCCGCCGGGCCTGACTGCAACCACCAGCTCAGCCCAAGAGAGTTGCGTGCTCTCCGCCTACAATCTGGCTTCACTAGTGCAGGGAGGGGGAATGCGCCGTGTTCAGTCCCACCACGAGAGGTCCTGCTGCTGAAAAGGGGGGGTCCTCGCAGTCTAAGGTACCCCAGGATCAATGAAGGATTGCGCCGGGAGCAGGAGCTCACTAGGAGCGCGTCCCGCCGGCCATGTTGGCAGGAGTTCTGGCCGAGACCTCAGTAATCTGTGTAAACAAGAAATGATTGCGGTGCACTCCGTTCACCTACAAGAAGCTTTTCAGATTTATTCGATGCAAATAAAACGAAACAACGCGTTTCGACTTTACAGTCTTCTTCTTAGTTTCAAAATTTACAATATGCATAGGAAGTTATTAAAGACATTCATGAAAATAAATACAATTCTAAATGCATTGAAAATTAGAACATAAATGTCCAGGCAAAACATATAAGAGGAGGACATCACAAATCATGAGTATTGAGTTCTTAGCAAACAGCTTTCTCATTTGGAGGATCAACAACAAAATTATACTAATTATAATCATAATTGTAATTAATTCTGAGGATTCACTATATTTATAACAACAGAATCATTTAACCTGTATTATATTAAAAAACATATTGATTTGCCATATTGATATTTTTTAAAGTAAACCTCTAAATTTCAAAATTCTTTAAATAAACTTCTAAATACCCTTATTCAATAATTAAAGATGAACATAAAGCTCCTCATCATTATACCACTTGGTGGAGTTTGGGTTGCTCTTCTTTGTTGGAAGAATACATTTTCAAACACAAGGTTTCCTGTGTGTGCCGTGTTTGACCTTGTGTCACTTGGTGGAGAAAGTATTTACAGAGCAGGCCCGTCCCTGACACGAGCACCGACTTAATGGAGCGCGCTCTGATAGGGGCCATTTGGAGAGGGAAAAAAAATAATAATAAAAAAAATACATATATATATATATATATAGCGGAAATGCCTGTGATCAAGGTCTCTCAGACCAAAACACGTAGGGCAGGTGATTGTTGAGCTGTAAACGAAGTTAACGGAGCCTGAATAAATGAATTTTGTGAAATAAGAGATCCCGGAGTGTGGTCGTTCGTGAAGTATTTCATGAATGTTGTTGATATATATATATATATATATATATATATATATATATATATATATATATATATATATATACGAACACACACACAGACAGACAAAAACACACAACAACCCCCCTTCCCCTGACATATCTACCAGGTACAATGGGCAGCGGCGGGAGCTTGGTTAACAAAACCAAGGAAGTACGCAGCGCGCATTAACATGACATAACATACAGAAACATATGAGAGGCAACACCACAGGTTAAATCACACCAATATGACTGTTGTTACGTATTTGTGGATTATTGGAGTTGTTCTCTACCTATCCCCAGCATTTTTCTCTGTTGAGACCCAACGTGCATTACCTTATTTTATGACCCAACATAGCCACCCACAAAGCCATCTAAGAGAGGCAGCCAAGGTGGGAACAGGAGATCGGCTAAGACGTGCAGTCTTGCATGGTGGCAATGTTAGGTCTAGCTAACAAAGGACTCACATAAAGCAGGTGTTGTTGTAGAGGAACACTATTTAGCAACGCAGTCTGTGTGAAAGCCGTGCATTTATCACCGGACAGATGGTGATGCACTGATTTGCTTTAAAATGATTAAGCCATGGCAGCACTCTTTTGCAGAGGAGCTGCAAGTGTTGGAAGTTTGTCATTTCAGTGTTCTATACCCCATACAGGCTGCAGCAGTAGAATGCAAAATATAAAGTATCTGGAGTAGCCAGAAGAGGATTGGCAGCCCTTACCAACTGTCCAACTTAAAACGAATGGATTTATGGTTATTTATCCACAGTCTTTAAACACTTCCCATCCACCTCCAGTGCCCGAAATGTAAGAGGTTTATGGTGGTTGCATTTAGTAGCAGTGACGAGCTTTGTCATAAGGTTAGCACTTAGGGCCATATTATACTTTTTTTGCGCCGTATTTGCGTCATTTTTTGATGCAAAAGTGGTGCAAACTTACGAAATATAAGTTTGTGCCTCTTTTGCGTAAAAAGATAACACAAATGTGGCGCTAAATAAGTATAAATGTGGGTCATAATTGTATTTTGTAAGTTTGCACCGCTTGTGCGTCAAAAAATGATGCAAATGCGGCGCTAAAAAAAAGTATAATATGGGCCTAAGTGCTAACCTTATTTTGTCAAAGTGCTTGTATACCCCACAAAGGGTTTTAGCGCTGCACTGCCACCTTAATGCGGCTGTAGACTGTTGGCTTTTGTAGTTGCCATTTGAGGTCACAAAAAGAAAGCAGAATGCACCAAAAGGCCTAAACAATAGCTTCGTTGCAAGGCAATTTGGAGTGCCCAAACGGCAGGTTTGTTTTTCCTGAGGGTTGCCTCGAAGCTATAGACCTAAAACTGCTCAGCAATCTGCGATTCCATTCTTTCTAATTTATAATTGTGTGTAGTATAGTTAGGGGAATTTAAGATTCAAAGCACATTTCCGTGTAGTGCTTTTGTGCATAAAACAAAATGTGAGGATTTAAATGTACGCAGCAGCAGCTTTAAAGTTAGGCTTTATACTTGTAATTGTTGCATAGTATGTCTCTTAAGGTGTAATGGGCTACCGTACGAGTAGATGACGGGTCCACGTTTGAACTTCTCAGCTACACTTGAAACCTTTTTAGAATACGCACATGTAAAACACAGCGTTCAGAACAGTAAAGCTGTAACGCTTGCTAAGGAACACTACAGCAAACTGAAAACAGCCACAAGACCTGAAAAAATAAACTGGATGTATCATTGCAGCAAATCTTCAAGGTCTTCCTTGCTGCTTCTATGTAGTTTTTTTCACAACGCAGTTGCACATTTTATGGATCTGAAACCGTCAGCAACATTTCATTATCTTGTCAAGTTGCCTTTTTTGTTTCCGAAGTGTCAAACCTTAATTGCTCTTT